>NC_082661.1:104735344-105052617 GCF_025265405.1 Mesoplodon densirostris
CCCGTTCTCCATTCCTTGGTCAGTGGATAAAGTTTCTGTCTACTACTACAAATTGTCACTTTGCCTTCTGGCTGGGAGCAATCCCCAGGCAGGGAAGAACTGAAGGAAAGGTCGGTGACAGAATCACACAGGATCCTGTGTCTGGCCGATTTCACCCGGCATCACATTCTCAAGGCTCACTGTGTACAGCAGGGGCTTTGGCCAGTTACTGTCTGTCTCCTGCCCTTTACTCTACATTCTGGGACGGGGGAAATAACTGTCGGGTATGTGCACAGGCCCACTGGACACTCTGTGAGAGGAACTGGACGGACTCCGTCTAGCCCCTGACCTCCCTATGTCCCCACTCAGACCTGGGGACCATGGTGGCCTTTGGGGTCCCTGGGGATTCACATCAGTTCACAGTCTTTGTCTAGCAACCCCTAGAAGGCAGATGTGACGGTCCACTGTATGTGTTCATGTGACCGGGCCACGGGGTCAACAGGATTCTGGGTGTATCTGCCAGGGGCTTTCTGGATGAGCTTAGCATTTGTATCAGGAGACTGAGCAAAGCAGACTGCCCCCCACCCCGCCACCCAGTGTGGGTGGGCCTCCTCCCATCAGCTGAAGGTCTGGTGAGAACAAAACAGGCTGAGTGGGAAGGACCTTCGCCTGCCTGACTACAGAGCTGGGACATTCGTCTCCCGCCTGGGGACTGGAGCCACCACCTTCGGTGCTCCTGGTTCTCAGCCTCCAAAATCGTGTGAGCCAACCCCTGATAACAAATTTCTTCATATCTCCATCCTAGCGGTTCTGTTTCTCTGCCGAACCTAGACTAATACAGCCAGGTATGTTCTCTCCAGCGCATGTCCCCTTGGATGGCCTCAGGTTGCCTCTGGGGAGGAATGGGAGGGAACACAGTAAATGCCGGGCCACGCCACAGCCTAATGGCTTCGCTCACCAGACCTGGAGCTTTCCCACTTACAGGCGGACAAGCATTTATTTGGGGGTGGCCCCAAGAAGTAGGTTGTGGGCGTGAAGAAGTAAGACAGAGCAGGGAGGAAAGCTAAGAAAGCTTGGTGGATGGGGTAGTTACCCCTTTGGCAGCCGGGACTCAGCCCTGCCAGGGGACCTTGGAGACATGGCACAGAGAGCACCCCAGGGCGTATCGATCAGTTCCTCCCCATCACTGATCGCAGGTGTGTCCTGGGGGAATGAACTCCTTGGTGTTTCTTCCCTACAAGTGGCCTGAGTTTCCTCCCAAGGCCAGCGAGAGGCCATAGGGAGAAAACGCAGTTGTTTGGGGCAGAAAGCGGTAGGCGTTTCTGGAAATTGTCCCCCAAAGGAAATTGAGGCCTCTGGGGTGGGCGGAGGAGACGAAGGGACAGACAGACAGCTGGTGTCATCAGCATGAAAAGGGTGATGGGTTTCTCATGCCAGATTTCCGCCTTTTGCTAGGGAAACAGCTCCTTCTGAAGCTATGAGTAACTATCCCCTTAAAAGGGTCCCCCATTCTCTCATTTAGCTCTGCTGGGTGGCAGGGGTAGGGGGTGGGAGTGGATTTGGGGACTTCTGCCCCAAGGACAGTTCCCAAAATGACTCTTCTTTTATATATAAATGTATTCATTTTTATTTGTTTTTGGCTGCATTGGATCTTTGCTGCTGTGCGCGGGCTTCTCATTGCTGTGGCTTCTCTTGTGGCGGAGCACAGGCTCTAGGCATGCGGGCTCAGTACTTGTGGCACACGGGCTTCAGTAGTTGTGGCTCGCAGGCTCTAGAGAGCAGGCTCAGTAGTTGTGGCGCACGGGCTTAGTTGCTCCGCGGCACGTAGGATCTTCCCGGACCAGGGCTCGAACCCATGTCCCCTGCATTGTCAGAGGGATTCTTAACTACTGAGCCACCAGGGAAGCCCCCAAAATGACTCTTATAGAGACCTCTTCCTCTAGTGCAAAACGTTACGGCCGTGCAATCCCTAATCAGCGTGGTCATCTCTGACCAGTGCGAGGGGCTTTGAAGAACTTAACCAGCAAATTCACCCAGGAGAAAAAAAAATGAATGCTTCCCTTAATGAGCGACTGTCTGAGAGCCAAGGGCCGGTACGCCTCTGTCATTAACAACAATCAGACTGTTATTCGTTTGTATTCTGCCTCTTAAAGGAAAATCTATACGTGCAGAGCCCATGAGGGAACAACTTGGTGCTCATTTGCTTCCCAAATCTCTCTGCATTATTCAGGAGACTAATGAATTTGTCTTGTCCAGCGGTCTTATTGTCTGGACACATTTCAGAAATAGAGAGTAAGTCCTGCAGATGAAAATAGCTGCACATAATTCTGCAGTCTCCCAAAGCGGTGATTTCAGGGCTTGGGTCTGGGGTGTGTGGAGACATTGCGTGGACAGTTGGGTATCTCTCACAATGAGAAACGTGCAGGGAAATTCTGCCTGAAGTCACTGGAGTATAATTCTAGAAACATTTAGAAGATTTTGTGGTGCTTCCTAGGGAAGAAATGTCACTTGTAGAACGACAGAAAAGCAGGGGTCATGAGCCTGATGGTGTCCCAAATACCACCCAGGCTCTGGAAGACCTCTGCTTGTCCAATCACCCATCCGACAGGCATCACTGTGCAGGCACTGGGCTGAACTCTGGGCACACAGATGGCAGTCGAGCACAGGGGACTCACCACCCAGTGTTCCCTGAGCATCAGGCAGAGGCCAGCATCTCTGAGACTTCTAGAAGTCTCCCAGAGCAGGTCAAGGTGCAGGAACGACCACGCAGGGCCATTCTCAGCCTCGGGACAGCTCGCCTTTACACCCTGCTGTGGCCTGGAAGAGGTCCAGGATAGGGGCCCAAAGGCCTGAGTCCAAACCCCACACCCATCACTTGCTAGCAGCGGGGTCCAGTAATACAGATGTTATGGGCTGAATTGTGTACCCCCGAAATGTACATGTCGGAACCCTACCCCCCAAGACCTCAGGACGTGACTATATTTGGAGAGAGTGTCTTTAAAGAGGGGATTAAGGTAAAATGAAGTCATTAGGGTGGGCCCAATACAATAGGACACCCGTCCTTGTAAGAGAAGATTAGGACACAGACGTAATAGATGACTGCCTGCCGCTGAGAGAGGCCTCAGGGGGAACTAACCTGCCCTCATCTTATCTCGGACCCCCCAACCTCCGGGACCGTGGAAGATCAATCCTCTCATTTAAGCCCCCAGCCTGTGGAAGTTTGTTATGGGGCCCAAGCTAGCACAGCAGGCATTTGAAGCCCAGCTTGGGGTCTCACAGAGCCGCCTGCGAGCCCAGGCAGGCAGTGGACATACACTCTGACGTGTCCAGAGGCTGCTCTGAGTTCGCTCTCTCGGACATGGTCCTTCAGCACCTTCTCTGCTGTCCTCCGTCTCAATCGGAGCCTTTTGGGCCCATCTAGGCTGCGGTCCAAACCCAAGTGTCCTCCCTCCGACTGGATTTACGCCCGGGCCTGGGTGAGTCAGGGGCTCCAGGCTGGCGAGATGGCCGACACCCGCCTCCCCCACCTAGCGCTGTGATTTCGCTGGGACAGGTAAGTGGGGTGCTCACCTCCTAATTGCTGTGGGGGCGGGCAGTTAGGGCTCGGCTCAGCAGGTGTGGGCCCAGAGCGGTCTCTGTGGGGTAGGACCCACACCGCCTGACTGCCTGCCTGCCTGCCTGCCAGCCACGAGGGCTCCCCTGGGTCTGGACTGCCAGGGAACGCTGCAATGCTCTGCAGAGCTGCCCCCTCCTCCGTCACTCCCATGGCCCCAGCCCAGTGTCCCCATGGTACAGACACCTGGTTGGTGTGAGTGGTGGGGCTTTTCCGTCCCAGCTGATACGGCGGTAAGTCCAGTTAGGTTTCTAATGTGACTGCAGACGATCAACATCTTTGTACAGAGGCCGGGCCCTGACCCTGAAGAGAACAGAACTCATGAGGCATCTTTCACCTAATTTTAACCCCCAAACGTGTGGTCACTAACACAGACCTCCAGACAGCACGGCCTTCACCCACCTTCTTGTTAATCACAATTAAATTCTTAGCACCATTATGGTCCCCTTTGATAGGCTGATGAAAATAATGTGTATGTTCTAAAGTGTTATTGAGATACTCAGGTAAGGACACTTCATAATTGTGTCCTTCCATATTTGCTGTTATATCAAAACAGTCAAAATTACACATGCTTTTGATCATGCTGGTGTGTCCAATGTTGGCTGATAAAACACAGCAGAGGGCTGATACGATATCGGGCAACATTTCAACATCCGCCCCCAATATTGAATTTAGGAATTTAACTTATCCCTGGTTTTCGCGGTCTTCAATGACCCCTTATCACAGCCTCCAGCCTTCAAAAAAAATTTTTAGAGCTAAACAAATTTAATAGTTTTATAAAAGCAATTTAAAAAATTTCGACACATACGAGGAGGGAGGAAGAAAAGAAAGAAGTGGTAGAAAGATACCCTGTGGAAAGACGGGGCAGGTGGAGGAGGCCAGGAAGCCCAGAACGAGCTGGGGGAAGGACAGTAGCAGAAAAAAGGAGGAGAAAGCCCAGAGCAGGCATCCCAGAGGTGGGGACAACACACACCTCACACTCAGATCTGTTCTTTAAGGGGGGCCCCACCAGCCGAGACTTGAGCTGGATCTGCTATGGGAGCAGTATGAGCAGGACAGGCTGCCCGGGCAGGTTCCAAAGCGCCAACAGCAGGCGAGGGCAGGAAGGCTGCAGTGGCAGAGCTGAGCGCCGGCTGGGTCTCCTGGGCCGTGGAGGGAGAGATGCCACATGCATTGAATGCCTAGTTGCAGGGACAGGTGGCTGCAGGTGCAGCCTGGGCTGTGGAAACGGGGGTGACCTTGGTGGTGAATCTGTCTGACACACACATCTTTCAATTGCACTACACCCTCTGTAACAGCAGGGTCCAGGGCACACTTAGGGCCTCGGTCCAGCTCTGCACACAGCCCGGCTGAGAGGTGGGCACTTGCTCTCGGGGCCACCCTGAACTCTTGGAGACCAGACGCTCCTTCACCCTTGCCCTCCACGGGGTGCTTGGATTGGTGTTGATCCAGGACCTGAGTGCTGGCCCCATGCTGGGTGCCTCACCAGCATTATCTCATTTATCCGCACAGCCCCCCAGCAAGGAGGTACAGCCAAGCCCGCCCCATGGGAAGGAGCTGAGGCTCAGGGGTCGAAGTTGCTGGGCTGCGGGGCTTACACGAGCAGAGACGGGCTTGTAATCAGGTGTTGCCTCGGAAGCCAGGCCCTCCCTCCTGACATCTCATGCACGCCTGCTGCCCAGTCTATGCTGAATGAATGCACAGCTGAATGAGCAGCATGTTTCCCACGTGTGGCTGCAAAAAGCAGGTCTTATTTAATTAATGACTAGCTCTGTAATTGCCGTTTCAATGCACACTGTGTGCCGCCGTCTGCAATGGGCTTTTTAGACAATTTTGGCGCCAGTGGCCTAATGTGGAAGCGCCGTGCCTGCCGAGGGACCTAGTGCTTCATCCATCAAGCACCTCCTGCCCAGCGCCATGGATCAATACCTGCTCCCACACCGAGGCGTTCCCCCCCCGGTCTCCATGCTCACTGCGATTCTCTCCAGCATGCTGGCGTTTCCTCCACACTGGGATCGCAGGAGGGGCAGCTTCCGTGGCCTGGTCAGAGGCTGGGCAGGTGGCCACTGTGCTCTCTGACCCCCACCGACCTCCCCAAGCCCCACTCCCCCTGCACGCACACACCTTCCCCCCGGCAGAGATGGGCAGGCTCCTGGCCTGGATGCTGCTCTGTTCCCAGCCTCCCGGGAATTTCCACTCTGGACTCTGCTTCCTCTCATTGGAATGTTCATGGGTCTCTAACGGGTGTTCACCTGTCCCCAAGTGTGAGCCTTGTCACCCCCATCAGCACTTTGCCATGACCTGTTCACGGATCTACCTCCCCCACCAGATGCCTGGGCGGCTGTATCCTCTCAGGGTCCCTGGTGCACAGGACGGTACTCAGTGGGCATGAACCACCGAGCAAGCAAAGGTGAGCTGGTGAAGCCACCAGGAGGTCCATCAGAGACTACCCTCCAGGAGATCGCAGCTGGACAGGTAGGGGGACATCAAAGAGCTCACAACTGTCCTTGCCCCTGTTGTAGGTGGAATTGTGTCCCCAAGAAGATATCTGAGCTCTGGTGCCTGTGCCCTTACTTGTTAGTTATTTAAAGTTGCCCTTGGTTTACTTATCTGTTAAACAGGGTGACACTCCTCATTCATTCCACAAAAATTAATTGAGCATCTATTACATTCCTGGTCCTTATCAGGGCACAGTACTCAGCAATGAACAAAACAACTAAAAAGTCCTGCCCTGTGGAATCGTTATTTACTGGGGGAGGCAGATGCAACACAAAGAAATGGGTGCCATAAATATTCTATCAGATAGTGACAAAACATGGAGAAGAACAGGCAGGAGAGGGGGATGGGGAGTGAGAGGGGGAGTGAAAGCTTAGACGAAGTCATTGAGGAGGAATTCCTGAGAAGGTGGACTTATCCAGAGCAGCCCTGGAGAAGGGAAGGGTGCAGCCCTCACAGAGAAGCTTGTCCAATGTTTTTGTGAAGATTAAACAATGTAATTTTTTTGAAATAGTGGGTAAATCATGCAAATAAACAACCCCTCCTCAAAGTTGATGTAGTTTCCTTGTTTAAACCCATTACAGTTTCTGCAGTGGCAGGGGGCAGGGGGCTGGGGACTGGGAGCCCCTGGCAGAACAAGGCACCCTGCAAGGACAACGTTGTCTGCTTATCAGAATGCCGCAGCAGCAACAAGGGCCAGAAGTCTGGGAAGTGTGCAGAGGGTGAGTGAACCATACCTGGGGCCACTTTTCCTGGGGGGCATTTGCTCTTCTGGGCAAGAAATTGAGATATGGGCTTGTCCTGGGAAGAAGGATCTGCTGGGTTGGTTGCAGCTAAAGAACCCACCAGAGCTTTTTTTTTTTTTTTTTTTGCTGTACGCGGGCCTCTCACTGCTGTGGCCTCTCCCGTTGCGGAGCACAGGCTCCGGACACACAGGCTCCGCGGCCATGGCTCGCGGGCCCAGCCGCTCCGCGGCATGTGGGATCTTCCGGGATCGGGGCACAAACCCGTGTCCCCTGCATCGGCAGGCGGACTCTCAACCACTGCGCCACCAGGGAAGCCCCCCCACCAGAGCTTTTGGTGGCTTTCAGAGCTAGAGTGATGAAATTAGAGGCTTTGGGGGTTTCAAAAACATGGACCATTTCCCTGTCAAGATTTTTGCCAGATTCTGAAGCTTCTGGGGAAATAGAGAGGGTAAAAAGTTGGTCAAAACCTCTGAAAAGCAGAATAGAATTTTCCTCAGTCTTGTGGGCTAAAGAGACCAAGACCCACCAGAGCGAGAAGCTCTGTGAACATCACAGGCTCCCAGCTAGAGATCTGGAGGGCTGCAATGGGAGAACAGGGGGATCCAGAGGTAGGCAGTGCCTTCCCAAACCTGAAACCCAGGCCAAAAGGCATCAGCTCCTAAGATGATCAGTCCCACACTTCTTCTGCCTGTCAGAGGAAATAAAGAATCCTCTCAGGTAGAAAATAAAGTCAACTGGAGCTGCTACAATTTTATATACAATATCTGCCAATAGATGAAAAATTATTAGGATGCCAAGAGGCAGAGTCATATGCAAGAAAGCCAAGAGGGGCCAAACAGGCAATAGAAACAGATCCAGTGTTCATCCAAGTACTGGAGTAAGTGGGCAAGAACTTCTAAATAACTATAATTCACATATGTTTAAAACTAGTAAATTATGGAGTAAATTCTCTCCAACTGAGAATTAAAATATAAAAAACATCAAATAAAAAGAAACTAGAAATGAAAAAATCTAAGATTAATAACTCAGGAGATGGATATTACAGCTGGATAGACATAGCAGGAGGCAGTAAAGTATTCATTAAATGGAAGACAGGTCAATAGAGAATATAGAAATTATAGCACATAGAGAAAAAAATGAGAATGCAAAAAAGAGCATGAAGAGCATGTGGGATCTATACACATCTCCAATATAGGTGGGATAGGAGCCCCAGAAGGAGAAGAGAGAGAGAAAATGGGACAGAAGAAAATTCGAAGAAATCTTGACCTAGAATTTTCCAAACTAGCTTTAAGAAATAAACTCACAAATTCAAAAGGCTCTGCAAAGCCCAAGGAGGAGAGATTAAAAAAACAAGAACACACACATACACACACAAAACAAACAAAAACAAGAACAAACAAGCAAAAATGACATCTGGGCACACCACAGAAAAACTGCTGAAAAAGACAAAGAGAAAATCTTCACAACATCCAGAGAGGAAAATAACACATTACTAGTATTACCTTTAGGAAAACAGTGATGAGAAAACAGACTGGTTTCCCTAGTAAAGAAGGGAAGCCAGAACACAATGGAATAGCCTCTTAAAACACTGAAAGGAGTTATCTGGACTCTATATCCACACAGAATATCCTTTAAAATGAGAGTGAAAGATATTTTTAGACAAAAAATTGCTTTCTTTGTCACTGGCATACTTGCACTAAAGGAAATAATACAGAGGATAATGTAGACAAAAGGAAGATAATCTGGCAAAAGCACAGGAGGGCAGAGAGGAAGGAACAGTAAAGAAAGGGCAGTCATGTTCATAAATGTACATGATTATTGACTGTTCAAAACAATAATAATGTGTTATGGGGTTTAAAATGTATGTATAAACAAAAGGCCAGAAATGATCATGTAAAAGATGGGAAGAATAAATGGAATTGAAGGGTTTTAAGGCTCTAACATCATCAAGTAGTGGCAAAAAAGAATCAATTCTATGAGACTGTAATGAGGGAATAATGTGTTTTAATTTCTAGGTTACAACTGACACTAAAGAGTTAATAGAGAGAAATGGGGTAATTTTTTAAAGGGATTAATTCAAAGAAGGCAAGAAAGGAAAGAAAAGGGAGGACAAATAGGAAACAAATAGTAACTAGTTAGTTATAATCCAATGATATCAGTAATCACATTACATGTAAAAGGACTAAATACTCTAAGTAAAAGTAGAAGATTGTCAAGCTGGATAAACCCTTCACAAACCACACATTTTGTATCAGACAAAGTTACTCCTCTTTAGCAGAGACCTCAAATTCCTGCCTATCATGGTTCTTATGCACCTGTCAAGCCTGGTTTGAGACACTACCCTCATGCGCCAGAAACACCAAAGTGCTCATGCTATTCAAAATATCAGACCTCTGTGCCTTTACTCATGCTGTTCTCTTTGCCTGGACTATCCCCCTCCCAGACTGTCCCACCCTCACCCCAAATACACACACATGTACGCTCACACATTCTTTGCCTGGGTCATGACTTGAGGTCCAGATCAGGTGAAACCACATGCCACAAAACCTGTTGCCCTCTTCTTTCCTCCACTCCACACTTCTCACGGCCTTTACACTGTCAGCCACTGTCTGTTTACTCTTCCCACTGTGCGGAAGCCCATCAAGAGAAGGGACCACAAGTGTCCATTTATTGCAATTGGGTGGCAGGGCATCATCGAGCAAGAACCAGGCAGCGGTACTCCCTGCTAAGACAAGTAATGATGATCAGGCTGACATTGGTGGGCCCTTGACAGGTGCCAGACACTGTGCTACAGGCTTCTCATGCATCGTTATTCAGTCCCCACTGAACACTAAGCTGTAGACACTGTTACTACACCACTGTACAGATAAGGAAGCCAGGGCTTGCAGAAGCAAACAACCCCAGAACCGCTGGCTGGGAAACACTCTGCAGCGGCTTAGAGCTGTACGTAACAAGTGAAGGGGAGGGGGCGTAAGAGAGGTCTAGGAGCTGGGGGAGCACAGGACAGGGGCACCCAGCCTAACCACAGGAGTCCTGGAGGGCTTCTCAAGGAGGCATTTAAGCTCAGACCCAGAGATGGATGGGTAGGAGCTGGGGGATGAGGATGGAGAGCATTCCACGCTGTGGGAGTGACCTGTGTGTGGTCCCAGAATCGAGACAAAGTCCCCGTCAGTCAAGCTGCTGAAAGCCTCATGTGGTGGAGTCTCAGAGTGAGGAGGGCATGGGGAGAGTGGTGTCCAGCGAGGAAGCTGTCATTAATGTCCTTGTCATTCGAGTGCCTGGCACACTGTTGGTGCTCAGTGAATTATCTTGGGACCAAGTTGAACTCGCCAGTGACCCAGCCATTGAAAGATAAACGCTGCTTGGATCCAGGAATCCAAACTCATTTCAGGCCCTTGGAGTTTTACAGCCGAGCCTTGTCCTAGGTGGAGGGGGTCCAGGCCCTCCGAGTGCACTGGACACTCACCTCTTCCTGCAATCCTCTCTCCACCCTCTGAGGCCAAGGTATCACAGATGAAGGCACTGGGGCTCAGAGCAGCCCAGTTCTCCCCACACGCTACCTGGACCTGCTGGCCCAGCTACACGGCTTCCTGTTTCCCACCCCAGCCTGCTTCTGGGCCTCAGTTTCCCTGGCTGTGGGGCAAGGAGGTCGGACCATCCAGCTCTAAAGGTCCCGGATGTTCCATGGGCCCCTTGCTATCTACAAGGACTAGTGCCCTACATCCTTTATGTAGAGCTTTGCCACGAGACCATTTTGTCTTTTCCGAGGCTGTCATCCCCTTCCTGAGCAAACACTCTGCACTCCCCTGAGCCATTTCTCCCGTCCTCCCAAGTCACAGTATCGATATTCACACAGAGCTGGCTCCCATCCCCCACCTGCATCACCAGGTGTGCAGAGATGCACAGTTTTTCCTGATCAATTAAGCCCATTAACAAGCAGTGATTCACAGCCTTCAACCAGGAAGCCTTTGTCATTACAGAGTGTTAACCAGGGCAAAGCAGTGCCTCCTTAATCCTCTGCGTGGCGTGTTGGCTGCTGCGGGGACACCCGGACACCAGCAACTTCAAAAATGCCCCGGAAATCAATTGCTGCCCTACCCCTCTGCAGCACCCCGTGTCCACCCACCACCGTCCCACACCCCCCAGGTACCGACGGACCTGGGAGCTTGGCGCTCAGAAGGTCTTGGTGGGGCAGATGTACCTTGCACCCTTGTGGTGTCCACCCCCTCCAACGTTCAGCGGATGTCAACCGCCCACTGCTGATTGGGAGCGATTGTTTGCAGCATGGAGTCAGCCAGGAATGGATTTATCAAACTGTTAACTGTGCTTATCACAAATCACTTTAATGATGTGTTAACATTTAATTAGATCGCTACCGAATACTTCAGATTACGCATAGTGCCCGTGAACCTGACCATCAGGGCAAAAACAGTCACGGGAAATGGGACTTCTGCCCCTGGCCTAGGCTGGACGCAGGGTCCTGGGCTCAGCAAGGAACTCCTTTGCCAGCTGAATTTCTAAGCATCTGTTTTCAGCCTCTGGTGAGCCCATTACGTTCCAGGGGCAGCTGTTGTTGAAATCCTGTACCTCCTAAAAAAGAGAAGTCTGCTGTCTTTTTCCTGGCAAATCGGAATCGTGTGTCCGCTGTCTGCAAGGCACAGAGTCTGATGCCATGAGGAACACAGAAAGGAGAGGACATAGACCACACCTTCCCCCATGGCCGCCTTGAGAAGACAGCCGTGCAGATCAGAAGAAACACACTCCTAGTCACACATGCATGCCCAGCCCGTGCTGAGCGTACCACAGCCCTCATCCCTGTTGCCTTGTATCCTCACTTTACAAACAGGGAAGTCGAGGCACAGAGAAACGGTCCCTTAATCTGCATGAGAGATATAGTCGTGCACGAGGGCAGGAGGGGAAAGTTCATGGGTGAAGGCCTCTGGGACCAGCAGAGGCCAGGGCACAGAGAACCTGCGACACTGAGCAAAGGAGTTTAGGCTTCGTGCAGCACGGACTACGGAGGGCTCTGGGGCAGGGGTCCGGATTTGAAGATAGTAAGCAATAAAAGATCCATTAAGCTTAATAATTTGGAAATAGGAAATCCAGGTGTGAACCCCGTGCACCCGTGTGTTTGAGGCCGTGTGGAGCCAGTCTGGGTGCTGACCGAGAACCGCAAGGGCTGCTTCTCACTGATGCGCGCGTCCGGATCCTGCGAGGATGGCACGGTGCCCACGATGCGTGCATCCAGATCCTGCGAGGATGGCAGGGCGCCCATGAGAGCCTCTCTCTCCATCTCAAACACACACAGAAAGGTGCGTGTGCACATGCACGCACACCTGCGCACATCCATGTATGCGGGCACACACACACGCATGCACACACACACGGTGCACAGCCACGCACACACAGCTGCATGCAGCGTCAGCCCTCGTACGGCTCATGCGATCATGCACGCTCCCCAGCCGCCCTCCACGTTCCCATCCCCACACATGGAGAAGCCGGGGAGGCCCATCGGCCCTGCTGCCCCTCCCCCTGGGCATGGCTTGGGGGAGGGGAAAATGCCCATTTTCAAAGGCCGTGCCGACGGCCCCACTGCTCTGCTCCCACGGGGGCCGCGGCCCAGCACCTCCGCTGAGGGGCCCGGGCAGCAGCTGTGCTGCCAACACCACCCCGGCTCTGCTCAGAGCCAGCCGCTGCCCCCGGAAACCCTCCGTGACGTGACGCGACCAGACAGGCGCAAGGAACAGGCCCCGCGGTCATTCAAAATGCAGGAGAGGTTCCTGGCCCGGACTCGCTGGCCAAACAGCGTGGCTGCCCCCGATCCGGAGCGGTTGAAGCCGGGCCCAACGTAGAAGGAGCATCATTGTTCAGAGGAAACCGGAGGCTGGGGCAGGTCCTGGGAGGGCACAGACTTTGTTGGAGGTGTGGGGAGGCGTGTGCAGTGGTGCCACGTGGTCTCCAGAGTCAGCCCGGCCCACGGCCCAGATGGAAGCTTCCAGATGAGTCAGCCCGTGGGAAGAGAACAGGCGTTTGTTCGTCGGGCCCCAAAGCCTCGGGCAGCCTGGGGGATGATTGACCTGCAGTGAAATCGTGCATCCTTAAGCTGGAGAGCCCCGGGCTGCCCGACAGATTCCACGTACGGGTCAGCTCCCCGAGACAGATTAGCACCGATGTGCCCCTCTGCCCGGCGGGGGCTGGAGAGCCCAGTGCCGCCCTGATGTGCTGCCACCTCCACGCGGCCTAGGATAAAGGGGAGAGTGGTAAAGGCCGGGCTCCAAACCCAGCTCGTCCTGGTCAAGCCCCTTTGGGCCAGCCCTAAACCTGGCTGGGGCTCTGTTTCCTGCCCTGGGGATGGGCATCAAGGTGGCATCGCCTCCTGGGACTCAGGTGGGAGAAGGTGCTCATGAGGGTCAGGGCCGAGCCTCTGGGCTCTCAGTGGGGCTGCAGCACCTCCCCGGGCACCGCCATTGTTCAGGTCACCTGCAGGTGGCAAAGAAGCCTGTGTTGCCCCAAGCCAAGTCCACACCTGCTCAGAAAAGCTTAACGGCTCTGCTTGCTCCAGACCCTGACAAGTGCCCTGTGCTCCACACTTAGGACACAGGCCCTGGCCCCTTGTGCATAGCACTGCTGTCCCCTGTTTGTCCCAAACCCTCTTGCACACACGTGGGAGCTGCCAGGCAGTTGGGGGACTCAGGGCCTCTCCACCACAAACAGAAGGTGTATCCGGGGTTGGCACCAGAGGGCATTGGGCAGCCAGATGGTTGGGTCCTTTTTCTTTTTCTTATTTCTCTCGATGCTACCGGTTTGTAGTGATTTTTTTTTTTTTTTTTTTTTGCGGTACGCGGACCTCTCACTGCTGTGGCCTCTCCGATTGCGGAGCACAGGCTCCAGACGCGCAGGCTCAGCGGCCATGGCTCACGGGCCCAGCCGCTCCGTGGCATGTGGGATCCTCCCGGACCAGGGCAATGAACCCATGTCCCTTGCATTGGCAGGCAGACTCTCAACCACTGCGCCACCAGGGAAGCCCCGGGTTGTAGTGAATTTAACAGAGTATAACACTGGGGAGGGTGTGGAGCAATGGGAAGTCTCGTTCTCCTCTGGTGGGAGTGGAAACTGGTACAACCCTTCGGAAAACATTCCAGCATTAGCTCCCAACACTGACAAGTCCCTACCCAGCACTTCTGCTCCGTCGTACAGCCCAGGGAGACCTGTTCAGGAGACCATCAGAGGATGAGCACAGAAATGCTCAGGGCAGCACCACTCACAAGGGTCCCAAACTGGGAACAACCCAACAGTCCCTCACCTGGGGAATGTGCAGGACCACCTTCGTCCCCCGGGATGAGTCTTCAGCGCAGTCCCCAAATCTAAGGAGAAATAGGCACCGGCAGGAAGATTCGACGTGAGCACTTACATCTGCCTAAGATGGGGGCTTAATCAGAAACAGAGACAGGGTCCCACTCTCGTCCACAGCCAGGTAGCGGGCATCGAATTGCAAGTAACTGCGGGAGGTTTCTGGGGGGTGGAAAAGAATGTGCCCCTCGTTGAGGCTCTTTACAAAGGAAGACCAAGAGTTGAGGTTGGAGCAGATATTGAGAGAAAGCCCTCTGGCAAAGCAGCCCCGCCCTCACCCTAAAACCAGGTCTCCAGAGGAATTTGAAGCCTGTGGTGCCCTCAGGGTAACTATAGCAACAAGAAACCTCCATCCCAGCCCAATTCTTGACCGATTCGCTCAAACCATCCACATTACAGGCCTATTAGAAGGAAAGGTGTGCTCATTTCCAGGCGCAAAAACTGCTTTGCTCTCCTATTTGCTTTCAGCAAAAAAACTATGAGATGCATCAAAAGGCAAAAAAACACGACAGACTCCTGGAATCCTGCTTCTACCTCTGCCTCTTCCCCAGCCTGGAGCTGGTGACGATGAACCAGCAACCCAGAAAGTCAAGTGCTTTGTCCAACCAAGCAGCCCACTGGGGAAGAATCAGGACTCATGACTTTGCCCTAGTGTTCTTCCTGAGTTTTCGGTTTTGTTTTTGCTGCAGCACTTGCACTTCAACAGCAAAAAGGAGCTGAGCAAACTTCAAATTCGTGACATTTTTTCATCTGTGTCGAAGAGCTGAGGTCGCAGGGCAACCAACTGTCTCAAACTCCAAAAGGCAAGATTGTGTCTGTAGGTAGAGATAGGACGTGGGCGTGGGTTCCCCTGGGGGTGATGCAGTGGACGTTGGTGAGAAGAGGTTGGCAGGACTAGAAGACACCCTGGGAAGGTGAGCTCAGGCTGGCAGCACCATGTGAAATCCCGGGGGTGAGAACTTGGAGGAGCCCCATTCTCTACAGGCTCTTTCTTGCGAACCCCACCAGGCACTCAAAGAAAAGTCTGGAAGAAGCCCAAAGACAAGTCCACTGTGGTGGTGTGGCCCTGGGGGAGGGGAAGGGTAGCTGCATGGAAGGAGCAAGAAGCACCTCTTGGGTCCTTCATGGAACAAAACCTTAATCTGGGCAGGGCATCAGGGAAGTTGGAGAAGGGCAGCCTTCTCCAGGGGAAGGGCAAGATGAAGGGCTGAGCCCCCAAGTACAGCTGAGAGACAAGCAGAGAGGACCCCAACCCCAAGAACCAGGAGCACATGCAGCCCTAAGACCAAGGCTGAATCAGAAGTGCAGTGACCACATGCCCCCCAGCTCCTGCCACTATGCTAACCAGATGCGAAACCCAAGGAGGAGTAAGCTGGGAGAGGGACAGGAAAAGGAAAGAGGATGGAGGACCTCTTGGAAGCAAAATGCAAAAGGAAAACCCAAAACTCAGAGTGGGACGGGCATGGCTAAGCACAATCTGTCTATACCACCATCTGAAGCAGAATAATCCCAGCAATGATGCATCTCAAACCCAGCCCAACCCCTAACTAGAGCAACGGAAAGCCCCACATGAAAGGTCTAGTGGAAAGAAGGTGGCCTCTGCAGGGTGTATGGCTTCTCACAAAAAATTTCTGAGGCATATGAAGTGACAAGAAAAAAAGACACGTTCAAAAGAGATAAAGCAAATCTCAGAACCAGACTCTGATATGGTGCCCACATGAGGACTGTTTGACCAGGAATCTAAAATACCCATGATTAATGTGATGGAGACCTTGTGCATGATCAGATGGTCATTTCAGCAGAGAGATGGAAACTCTGAGAAAGAATCCAATGGACATGTTAAAAATGAAAACACAGAGACATGGAGGAAGAATGTCTTCCGTGGGAGGTTCAGTAGAATCATTAGGAGCTACACAGCTGAGGATAGAACCACCAAATGTGAAGATAAATCAAAAAATTAGCCAAGCAAGGAAAAAGAGAGAAAAGAACAAAAATAAAACTGATAGAACAGAAATGAGTGGCAGGACAATATCAAACATTCTGACACATACATAACTGGAATCCCAGAAGGAGAGGAGAGAGAATGAGCAGAAGAGATGTTAAAAGAAATGATGAATGGCAGACACCAACACACAAATCCAAGAAGCTCAGAGAGGTCAGGGAGGTGGGGGAGGGAGATGAACAGGCAGAGTACAGACGACTTTTAGGGCACTGAAGATACTCTGTATGATATTATAGTGAGGGATGTATGTCATTATACATGTGTCCAAACCCATAGAATTACAACAGCAAGAGTGAACCCTAAGGTAAACTGTGGACTCTAGGTGGTTGTGACATGTCAGTGTAGGTTCATCCTTGGTAAACAACGTATCATTCTGATGAGTGATGTTGATTATGCAGGAGGCCATGCCTGTGCAGGAGACAGGTAGTATAGGGAAATCTTTGTTTTTACCTCTCAATTTTGTTGTAAACCTAAAACTGTTCTTAAAAAATAAAATTTAAAAAAAAAAGTAAAAAGAAGCTCAGAGAACACGAACTAGGATAAATACAAAAACCAAACCAACAAACACAAAACCACACCCTGGCAAATTCTACTATGCCAAAGACAAAGAGAAAGTTAAAAAGCCAGCAGAGGGGGAAAAAAGAAACATTATATACAGAAGAATAAAGATACAGTTTACAGCAGAGTTCTTATAAAAGCAACGCAAGGCAGAAAACAACGGGGGGAATCTTTAAAGTGTCGAAAAGAAGAAAAAACTCAACCCTGAGAAAATATCTTCGCAGAAATGAAAAAGAAATAATGACTTCCTCAAATAAACAAAAATTGGGGGAATGCATTTCAAGGAGATCAACTGCAAAAGAATGCTAAAGAAGTTCTTCAGGTGGAAGTACAGAATGTTAGAGAAGATCCTTCTGTTTAGATCTACTATGTTTGTGATCAGGACTTGCCAATTCTTCATTCTAAACATGTTCTAAAATTGCTCTTTATTAGTGCAAGTGTTAGGAATATACCTTTATAGCATTAGATGGAAACAGATTATTCATTACGTTGTAAATCTCTGCTTACTATGTCCCAGTTCTGTCCTGCTGCCTAGAGGATATAAACAAAACATATTGCTCTAGAAGGTGGTGTCAATTTGTTTTCCCCCTAAAGCATTCAGTTTGTTAATACCTACATTTTTAAACTGTTGAAACTGGCCTAAGTATGGAATAAGTACCATAGTGACTCAGCCCCAAGGAGATATTTTCTAAAATCAGTTTTCATGACATTACGTCCTACTTCCGTTACTGGATCTGGTATCTCCTAAAATGTAAGACACCAGTTACTATTAATGATAAACCATCTCCTCATTATAAATGTGAAGTTTGACAAATAAGTAATACATGCTATATTTATTCAAGTGTCTATTGCTTAATTGTTAATTGTGAGCAGATTATTGAATGCCTACTCTATTTTCTGCAGTTTACTACACAATAACTCTTTGAGTAAGTTGAAGTTTAATTGTGTAACAAATTTATATTAGAATACAATTTAAAGTGTTTTTCTCTATAGACTTCTTTGACTGGGGAAGCAAAAGGCAATGTTGATTAGTACACTCTGTCTTGTGCTAGCTATGTTTCTATAAGATAGCGAGCCCTGCAAGCTAGAAGACTTTATTCTTTGCTCCTATTTATGGGTTCTGTCTTTGTGGGTTTTTTTTTTTTTCTTTGCGGTATGCGGGCCTCTCACTGCTGTGGCCTCTCCCGTTGCGGAGCACAGGCTCCGGACGTGCAGGCTCAGCGGCCATGGCTCACGGGCCCAGCCGCTCCGCGGCATGCGGGATCCTCCTGGACCAGGACACGAACCCGCGTCCCCTGCACCAGCAGGCGGACTCTCAACCACTGCGCCACCAGGGAAGCCTGTTTGTGGGGTGTTTTTGAGCACATGCGTACAATAAGATGTTCCTTGCTGGTTAAAAAAAAAAAAAAAAAAAAAAAAAAAAGAAGTTCTTCAGGTGGAAAAATCCTGATATTAGACTGAAATTTAGAAATGAGGGTGCTGGACATGGAATCAATGAAGATGAAATTAAACTCATTTTTTTTCCTATTTTCTAATTGCTCTAAAGATAAACTGTCTAAAGCAAAAAGTGTAGCAATATATGTTTATGGCATATATAAGAGTACAGACATAACAACAAAAAATGAGGAGAAACTGGAAATATACTGTTCTAAGGTCCTTACGATACAGGTGAAATAGTACAGTATTATTTGAAGGCAAACTCTGATTTATTAAAGATATATATTTAAACTAAAGGGCAATCACTGAAAGTTTTTTAAGGAGGTATAAATAATAAATCTATAGAGAAGATAAGATGGAATCATTAAAAAATGCCCAGGGCCTCCCTGGTGGCGCAGTGGTTAAGAGTCCGCCTGCCGATGCAGGGGATACGGGTTCGTGCCCCGGTCTGGGAGGATCCCATATGCCGCGGAGCGGCTGGGCCCGTGAGCCATGGCCGCTGGGCCTGCGCATCCGGAGCCTGTGCTCCGCAACGGGAGAGGCCACAACAGTGAGAGGCCCACATACCGCAAAAAGAAAAAAAATTAAAAATGCCCAGTTAGAAAAGGCTAAAACACAGGAAAAACAAAAAAAATAAATGGAACAAATAGAAAAAGACTAGTAATATGGTAGATTTTAATCAATCCATATCAATAATCACATTAAGTGTGCATGATCTAAACATACAAGGTAAAAGGCAGATTGTGAGATGTGATTTTTAAAAATTGAGCATCAATTAAATATTGTCTATAGGAAACCTACTTTAAATATAAAGATATGAACAGGTTACAAAAAAGTAAGTGATGAAAACAGATAAATCATATAAACACTAAGCAAAAGAAAGCTGGACAACTATGTTAATATCAGACAAGTAGAGTTTAGACAAAGTAATGTTATCAAAGATAAAGAGAGACATTGCATAATGATAAAGGTGGAACCCATAACAATCCTGATGCATATGCACCTAACAACAGAGATTCAAAATACAAGAGCCCCAAACTCATGGAACTGAAGGGAGAAATAGACAAATCCACAACTGTAGTTGGAGATGTCAACTCTGTTTCAGTAATGGACCGAAAGAAAAAGACCCAGAAGCCCAGTAAGAATAAAGAGACCTGAACAGCACTATTAGACCTGATTGACACACAGAGAACACTCCATACATTAACAGAAAAATATATCTGGATCATAAATCTCAGCAAATCCAAAAGAATAGAAATTGCTTGATCTTGAACCATGACAACATTAAACTAGAAATCCATAACAGAAAATTATCAGGAAAAAAAAAGTATTTAGAAACTAAACAACAGACTTGTGATAACCATAGGTAAAAGATAAGTGTCAAGGGACATTTTTAAATGAAAATGAAAATAAAACCTATCAACATTTGTGGAATGCGACTGAAGCAGTGCTTAAAGGAAATTTTATAGTCTTAAACACTTACATTAGAAAAGACTAAAGGTCTGAAATCTAATAATGTAAGCTTTATTCACTTTTCTTTTCCTAGTTTCTTAAAGTGGAAGAAAGCTTACTTTCTTCCAGTTTAAGAAACTAGGAAAAGCAAAGCAAAGTAAATTCAAAGCAAATAGAAGGAAGGAAATTATACTGATAAGAGAAGAAATCAATGAAATTTAAAACAGTAGGAAAAATCAAAACCAAAAACCAAGTTATTTTTAAAGATCCATGAATCAATAAACCTCTAGCATAGATGCCCAAGAAATGAAAAGAGAAGACAAAAATTATCAATATCAGCAAGAAAAGATTGGCTATTACTGTAGGGCACACAGACTTCGAAAGGTTGACATGGGACCACTAACAATATACTTCTATGACCATAAATCCCACTATTTAGATGAAATGACAAACTATGAGAACCCACCCAAGAGAAATAGATAATCTAAAGAATACTAGGTCTATTGAAGAAAACAAATGTGATGTTTAAAAACTTACAAAAAAAAAAAAAGAAAACTTCAGCCCCAAATGGTTTCATTGGACAATTTTACCAAATGTTTAAGGAAAAAGTAATACCAATTCAACACTCTTTCCTAGTAAATAGGATAGGAGAAAACATTTCCCAATTCATTTTACAAGGTCAGCAATATCCCAATATCAAAGCAGACAAAGACAGCACAGGAAAAGAAAACTATAGATGAATATTTCTCATGAATATAGGTGTGTAAACCCTCAATAAAATATTAGCAAATTGAGTCCAGCAATATACATATAAAAAAATCTCTCATGACCAAGTTTCATCCCAGAAATACAAAGATGGTTAAATTTTTTAATTAATCAATGTAACGTACCATATCAATAGATTAAAGAACAAAAGTCATATTATTATCTCAATAAGTAAAAGAAGATCATCCGACAAAATTCAAAATCTATTTGTGATGAAAAAAATTTCTCAGCAAACTAGAAATAGTAGGAAACTTCCTAACCTGAAAAAGAGCATTGATGGCTACTATCTACTAAATGGTGAAAGAATGACTGTTTTCCCCTAAGGTCAGAAAGCAGGCAAGGATATCCTCTTTCAACACTCCCATTCAACATGTACTAAAAGTCCTAGCCAGGCAAGGGAATAAGGCAAGGGAAAGACATAAAAAGAATAAGAAAAGAAGAAATAAATCTCTCTCCATTCACAGATAACATGACTTCTATGTAGAATATCCCAAAGAATCTACACAAAAAGCTCTAGAACTAATAAATGAATTTAGCAAGGTCATAAGATTCATGATCAACAAACAAAAATCACTTACATTTCTCTATATTAGCAAAGAAAAATTGGAATTAGAAATTAAAAACAAATGCACAAATAGCACTAAAAAATGAAATATTTAGGTATAAATTTTTTAAATGTGTGGTCTGCATGTGGAAAACTAAAAGCACTGATGAAAGAAATCAAACTACAAGTTGGAAAAGAACAAAGCTAGAAGACTCACACCATGTGATTTCAAAACTTGGTACAAAGTGACAGTAACCAAGACAGAGTGGTATGTCTTAGTGAAAGGCCAGACACACAGATCATTGGAACAGAATACAGAGCCTAAAAATAGACCCATGGAGATCTAGTCAAATGATTTCTGACAAAGATGCAAAAGAAATTAAATAGAAAAAGGACAATCTTTTCAACCAACGATGCTAGAAAAATTGTGCATCCATGTGCAAGTAATTAACTTTCAGTCTTACACCTTATAGCAAAATCAACTCAGAATGAAACAATTTTTTAATATATAAAACTATAAACCTTCTAGAAGACATAGGAGAAAATCTGTATGACCTTGAATTTAGCAGTGTTTCTAGATAGTACACCAATAACATCATCCACAAAAGGAAAAGTTGATAAGTTGAACTCTATCAAAATTTAAAACATCTGCTCTGCAAAACAAAAACAAAAAACCCAAAAAAGAACTGTTAAGAGAATGAAAAGACAAGGCACAGACTGGGAGAAAATATTTGCAAATCACATCTCTTACAAAGCACTATATTCAGAATATATATAATAACACAAAAAGCTCTCAAAGGTCAACAATAAGAAAACAAATCGATGTTTTTTAAAAAGAGGTAAAGATTTAGACCAACAATCCACTAAAGAGGATATATACAGATGACAAACAAGCACATGGAAAAATGCAGGGAAAAAAGAAGGAGAAGAGCCTAGAGCATCTTGGGGTTCTAGGAATTAAGGGATTGTTTTAAGAGAGATGAGTACATGTTAAAAGACCATAGGAGCTCATCTGAGAAAGTGTACAGTGATCAAAACTAGAATACTTGAAACAACAAAATGGACACAGATAATAGTGGATTAGAACACAAGGAATAAAATAAATACTTTTGAGTCCATACTGTAGAAAGAAAGGAAGGAAGGAAGGAAAGAAGGAAGGAAGGAAGGAAGGAAGAAAGAAAGAAGAAAAGAAAGGCATGCAACTCTTTCTTACAGAAGAATTTTGAATAACAAATGGAGAAGAAATAAGAAAAATAGACTATTACCATTAGAACACCATAGTAATAATTGCTGCAGGTAAAATCCATCGTTGATGCTAAAATTAGTAGGTGAAAATTTCAGGAGAAACAGGATATTTGCATAGCCTCAATGTATCTCTTCCAAAAAATATTATAAATTACAAAGGAAAACCAGTACCTTTACAAAGAAGCCCGGCAGGCACCAGCCTGACTTAGTGACCAAGGTCAGGTGCTCCGGTAATGGGATATACGTCAGTCCTGATACGACCAGCCCAGAAGGGCACACCTCCCCCGTGGCATTCTTTCTGGTGATGCAGAACCTCAGTCACATCATGAGAAAACGTCAGAAGAACCCATGCTGAGAAGCAGTCTGCAAAATAACTGGCCTGCACTCTCTGAGACTCCAGGTCATAAAAGACAAGGGAAGTTTGAGAAGCCATGACAGATCGGAAGAGGCTAAGGACACAGGAAAGCTAAATCCAATTGGAATCATAGACTAGATTCTGGAACCGAATAAGAACTTTAGTGGATCATATGGTAGTTCTATTTTTAGTTTTTTAAGGAACTTCCATACCGTTCTCCATAGTGGCTGTATCAATGTACATTCACACCAACAGTGTAGGAGGGGTCCCTTTTCTCCACACCCTCTCCAGCATTTATTGTTTGTAGACTTTTTGATGATGGCTATTCGGACCCGTGTGAGGTGATACCTCATTGTAGTTTTGATTTGCGTTTCTCTAATAATTAGTGATGTTGAGCATCTTTTCATGTGCCTCTTGGCCATCTGTATGTCTTCTTTGGAGAAATGTCTATTTAGGTCTTCTGCCCATTTTTGGATTGGGTTGTTTGGTTTTTTTGATATTGAGCTGCATGAGCTGTTTGTATATTTTGGAGATAAGTCCCTTGTCAGTTGCTTTATTTGCAAATATTTTCCTCTGTTCTGAGGGTTGTCTTTTCATCTCATTTATGGTTTTATTTGATGTGCAAAAGCTTTTAAGTTTAATTAGGTCTCATTTGTTTATTATTGTTTTTATTTTCATTGCTCTAGGAGGTGGGTCAAAAAAGATCTTGCTGTGATTTATGTCAAAGAGTGTTCTTCCTATGTTTTCCTCTAAGAGTTTTATAGTGTCCAGTCTTACATTTGTCTTTAATCCATTTTGAGTTTATTTTTATGTATGGTGTTAGGGAGATTGGGACTGACGTATGGGCACCGCCCTGTGTAAAACAGATAGCTAGTGGGAACCTGCAGTATAGAGCAGAGCTCAGCTCGGTGCTCTGTGGTGACCTAGATGGGTGGGATGGGGGTGGGCGGGAGGGAGGTCCAAGAGGGAGGGTATATATGTATACATATGCTGATTCACTTCATTGTACAGCAGAAACTAACACAACATTGTAAAGCGTCTATAACCCAATTGAAAAAAAAAAAAAGAACTTTAGTGGAAAAACTGGTGAAACCTGGGCTTCCCTGGTGGCACAGTGGTTGAGAGTCTGCCTGCCGATGCAGGGGACGCAGGTTTGTGCCCCGGTCCAGGAAGATCCCACATGTAGACCTTTGTACTGTAGTTATATAAGACGTTAACATTAGAGGAGCTTGGGTAAAGGGATTTTCTGTACTGTTCTTGCAACTCTCTAAGTCTAAAATTATCTCCAAATAAGAAGTTAAGTGCCGAAAGTGATTGAGAAGAAAAAAGTTGGACTTTGCACACAGCCTGAGTTTAAGACTTCCTGTAAAGCTACAACAATCCAATCAGTGTGATATTGGAAAAAAAGATAGACACAAAGATCAATGGAACAGAATACAAGGTCCAGAAATAGAATGTGTGGAAAATTGTGTGGTAGATTCCTACCAAAGTTGACACACACTTACACAGAACCTACCAACCACAGTCCTAGGCTCTTACCCAAAGGAAATGAAACCCTATGTTCCCATCTAGCTTGTATGTGATTGTTTATGGCAGCTTCACTCAGAATTGCTCAAAACTGGAAACAACCCAAATGTCCCTCAAGCAAAGACTGGATTAACAGGACCTGATCCGTCCACTGGGTGAAACACTACTCAGCAGAATAAAGGGATGAACTACTGGTTCACGAACGGCGTAGCTGCATCGCAAAGGGATTACGTGCAGCCAGGAAGCCAGATCAGAAATTACCTTCTGTGTGACCCCATTCAAAGGACATCCTGGAAAAGGTGGAACTAGGGTCGGAGAGCTGATCGTGGACGCCACGGGTTAAGGGTCAGGGGAGGCTTTAACTACAAAGGGAGCCTGGAGGGGTGGTGATGGCACTGCTCTGCATTGTGATTGTGGTGGAAGCTACAGGACACTAGCATTTGTTCAAACCCTTTAAACCGCAGGTCAAAATACAGCTACTGGACTTCCCTGGTGCGCAGTGGTTGAGAGTCCGCCTGCCGATGCAGGGGACACAGGTTCGTGTCCTGGTCCGGGAAGACCCCACATGCTGCGGAGCGGCTGGGCTCGTGAGACATGGCCACTGAGCCTGTGTGTCCGGAGCCTGTGCTCCGCAACGGGAGAGGCCACAACAGTGAGAGGCCCGTGTACCGCAAAAAAAAAGAAAAAAAAATACAACTACTTTCGCTGTATGCAAAATACAAATAAATTTTAAAAAGTTGTAAGTGTGATTTCATGGTTTGGGTCTGTGTCTTGTTCTTTGGCTCTGTCCCAAGTAGGGGCTGCCTCCCTAGCCTGGACGGGGGGTGGGAAGACAAGGTGGGCGCGCTCAGAGCCGGCAGGAGCCCAAGGGTGGGGTTCTGCCGCGGGAGCTGCCCTTTCAGAGGCAGGGGAAGCACCATCCTCAACCCACTTGCTGTCTCTGCTGGCCTTGATTTTTTTTTTTTTTTTTTTTTTTTTTTTGCGTACACGGGCCTCTCACTGTTGTGGCCTCTCCCGTTGCGGAGCACAGGCTCCGGACGCGCAGGCTCAGCGGTCATGGCTCACAGGCCCAGCCGCTCCATGGCATGTGGGATCCTCCCGGACCGGGGCACGAACCCATGTCCCCTGCATTGGCAGGCGGACTCTCAACCACTGCGCCACCAGGGAAGCCCCCTGGCCCTGATTTTGACTCTCTTTGGCTGAACCCGCTCTCAGATGTCCCCCAGACAACCCCCTGCCCTTTGCCGCGGGCACCTGGGCAGACCTGACCCCTCCCTTCGCTTCTTGGGGTGAGTGTGCCTTCTCACCTTGGAAAACTGTCCCTCTCCCTCTCTGAGTGGTCCCTTGGGGCACCAACCACAGCCCTGGCTGGACTATTCAGAAGCCTGCCCTGGCATTTTATGTGCAGACCCTGGAGAGAGAGGGGATCTTTCTTTTCCGTGGATGTGAGCTGTGAGGGGGACAAGAGTGGTCGGTGGTCACATGCTCTGTCATTCGGAAGAGTCTGGGAGAAGGAGGCCCGAGCCCATCAAAGGCAGAGGCGTCCTGGTTTCAGTCCGGGGGGACCGGCTTCTTCCTCCCTTTGGGTCTGGAACAAGCCGAGGCTCCAGCTAGGCCTGGACTCGGCCGCTGGCTCCACTCCCCTGGCTGCTCGTCCATCACTCCGTAGGTCTGCAGCTCTTACTTCCCTCAGTAGCCCCAGGCTCACAGCCTCCTTGGGACCCTGCCACACTCTTCCTGAGCAGGTGGAAACATGGAGAGAGGGGAATCCACAGGGAGGAAGCAGGAGGGTCCCCAAACCAGGGCCAGGGAGCCCCCAGCAGACCCCCGGGCGTGGATCTGCCGGGGGGCCAGCTCAAGGCGAGGTCCAGCGTGCAAAGAGGACCAGACTCACCCTGCTCTTGGCAAGAGCCAAGCCCCACAGCCCAGACACAGCTGCCACCTCCCCCAGAGCCCTGCCTCAGCCCCGCTTCCCAACCCCATTAATTGGGCCACAGCTGCTGACTACAGACCGCTTCGCACTCCCAACTCGCTCTAGAGCCCACCGCTCTGCCTTCCGGGGCTCGAGCCGATCAGGTCTGTGCATCTCGCAGCCAAATGGCTCTGCCCATCACGATGCGCCGGCCCTGAGGCTGCTCTCGGGACCCGGCTCCTGCCCGTCTGCTCCCCTGCGGACCAGCCCATCGGAGGCCGGCTGGACCAAGTGCCAAGGCCGTCAGGAAGCCCCGGCCCCACTCTGTGGGCAGTAACTGTGCGTGCACCCCACGCCCCTCACAACAGATCCTCGATTTCGGGCTGGGAGAATCCGCTTCACTCCACACCAGCCCCATAACCTGGGGTCCTGAGTGCGGACCCCTGCCTGCCAGCCCATACTGCAGGGGGTCCCACGGGGCTCTCCCGGGGATGCTGACTGTCCCGTGGGGAGAAGACACGTGCGCAGATCCGAGCAGCGTGGGGACGTGGCTCAGGGCACCACCAGGGCAGGTCCTGCAACGGGCTGGGGGCTGGGGGTGAGAAGGCAGACCCAAGGGCACGGCCACACGTTTACTTAGACTGTGACCTCAGTACGTGTTCCTCTCTGAGACAAACTGCGAGGACAAGTGTTGTTCTAGCAGCAGAGAGAGGTCTGTGCTGCGAGGTGGTGCCTGGATTTCAGAGCGACCTGCCCTCAGCTGTCCTTTCCTGGGCAGAGGAGGGGAAGCACGGGCCTGGTGAGGCCAGTGGGGCCCCTGCAGGCACAGGAGGGCACACTGGACGTTCTGTCTCATGCTAAGCCCTGTGCCTCCCTCCCCCACCCACTGTGTCCCTCACCCTGCCCAGGTCTTATTGTCGCCAGAATCTGCTTTTCCAGCATCTAGCCCATCAGGATGGGGAGGGACCGCTAAGGTAGCAGTTGAGCCCGCCTACCCAGGGCCCTGACTGCGAGTCCTCCAGCGATGGGGCCTCCCAGCGAGGGCTTTTGGCGCTGCTTAGTGGGAGGGACAGGTGCACTACGCCCAGGACTCCGGTCAGGGCCACACAAAGCGCCACCCTGTCCCTTGGACCAGGCCAGCGCAGAGCTGGGCCACCCTAGGCACTTACTCAACGAATGTTCACTCAGAGCCTCTTGGGTGTCAACTCTACTCCAGGCTCTGAGACACAAGACCACACCCTCACGGAACATTCTAGAGGCGACACAGAAAACAAATGGAAAAATAGCAGGTGTGTGAGGACGCTAACCCACGAGGCTTAGAGTGAGGCTTCCCAAGCTGCGTGCAGGGCACACTGAACTGCGTGTGTGTGTCTGGGGGTCACCTGGGAAGGGGCCACCAGCGTAGGTGGGGTGAGATATTGGTCCCCCTTGCCCTCGGCTTGGGTGAGGGCTCTGCGGGGGGCAGAGCCCTGGTCCAGAACCTCCAGCCTTCAGCAGCCTGGGCAGGGGCCCTGGGAAGGTGCCTGAAGGGGGTCAGAGGTTGAGCCCCGTGGGCCCCCTGGATGGCGGCCACAGTGGCGGCCGCCAGCCGCTGGGTTCAGGGACCCCTCTGCTCCCGCAGCCCAGAGCATCCATCACCCTCCCGACAAGGGGCCCGGGATCTGCCTGAGCCAGGCCTATTCCAGGGGTCAGCGTGGGAGCCCCAAAGAGTGGCCGTCAGGGCTGGGGTGGAAGGCCTTGGGGTTCCTGGGGGCATTGTTCTCATCTCTTACACCACTGGGGCGTCCAAGCCACCAGGCGCTCCAGTGCACAGAGTGATCTCAGTTTCAGGTTTCATCATTGGTTTTGAAATCAGTGCTATGGGGAGCTTCACCCAGATCCATTTCTGTGATCACGAGGCATTTCAAGATCACATGTGTCCATGAAACAAAACAAAAGAAAAAGCTGCTGGCCTCTTTAAACAGAGCACCAAAGGCTGTGAATAGTCAATGGTTGTAAAACTTACTTTAAAACGTTCACTTGGTGCTTCCCTGGTGGCTCAGTGGTTGAGAGTCCGCCTGCCGATGCAGGGGACATGGGTTTGTTCCCCGGTCCGGGAAGATCCCACATGCTGCGGAGTGGCTGGGCCCGTGAGCCATGTCTGCTGAGCCTGCGTGTCCGGAGCCTGTGCTCCGCAATGGGAGAGGCCACAGCAGTGAGAGGCCCGTGTACTGAAAAAAAAAAAAAAAAAAAAAAAATGTTCACCCCTTGTTTGTGTGAGCAAAGTTTTTCATCAGCAATGACTTTAAGAATTTGAAAATAGAATTATTTAAAAGTACTCCTCGATCAGGAGTTCTTCGCAGCTATTTGACGCATTAAACAATGTAAAAACATTCATGTTTTTTCTCCCGAAGTGTTGCAGCCTCTAGTTTCTCATTAACATTTAAGAAAAGTTACTTGGAAGTTTTACACAATTTCAACATGTTAAATTGTCTATTTCCTCACCGTAATTATATAAAACAAAGAAAACATAATGGGTTTTTTTTTCTCAAAGCCCCACGCCAACTCTAAATTACTTGGGGTGCCATTCTAATAGGACCGTTTTCTGGTGTGGGTATGATGTGAGAAGCAGCCAGACCTGTAAGGTTCTGGGCGGAATGTTCCAGGCAGCGTTGGGGATGAGCGAGGACCAAATCTCTGGGTGGGAAACAGAGCAGCCCGGAGGCCAGGGTGGCTGGAGCGCCGTGGACAAAGAGGACGCCTGGGTCGAACCCCCAGATCGTGGAGCGGGTGGGGTTTCCTGCCGACCCATAGCCCCTCCACACTGAGATCCCGACATGCCTGAGATGCAGCAAGGTCTCGGCTGCACTCAGCTGGGACATTTCTGCAAACTTGTTGCTGGCACCACAGGGGTCCTTCGGGGCCACGCAACACTTAGCGGGGGAAGCCAGTGTCCCCAAGGAGCAATTGAACACTTCTGAGCACTTTGGAGAGGTGACCTACCCCCAGAGATGTGGCCCCTCCCCAGATGAGCTGCTTCCCGGGGGCTGGAGTGGGGGGACTGGGTGCTTGAGGTGCGCAGCTGGGACGAGGGAGATGCGCCCCTGCACATTAACACAAGGCTGCGAGAGGATAATGTGCTCTCAAGGAAACGAGATCGATCGCCCTGCTGGGCATTCACGCGTTTCTAAATCCAAGGGCTGCTGGGTCCGGCCACCCGTTGGACCTGCCGAGAGCCGCTCAGACCTCAGAGAAGGCGGCAGCCACCCACCCAAGCCGCAGATGCCCATGGCAGAAGCCCTCCATCTCGGGCCAACACCTCCAAGGACCCAGTTGCACATGGAGGCAGGTCTCAAGGGAGCCGTGTCCCCACGGCTGGAATTCCCTGCTGTTCGCCAAAGCAGTCATTTGGTCACTAGGTCACCCACGCGGGCCATTCAGAAGAGAGGATGCAGCAGCCCAACAAGCCGGAGAGCACGGCCACCCTGGGCCGGGTGGAGGGCATGCAGGGAGATTCGGCAGGACCTGCCCGTCCAGCTGCTGTGCAGCCCCGGGGCTGGTCACAGGAAGGGTCACTTGACCAGAGAGGAGGAGGAGAGAGTGTTGGCTGCGCCCGGTGCTGGGCCAAGCGGGCACAGAGCTGGCCGGCCACGTGTCAGTTCACCCTCGGCAGCCATGCAGGGCCAGCCTTCCCGTGCCCATTCATTCATTCACTCATTCCTTCAGTACCGACCTGTGCTGGGGGCTGGGGACACCGCCGAAGTGCTGGATATGGCTGTAGTCCCTGCCTGCATGGGGCTCCCAGCCTGCGGGAGAGAGCGGAGTTAAGGCACCCATCACAGCGTGGCTGCGGAGGGAGCCTAGGCCCAGCGGCCGCGGGACGTGCTGTGGACACACAGCCCAGGTGGGCAGGGTGGATCCGCAGCCAGGTCCATCTGGGTCAAGGCCAGACCCAGCCCACATCTCTGTTACCTCCATACTACCCACGAGGTCCTGAGGGTGCTGTCCTGTCCCTTCCTAGACCTGTCCGACTGCTTTTCCTCTGACCCTGCTCCAGCCACTTGGGGCCCCTAGCATGTGCTGTTCCATCTGCCGGCAGTGCTTTTCCCTCCCTGTTCCCCCCTGCTCAGCACCTCATCTTAGCTCAGGCATCCCTTCTGCCCAGGGGTCTGCTGACTCCAGCACAGAATCACTCTCCCTTTAAGCACCCGTAGCATCTGTGGGGTGTTTTAGAGCCTAGGGCAGAGGATTTTACTGGCAGGAAGGACATTTCCCATTTAATGGGAGTTTTGATTAATATGAAACTGATTAAAGTTAACATGAATTTACATATTCAAAATCTGATTTTCCTAAGCCTTTAGGCTCAACTTACAGACTTCATTTTATTGCTTATAAAGCTGGTCATTGTGGGGCTTCCCTGGTGGCGCAGTGGTTGAGAGTCTGCCTGCCAATGCAGGGGACACGGGTTCGTGCCCCAGTCAGGGAAGATCCCACATGCCGTGGAGGGGCTGGGCCCGAGAGCCATGGCCGCTGAGCCTGTGTGTCCTGAGCCTGTGCTCCATAACGGGAGAGGCCACAACAGTGAGAGGCCCGTGTACCACAAAACAAAAACAAAAACAAATAAAAGCTGGTCAATGTGGAATTAGAGAATTTCTTTCATGTGTACTTTAATTAGTATCTGAGTCACTCAAAATGAACACACTGAACCCCCAATAAATAATTAGCCCACTTCACAAATCTGATTCATTAGACCTTTTAAACAGCATTTATAAGATTAATATTTATGTGTTTTTTTGTTTTGTTTTGTTTTGTTTTCCAAGAATCTCAAAAGGCTGTCAGGAAATTCTTAGAGACCGAAACTTCCTAAGCACTTAAACAGCCCCTGGAAAATTAATGCAGTAGATGATAACTATTGCTAATGCTTCTTCTAAATTTAGGCAAATTCTCATATTCCTTCCTATTTAAAATCACTGCTGTGCTCAACATTGCCTTGTAAAATGTATCCTATCCTGCTGCGCTCCGGCTCCCAGCCGCCACCACATCCTCTCCGCTCAGAAGAAAGCCCAAGTCCTCACCTGGCCCAGGCTCTCAGCTCAGCTGCCCTCCCCTGACCAGGCCACATTCCCCCCTCCCTGCTCATGCCACCTCTCCCCTTCCCCCCGCCCCCCATCCGCACCACCCCCTCCCTGCTTGATTTTCCCTCATCAGGCATCAGGCCTCGCGTCTGTTATAGGTTTGCTATCAGTCTGTCCCCTCCTTAGAAGGCCAGCTCCCCTTGGCAGTGCCACGTCCCAGGCCACCAAGGAGGGTATCCGGAGCACAGGAGGCACCAGCTGTTACTCTCTGGATGAGCGATTGACAATGAGTCCAGCGGTCCGTCCGTCACCCTCACCAGGCTGATCCTACAACAGCCCTGACACTCTGCCGTTGTCTCCCTCGTCCACCTCTGTGCTCTCTTCTGTCCCGGCTTAGGATGTCACCTGCCTGAGTGGGAGGGCGGGGTGGGGGCAGGTTTCCCATGCTGCGGGCTGGGGTTGCACCGGGACACCCACACCCAGACCGGGGCTCAGAGCCCAGGAGCCACTGCTGTGTCCTTCGGGCATCTGTTCCTGGACCATGGATTTCTCAACTGAGAAAGCCCTTCCAGGGGACCTCAGGCCACCCCCTCGGCGCCCCAACTCCAGCTGGACAGCTGTGTTCCCACTCCTTTCCTGGGCATCTCATCCCGGCCACAGGGCCAAGGCCGTTGAGTAGCACTGGTGATCCCGGGCGCCCCTCTGCCCTGGCCTGACTGCCCACCTCTCTGCCCCTCAATCACTCCCCACTCCGCCACCCTCACACCCCTCCTCTGTCTGCAGGGTTATGTCTGCCTCCTCCGCTGGGCTGGCTGGGACCCCTCTCCCATCCCACCCTCATGTCCGAGTAGAGGGAGGCCCCTCAGCCGGGAAAGGACACCAGCGGGGCTCCTGGTGAAGGTCAAGGTGTCCGTAGGTGCAGAGCACCACCGAGACAGGAGGCCACCCGCTCCGCTCCTCTGGGATTTGGTGGGTCTCATAGCAGTCGTTAGGAATACATTACTACGTTGTGCTGAATATGCGTTACATACGTGGTACGCTATGGTATCTGACATTTATAATATGTTAATTAATTATTATTAAGAATAGGGGATCTGACAGCCCTTCAGGTCCTAAAATGAAGAAGCCACAATGGTGAAATTTCAGGTACTTTTCAGACCAGGACACAGAACTGGGCAGGGGCGGAGAGAGATAGGAGAGCAGGTGGGTGCTCCCTGGGTGATAGGCGGGTGCCCCCTGGGTGAGAGGCGGGTGTTCCCTGGGTGAGAGGCAGGTGTTCCCTGGGTGAGAGGTGGGTGTTCCCTGGGCCTGTCTTTTGTCGGGGTGAACTGCCCCCTCCACCCCCAGCCCCCATATCTGAAACCAAACCATTGTCGCTACTCCAGCCGAGGCCCCACCCCCCTCCCAGCCCCCCTTTCTACAGCCCGGCCAGGCCGGTCCACGGCTGCTCACTCCCAGGCCACACATCAAAGGCAGAAGTACTGAGACGGGGCCTGGAATGTCCAACAGACACGAGGCCACTTCAGCCACGGTGTGGACTGCACACCTAGAGCAGCAGGATGATGCCAGAATCCTTTCAGAATTTCATTAATCAGAATCAGTCAGGTTCATCCGAATCATCAGATTCAGAATTTCATTTCATAGTAAAATTTTCCAATTTCTTTTTTCCTAGACCTTTAGGCAAGTTATCAGGATGCCAGAAATAGGTTTCTCATTGCTAAAAGAACATTTTTTTTTTCAGTTTCTCCATCTGTTTTGTGATTTTCTTCCCCTGCCTTCATCCTTAGGACCTGACCAGACAATTTCGTCTTGAAAGAAGAGCCAAGTTCATAAATTGGAGAACATCCTCCGGCTCCCAGCGTCCTCCAAGCAGAAGGCAGTCTGGGAGGAGGGGGACAGGATGCTGAGGTCAAGTGCATGGGCTCTGTGGCCCAAGGGCTGGGTTGAAGGCCCAGATTGGCCACAATAGCTGTGTTACTCTGGGCATGGTACTTAATCTCTCTGTGCCACAGTTTCCTTGATTGCAAAATAAAGAGATAAATTTTGGGGTTGCTTCGAGGTCAGGTGAGTCAAGCACACAGAGGCAGCCCATAAAGGTTAACGGCTGCTTCGTCCTGCCCTGTCTGGAGGACAACGGGGGCGTCAGACAAATAGATGCTAAATAGAGCGGGAAGGGCAAGATAGCACCTGGGGAGGGTGGCCAGCCCCTCCTGCTCAGACAGGGAAACCAAGGAAGGAGTGCAAAGTCGTCTGCAAGATCAGGGTATGATGTTGAGGGGAGAGCAAACCAGAGGCGACCACCCTCCGGGCCTCTTCCTTTTGCTCCTTGGGCCTCAGTTGCCTCGCCTGTCAAATGGGGACAATAATAACCAGGTGATGTTTGTGAAATGTGGGCTCTTTTCTTCTTTCCGCAGAAATTTACTGAACATCCTGTTTGGATCTGAGCCTGTGCAGATGCTGGAGAGGGAGAGGGGAGGAGACCCCTGTCCTGCAGAATCACAGTCTGATTGTGGAGGCAGGCAGTTTACCAGCGATGAAGCCCCATGCCTTCAACTCCAGGATGCAGACAGGCAGGGGCCCTGGACCCACAGGACGCACTGACCCAGGAGGTGGGGCCGTGTGAGCTATTGTCACCTTCCGGGAGAAACAAGGACCAACTCACAGAGCCTTCCTGCCACTCAGTCTAGAATGTTCCATGCTGAGATGGTTGAGCAGAAGAGTCAGGGAAGCCACGCGGGGTCCTTCTGGGTCTCTCTGGCTCCTCTACATCTTCCCAGCTGTGAGCCAGTTACCTAACTCCCGTGTTCCTCGGTTTCCTCACCTGTACAGAGGGTGATAAGAATGCATCCACTTCATGGCACTGTTGAAAGGCTTGAATGAAACCGTAACAGTAATAGCAGATGGTGCTGGGCAGGGTAGTAACAGGAACAGTGGATGATATAGGCAGGGCAGCTGGGTGGACATATGCAGGGGCTTCCAGGAGAAGCTCCTCCCTCACAGGCACCTGGCACACAGCAGGTCCTGAACAAATGTCTGTGAATGTCACTAATCGTGTTCAGTCATGGCTGTGGGGGTTCAGGGGGTCAGAAGGCGTCAATGCATTAATGGCTCCGACAGGTAGTGAGCCCCTGGTCAGGGGCGGCATGCAAGGGGTCCATGTGTGGTCACTGCTGCAACTGGCCAGAACATGGACTGGGCGGCCTCCAAGGCCCGCTCTCATCCCAGGAGCCCTGGAGTCCAAAAATCTGAGATCTGGGGACTCTGGGACACAAGACTGCTGATTCTACCAACATGGATTAAACCCCTACTGTGAGCATCCCACCCCCTGGGGAAAGTGATGACTAATAAGGTGCTTCCTTGACAATCTCCCAGACAAACAGAAGGTGGGCAGGTGCTAGGGAGGGAGAGAGAGAGAGCTTACTTGTCTCAGGTACTGAGTCGGTGATTCCAAGACTGTACAGTGTTCATATTCTATAGTAGTTACTATTTCTTGAGCACCTACTCTATGCCATCGTGTGTTGCCCGTACTAGGTGCTACACCTTATTTGTTGTATTTATTCCTCCCACAGCGAGAGGGGTACTCAGGTGTCCCCATGTGGAGATGGGGGAAACTGAGGAGAAGCGATGGGCCCAGGCTGGCAGGAAGAGCACGTGGGGCTGGGTTAGAAGCTGGCGGGGCTGAATCTTCATAAGATTCTGAGACCCTTTAGTTCCAACCCCCTCTTACTCCGTGGTTCTGGCTTCCTTGTGTCTCTTGATATTATTCTAAATTGCCATGACTTTAAGATTCCTTATCCGGAGGGCCGAGGCCCCTGTGGTTTAGAAGCATCAGCCCCTGGTGCTCAGCGTTGGCTCAGGGCCTTGGGCTGCGGAAGCGCCATCCCCTGAGGCTGAGGCCGGCCTCCCTCCCGGCCATCGCGGGCCTCTGGGCAACCGTGCTCAGCCGCCAGAGTGGGCGAGAGCGATTAATTGTTTATAAAGCACTCAGACACTCTCAGGCGACAAGAGCCCTGTCACACCCGCATTGTTTCATTACCATCCCTTAGAGACGGGCCATCAGCGCGGGTCTGGAAACGGCTGGGAGCCAGTAGTCCCTGCCCCGCCGGCCTCAGTAGCAGCCCCGGGGACTGTGGGCAAGTCACTTAACTCCTCTCAAAACCCCCGGGGTGGCCGGGGGAGTTCCTGAGAGCAGAGAGGGCTGGGCCGTGGGGGGGCCTTCTCACTGGGCACCCTGTGTGCCTTTGTCTTTTGGGGGAGCCAAGCTGCCCCCCCCAGGTGTGTCTTCCACACAGCTGACCTCTGTCTACCTAGGACTTTTATTAGTCTCATTTGTGACTGTGCCTGTGTAACTATGTTCATTCTCTCAGCGAACCCGGCATCTACCTGCACCTGGCTAGACCTCAGGCCACCAACTCCACACTTGATCTTTAGCCAAAAGGCCAAGGAGCCATCAGGCCACCCACTCCACTTATTCGTCCACTGGACCCTTCCTTCCTTCCTCCCTTCCCCCTCCCTCTCAGCAAATATCAGGGCCCCTGCTCGGGGGCTGGTCTTGAAGCCGCGATGGATGAGCAAGGCCTCCCTCCAGGAGCCGCAGCTCTTGGGAGCTGAGCCCATACACTCCATAACTGCAGTCTCTCTCGTGACAAGACCTGGGTTCGGTGCTGCGAAATCAAATGCCAAGACTGAGAGCCAGGCAGCCGAGGGGTCGGAGGGAGGGGACAGGATGCCGTGTGTCCGCCCCCCAGATGCCCACAGCATCCCCACTCCCCGTCCCTCCCCCAGTGTCCTCAGGGGAAGCAAAACACTTTGTGACCATTTCCCTGGCATGGTCTCCGGAGACTCCTCTCTCCCTCCATCCTCTGCAGCCCAGAGTGGCAGCACTTTTGTGGGGTCTTTGGGGAGCCCCCCGCTCCCCACCCCTCCACTTCTGAAGGAGCTTCAAAGCCCTCTCGTCCCTTCGAAGTGCAGAAGGAGAAGGTGCTGGGAGCCTTCCACTAGTCGTGGCCAAGGCTGTGGCCACACGGAGTGCCCTGGGCGGCAGCGTCCTCACCTGCATAATGAGTGACCACCTCTGACCGGTGCCAAGCCTGTGCAGGACAGAGGGAGGCAGCCGGACACCATGGCCCTGCCCTCCCGGGGCTCATAGCCTCAGGGATTTACCTGGATCCCCCCAATACCCCTCGCCCCCTGCCCCAGCCAGCCAGTGTATCAGAGCGGGGGCAGTGCCCAAGCCATCGAAATGCCCAGAGCAGTTTCTGGAGCCAGCCTGAGATACAAAGCTAAGAGCCGGTTCAACGCCCAGCCCCGCACGTCCTAGCTGTGGACCCTGGCATGACCCGTGGCTGTCATTCCCTCACTTTGCTCATCTGTAAAATGGGCACAACAGTCCCCATGACAAAAGTGAAGCCTCAGCAGGCTCAACCAGGGAAGTGACCTAGTGTGGCACGAGACCCAACACGACTCCTCGTGACCCTGGACCCATCTCACCACCCCTCGAGCCTCAGTTTCCCACTTGAGGGCCCTGCCAGCTCAATTCTGGATTCTCCTGGTGGCAGTGGAGGACAAGGAGGCTGGGGGGAGTTGGGGGGAGGCACTGTGGCCTCTGCCAGTGACACAGTCTCTCAGCCCATCTCAGCATCTATCCCAGATGAGGATGAAGCTCAGGGTCCCTCACAGCCAGCAGAGTGGGTCCCTGAGCCTTTCTTTTGTTCCCAGGCCCTTTGGGGGTAGGGAGAAATTCCCATCTGTTCACACCTCTGGGCCCTGCCTGGTGGAATCCCGACCACCCCAGCTCCAGGCCACTCCTCTTGGAGGCTGCCCCTCCCCTCAAGGCTCTCCACCCCTGTATCCCCAGTCCTGGCTCCTCTCTCATCACAGCCTCCACCACACGGTACAGTCTCCCCCAGAGCAGGGCTGATGACCCAAACCTCTCATCCCATCCCCAAGAGCCTTGTGAGTGGTGGCCCATGCCATGGCTCCCGAGGGCCCCTCTGAGCCCCTCACCCCGCCTCCCCCAGCCGGCTCTGGGCCCATGGAGGCAGCCACAGGGCATCGAGCAAGGACAGAGTATTTATTCCCTGGCGCCCTCCCTGCTGGTCCAGTGTGGTGTCAGTTACGGAGTGCCTACTATGTGCTGGGCCCTGGTCGGGTCCCAGCCCTGCTGTCCCACAGCTGTGTGACCTCGGGCAGCTCAACTCATTTCTCCAGGGTGACGGCAGCCCCTTCTTGGGGGAGATTTCCGGAAGATCAGGTGACTGGAAGCAGTAGAGGCGTCACTGGCCCACGTGTTCGCTGTTACCATGTTTCCAGGTGGCATCAGAAGGGGTGGTGTTTGCCCCACCTTCACACCCCCAGCCCCCAGCTAGAAAGGGGGTCTTGCTGGCCCCAGCCCCTATCCCACTGCCCACCCCCTCCCCGTCCTGCGTGGGGACTGCTCCTTCCACGGGGGGAGGATGGGTGGAGGTGAGTGGTCACCTGCGATGCCATGAATTTGCTAGGGGCTGTCCCCAGCTGTGAATGGCGGTTTGGGTGTCCCTGGAAGCCGCCGGTCGCCTGATCCTGCTCTGGGGACCTCAGTCCTCTTGGGAAAGAGACCCCTCGGATCAGTGCCCTCACAGGGAAGCAGGAGGACTGTGCTTGGTGGAGACCCTGGTGGCCTGGGGTAATTCACTCAATCCCCAGCTCCCTGCCTATAACAACAGGGCCTGGGCCAGACCCACAGGAAGGGACAGTGGCTCCAGACTGGGTCCCCCAGGACCAACCGAGCATGCACTGCCCCCAGTGCCCAGCACAGAGCCCAGCACAGAGCGAGGGCCGCCATGCTACAGCCCAGCCTGGTGGGCGATTATTACAGGCGGCCTGGGCCCACTGCAGGGTCCCTCCTTGCCCCCCGGCTGGCACCCCTGTCTCCTTGAACCAGGAGCACGGGGTGAAGAGTGTGCTGGGCATCAGGGCCGCTTGTGACTTTCCCCACTTGTAAGCTGATGCCCAGGAGGACTTCTGAGCAAGGCCAGGGAATCCGCAGGCCCCTGAAGGCCCCCAGGCCTCACCGAGAGCGATGGCAATCCCATAATTGCCCCATTAAGCCCCTCCCCCGCCGCTCCAGCTCCAGGCAGAGGTCAATACTAGTCATTTGCCAAATGTGATCGGGGAGCAGATGGGTCAGGTTACCCCTGCCTCGGTTCAGGAGACGCAGATGAAATGAAAACCTACCCAAGGGCCACGGGTGGGCAGGATGTGACTGTGCCCCTACTATGTGCCGGCACCGCACTGGTGCTGTAGGTTCTGGAGAAATCTCAGCTGTGAGGAAAGCTCAGGGGGCAGGTGGGGTTCCAAACCTAAAGGAGGAGCTCTTCCAACAGACGCAGAGAGTGTAAAGGCCCTGGGGCAGAAGGGCAGCCCGGGACTGGCACCCACACTGCTCACTGGTCAGTCTCTGCAGCTCTTTGAGGTGTGTGTGTGGTTCGCCTGCGCCACAGGCTGGCTCACCCCATGTCCCCTTGCCCAGCTGGAGAGAAGGAGAAGAGGGATGTTCCTACCCAGGGGTGCTCCCCAGCTGGTGGAGGGAGGGCTTGGGATCGCCCGTACCCCATCATGAGTCTGCTGGGCCCTGGGGGAGTCACCACCATCCTCTAGCGGGCGGCTCTGTACCAGGCATCATCCAAGGGCCCTGCTCACTCCTTACAGCCCTCATGTTGGCGTTTGACAGATGAGGAAACTGAGGCACATAGAACAGGAGCAGCCGGTCTCTGATGGGGCAGAGCTAAGGCTCAGACGGAGGCCCTGTGAGCCCGGGGGCCCCTGGGGCTGCATCCGTCCCCTCCCTTCCTGCCCCATTGCCAGCCCCGGCTCCAGCAGATGCCCCCTCTCTCCTGAATGGTTCCCTCTCTGCTGGGCTGTCCCCCGTCACACTAGCTGCCCCAAAACACTGACCAGCATGACAAGGGTCCGTCTCCTGAGCCCGCCCCACCTCCAGCTGCCCCGAGTCTCTGCTCTCCAGGGACCACCCTGGACCAGCTGTCTCTGCCCTCTGCCCCCCTCACCTCCTCTCTCTCTTGGACGTACCCTAACCAGGCTTCCTCTCCCCCCACCACTACTGCGCCCGGGTCCACAACACTCAGCCTGCCACTTCACCAAACAGGCCTTCCTTCTTGAATTCTATTTTTTTTTTAACATCTTTATTGGAGTATAATTGCTTTACAATGGTGTGTTACTTTCTGCTTTATAACAAAGTGAATCAGTTATACATATACATATGTTCCCATATCTCTTCCCTCTTGCTTTTCCCTCCCTCCCACCCTCCCTATCCCACCCCTCTAGGTGGTCACAAAGCACCGAGCTGATCTCCCTGTGCTATGCAGCTGCTTCCCACTAGCTATCTATTTTACATTTGGTAGTGTATATATGTCCATGCCACTCTCTCACTTCGTCCCAGCTTACCCTTCCCCCTCCCCGTGTCCTCAAGTCCATTCTCTAGTAAGTCTGTGTCTTTATTCCTGTCTTACCCCTGGGTTCTTCATGACAAGCACTTTGGCCTGTTTGCTGCTTGTGATAAGAGAGGGTCAGCACACCGAGCTCACGGGCCGCCCGCTGGTCCAGCCGGCGGCCGCTGAACGCCTGCTCGTCCTCTGTGGGCCCGCAGTCACTACAGCAGCCTGGATCTTCTGCACAGACAGGATCGGCCTCCAGCGAGGCTCTGACAATGAGACGAGAACCATCTCGAATTGACGTTGAGCTGATTTACATCCCAGCCAGTGGGACCTCTGTGCTGGGACCTCCTCCACCAGGGAAGCGGCTGCCCCACCCGCCCCATAAGGACAGCATGTGAGGCTGCATGGGGAGGGTCTGCGCCCTTGGTAGGAGCCCTGCCCGCACCTTCCCGGCTCTGTAAAACGGACCCTGTCCTGCCTCATCCTCGAGGAGTGTGGGGACAAGGATGTCATCCACAGGACGGGCTGGGTCTGTCCCGGGATGTGCCGCTCAGTTCCTGGAACCCTCAGCTCAGAATCCAACCCAGCACAGGGTTGGGAGCTGATTGAATCAGTCAAGGACATCGGCCAATTCTGTGAAAACAAAATACAGGAGGGAGGCCCTGACAAAAATAAGAAAATAAGTCCCACGTCCTCACATGTGCGCTTCAGCCCCTTCCGCGCTTCATTGGCTGTCATCTTGTGTTTTATTGTGAAATAACGTACCCTACACACAGGGGCTCACAGTGGGCAGTAGTTACACAGTGACCCTGTTGAAGCACCGTCGTGAGGAACCAGGGCCCCAGGAGCCCTGCCCCCCGCCCTCCCCACGTTCAGCACCCGCCTCTGAGTGCAGGGGAAATGGGTTCCGTCCAGACCAGGCGCGAGGCTCAGAGACCAGCACGTCCGGTTGGCGACGGGAGAGGAGGAGGGCCAGGCTGCGGCTGGCATCTCAACCAGCGGGGACGGGGAGGTTTCGACAAGTCTCCTTGTCTTTCCACTGCCCTTTTTTTTTTTTTTTTTTTTAATTTATTTATTGTATTTGGCTGCATCGGGTCTTCGTTGCTGCACACAGGCTTTCTCTAGTTGCGGCGAGCAGGGGCTATTCTTTGTTGTGGTGCGCGGGCTTCTCATTGCAGTGGCTTCTTTTCCTGCGGAGCACGGGGTCTAGGCGTGTGGGCTTCAGTAGCTGTGGCTCGAGGGCTCTAGAACGCAGGCTTAGTAGTTGCGGCACAAGGGCTTAGTTGCTCCGCAGCATGTGGGATCTTTCCGGACCAGGGCTCGAACCTGTGTCCCCCGCATTGACAGGTGAATTCTTAACCACGGCGCCACAACGGAAGTCCCTGTCCGCTGCCTTTTCTAATGTTGTTCCCTGTGTCATTCTGCAAACATTTACAGGACGACAATGCCACGTGGCATCCTGGGTGCCCTAGGATGGGACTTGTGACCCTCACCCCTGCTGGGTTTGCAGGGGGGAACCTGAGACCAAATGCAGCTGGCACCCCACAGACGGGAGAGAACTGGGGTGAGGACTCTGACTCGGGCTCCAGCCCAGAGGCCGTGCTGGGGAGGAACACATCGCACAGGGCATGTGAATGGGCCCTCCAGGTCTACACCCAGAGGGGATGACCGCACATGCCTCTTCCTCCTCTGCAGCTGCCTGCTTCTCCTTCACGATGGGATGAGTGGGGAGAGGAGTCAGGGCCAGCCTGGCAGTCACGCCTGCTCTAAGCCTCCCCCGCCTTGTCCGCCCCCCGAGTGACATAGCTCCCCTGATCCCCCAGAGAGCTCACTGCCCTTCCGACGTGGCATGGCGTTTGCCTCCCTGGCCTGCTTCCTGCCCAGGCCAAGGCTGGCCAAGGTGGCGTTTGCCGAGGGTGTGGCCCAGGCTGCAGTCGGCACAGTCATAAGGACAGACCAAGTCGGGCGGCCAGGCAGCAGCTGTCCCCACAGGCCCGATACTCCTGGGAACAGCTGGGGCTGGTCCTGCGGCAACTGGACACACCTCCTGGCCAGTCCAGGGACAATAATTAAGAATCATGTTTCCATTGAGAAGCTTTATCGCCGGGAGGGGTTGTAAATCAATAGACAACGTTTTTATCTCGGAACAAAAATTAATTATTCAGTGTCAAACATGTTCGCGCTCACTTCCCTGCCAGTAGGGCCGGCTGGACTCCAGGATGGGCCTCCCAGGGCCCTCGAGGGGTACAGAAGGAGACAGGGGCCAGGAGGGCCGGGCTGGGGCAGGGATGCAGAGAGGAGGGGCCGTCCTGCATTTCAAGATAGCTCTGCAGCCCCAAAGCCCCCCACCGAGTGCACTAGAAGCCAAGTCAAGCCCCCGCTCCTCCTAAGATGGACACGCACGTGGCGGGCACAGCAAAGCCACCAGCCGAGCGGTGGGCGGGCTCCATCAGGGCCCCTTTTGCCCCTTCACTCCGTAGTCCCCACCGGCCTTTGGCCAGGGCTCAGCCAGCTCGTCCTGCTGGGGTCCACGTACGAAGTAGCAGCAACTGCACCGCCCTTCTGAAGCTTTGCCCCCAACGTTTCTGGGAAGTGGGGGTGTGCGGGGGGAGGGCTCAGCCCACGGCGGGGGTAGGACGGTCCTTGTTCGCTCAGGGTTTCAGGTGTTATTTCCCACCCCAGCACACAGCCAGGCTTCAGGCCCCCCACCTGCACCTGCCGTCCCCTACCCTCCCGCTGCCACTGTCCCAGGTGCAGACACGCACGGAGACATGCAATGACCAGCTGCTCAGTGCAGAGGAGCCTCACCCCATCCTCCTGATGGGACCCCTGGCATCTGAGAAGTCGGCGTGTCCCATCAAGAGACAGGAAGGCGGGGCTTCCCTGGTGGCGCAGTGGTTGAGAGTCCGCCTGCCGATGCAGGGGACACGGGTTCGTGCCCTGGTCCAGGAGTATCCCACATGCTGCGGAGCGGCTGGGTCCGTGAGCCATGGCCGCTGAGCCTGCGCGTCCGGAGCCTGTGCTCCGCAACGGGAGAGGCCACAACAGTGAGAGGCCCACGTACCGCAAAAAAAAAAAATTAAAGAGACAGGAAGGCAACCGGCACTTGTGGCTTTGGTGCGTTCACTCATTCATTCATTCGTTCACACATTTGGCCAAATATAGAAGCAGCCTCTGGCTCGCAGCCAGGCGGGGGGCGGGGGGCGGGGCATGGGAACATGTGCCGTCCAGGGCCCAGGGCTGGCTGCCCGCTGAAGCTCTGATGGCCTCTAGATAAGGGAGGTGAGTAGACTGAGCCTTGAGGAGGGGCAGGAGCCCCGGGCTCTGCTGGGAACAGAGCGGGCTGAGGCTGCATGTGGATGGGGGAGCCTGTCGCCACAGCGTCTGAGCGGGACACGTCCAAGAGCCTTGACTTCCTGACACGGAATCGCCCATGACCTCCATAGCCTCGGGGGGCTCTCAGCTCCCAGCGCTTCCAGGTCCTCTGCCCTTAATTCTCTATCTCTCCGTCTGCTGGCTCCTTCCCCCCACCCACCCTCCACCTGTCCTGGGCTCTGAGCCTTTAAGTGCCCTGGCTTGTTGGAAGCAGAGGAGGGTGTGGACAGGGCCCTGGCCCCCTGGAGAGCAGAGTCCAGCGGGAACCAAGCAGGAGTTACTCTGAGGGAGGGCAGGGCTGGGTCAAAGCATCACGGAGTGGCCAGTGCCGGGATGAGGGAGGGGCCTGGGGGATGGGGAGGGCCGAGCTTTAGGGGGAAGGAGAGGCAATGTGACAGAGACCAGCTTGCCCAGGGCCCACTGCCCATGGAGTCAAGCTCTAGCTTTCATGTTGGGAGTGGGTGGCGCCCAGCGCAGGCCGAGTCAAGGACCCCATGTGTTCTGAGACAGGCCTGAGGGCAGTGTAGCTGCAGCAGGAGGGTGGTGACAGGTGAACCCGCAAGGCCAGCAGGGGCCAGCCCAGCGCTGGCCGAATGTCCGGCAGAGTGGACTCCATCCGGAAGGCAGGGGAGGGGTGAGGTCAGGTCTGACCTTGAGGAAGGTCAGTCTGGCTGCCGAGGGAACAGGTCGGGGAGGGTGCGGCTGGAGCAGAGAGGAGGAAGAGGAGAGGAGGCCTGGGGTGGGCAGGGGCCGTGGAGCCCAACAGGAGAGCCACAGGTGATGTGCACGGTGGGTGGCCGCCAGGGTGCGGCAAGGTGGGCTGCATGGAGGAACTGCCAGGCCTGCCCTGGACTTGGTGGGCTTCGTCCATTACTGCCCCAGGGTGGTGGGAGGCGTGGGGGCAAAGGCCAGGACATGAGAGGCACCAGGAGGCCATGGGGGCAGGGCAGTGGGAGGGTGGGGGGGGAGGGGGGAGCAGTGGGGAAGGTGGGCGGGGCCTGTCTCCCCACTCCCAGGGAACTTTAAAATGCACAAGGCCCAGGATTTCTCAACTTCAACCTCACAGCGCCCTGGTGAGAGGGGCGCTGGTCCATCCCCTGCCTCCCTGAAAAGTTAGACGGTGGAAGAAGACAGAGCTTAGCAGAGGGGTTCTTGTCAGCGCTGGAGCAAGCACTGGGCACGGCTGACTGGCCTGGAATCCCCACCCGGCATGGCTTTCCCTCGTGGCTGGACACCCCTGAGCTTCAGTCGCCTCATCCTTAAGATGGGGTCACAGCCCCACCGTACCATACTCCTAGGGAGGCTTTGCAAACTGTAGAGCACCCTGAACTTGGGAGGGCAGGTTGGTGTCCCCTGCCCGCAGTCCATGGCGATCCAGATGCCCTCTAGCCCTTCCAGTGACTGAAAACTTAGTTCAAAGGAGAGGAGAGTGTTTGCGAGGGACGTCTGCCGGCCACTCCTGGTGTCCGTGTTGCCGAGGCCCTATTGCCATCAGATATTAATATTTCCAACACCGATATTTACAAACCTCCCCAGAGGCTGCGCTGATGGAATATTGGTGGTCACACTCAGCTAAAAAGAGTATATTGATTGGGGGGAAGAAAGAGAGGTCACTTTTTTTTTTTAACCCAAACCTATAAAACACTGAAATCCATAAACACCCAGTTCCCGGGCTGCAGAGTGACATCCAACCCGGGCTGCGGTCTCCGCGGCCTGGTCAATACGGCTCCATTAAGGCCTGCCCACCCACCCCGTCCGGGCCCCTGTGGCTGTCCAGATTAATATGTGCCTCGCGTTTTAATTCTGCGTCCATTAGTATCACGTTGCCAGCTGATCGGCTCGGCTGTCGACCCTGGGGAGGGCCCACTCAGGGGCCCTGTGCCCTGGGGAGGTCATCAGGGGACATGGGGACAGCTCCGCTGGCCCAAGGGCAGAGTCCAGCAAGTTTCCCAGCATCCGTCCTTCTGCACAGAATCTGGATGCCAGCTGCAGAAGCCTGAGGAGGGGCGATGTGAGTGGGTCAAGAGCACCCAGGCCCTGCTTGGTGGTCTCATTCATGCAGGGCCAGGGGGTCACCTCTCTGCAGCATCTACTCCCGCCAAGCCCAGTGCAGGCCTTCAAGAGAGGGTCCTGGCCAGACCTCAGCTGACCAGCAGGCCCCTTGGGCGGGGAGGACGAGCACCAGCCCGCGGTGGCCGCTGCACAGAGAGGGTGTCCGGGGAGCCGCTGGAAGGAACCTGGACGCCCTCTAGGAGGGAACAGGGAGCCTGATGGTGTCTCCCCCAGGGTTCCAGAAAGGATGAAGGGCGGATGGTGGCCTGGATACGAGCAGGACACCTGTAGAGCCAGCCGAGGTCATCCGGAGGCCAGAGGGCAGAGCCTGGGCTGCTGGCCTGGGAGGTGACAGAGGGAGGGGCAGCTGGGCAGAACCTGCTCTCCTCCACCCGGGAGGACGGCAGCCAGGGTCCCGCCACCCGAGAAAGAGCATCCCCGAGGGCCGGCTCCTGCCCCACAGCCACTAAGAGAGCATTTGGAGACGGATGCCTGATGGAAACACCTCCTCTGTCTGCAGCAGCCCCTCAGTCGGAGCAGGACCCCGACCTCCGTGCCCAGAGCTCTGAGTCCAAACTAAGCAGGACTGACAAACACTCTCTGAGCTGCTGACACACTGTCCAAAGTCCACATCTAACAGTGACTCCAGGTGCCCACCAGGCCCAGCTGCCTCTCTCCTCACAGGTACACCCACCCCATCATCAGTTCTGGAGTGAAGAGCAGCAAAAAACCTCTGAATGTGGGGAGGGAAGGGGTCTTGATCAGGACAGAGGCCAAAGAAGCAGTGGTAGCCTGACGGCAAAGGAAAAGTCTCTAGAGGCACAGGGACCCCCGCATCCTGGCAGCCGGGCCTTCAGTACCGGTGCCGGTCATCCTGCAGCTTCAGGATCCTCGCATGAGCATCCAGGGCACTGACCGCCCCCCAAATATTTATCCACAGTGTCCGTGCTCAGTCCCTGGGTGGGGGCCTGCAGGAACGAGGTGAATCAGGAACTTTCCTCTCCCTAGGAGTTCCCAGTTTATGGCATTAAACATGATGACAAGGGTGGAACCGTCAGGGTAAAAATTGGGCTGCTGTGTCAGAGGCCAGTTTAAGAGGGTTTAAATAAATAAAGTTATGTATATCTGGCTCCTAACTGTGCAGAGACAGGGGAGCCGGGCTGGCAGGGCAGCCCCTTCCCCAGGTGGTCCCATATCCTCTGCTCTGTCACCAGTCCTGGCGTCTCCCTCCTCTGCAGTTCTGGGAGGACCACCTCCACTCCGCATCAGCAGGGGAGGGGGGTGACCCTTCCCTCTTGGGCCGGCCTGAAGTGGCACCCCCTCCCATCCCATCCCTGGAACTCGGTCCCAGGGCCAAAGGCGGTTGCAGGTTGGGGGGTGGGATGTCGTCTTCATTCCAGGGCCCAGCTACGAGTCAGAGGTTCCATTGCTCCTAAAGAAAAGAGAACAACGACGGGGACAAGTCAGAGTGGCTGCCACTGCTGGTCTCCAAGAGGCTGGGAACAGACCCAGACTGGCCCAGCCCACAGTCCTCCCACCCCCATCCAGGTGTTAGCTAACCAGGTGTTCACCTGCTGTAGGTGAGCGTCCATGGCATCAGGACATGCACATAACAGCAGCAGTGACTGCCCAGCCCAGGGACCTACAATAAAGTGTCACATTGAGGGCTTCCCTGGTGGCGCAGTGGTTGAGAGTCCACCTGCCGATGCAGGGGACGCGGGTTCGTGCCCCGGTCCGGGAAGATTCCACATGCCGCGGAGCAACTAAGCCCGTGCACCACGACTACTGAGATTGTGCTCTAGAGCCCGCGAGCCACAACTACTGAAGCCCGTGTGCCTAGAGCCCGTGCTCCGCAACAAGAGAAGCCACTGCAGTGAGAAGCCGGCGCACCACAACAAAGACCCAACGCAGCCAAAAATTAATTAATTAATTAATTGTTTTAAAAAATGTGATGCTTCTGGCCTCTGAGCTCAGGCTGCCCTGGGTGCCCAGGTGGGGTCTTCATCTGACAGACTGTCCGACAGCTGAGAGTCCCCTCACTCCAGTCGCTGACATGTGTCCTTGACGGATCAATAAGTCACCCGAAGTTGTCCCCTCTCCTGTTTCAGAATTAATAGGCGGTACTTTTGTTGGTGTTGTAATGGCCGTGTGGCCCAGCTCGCGTTACACAGAGCTGACGGCAGCGCACAGGACAGACAGCATGCTCCTCCACAGGGCTGGGCGCCGGGAGCCACAGGTGGGTGCCCTGGGCTGGGCCAAAGGACGTGGTGGCAGCTGCCAGGGGTCCCCTTCGTTCCCCTGGAGGCTGGGGTTTGGAGGCTGAGGACATCTGAGCTGCAAGGGCCCAGCCCAGGTCCCATTTACAGATGGAAACCCAAGGGTGAAAGGTTTGCCCTGAGCCACATAGCAGGTAACTGAACACCACAGTTTTGTTAAATTTTTTTCGGAATTCTTAAACTTCCTAAGCTTAGCACATAAAGTCCTTCATGAAAGAACCCAGATTTCCAATCCACTGGGGATCCCTAACTACACACACCCACACAGGCACACCCCTGCCTTCATTCTAAGGATGAAGGTCATTTCCCGAAAGCCATGCTGTCTCACACCACAGGGCCTTTGCACAAGCCATTCCCTTTGCCCAGAGCGCTCCCTGCCTTTGCTCAGCCAATCTCTTCCCCTTTTCAAAACCCACCTGGGAATCCTCTCCCCCAGGAACAATTTCCTCGCCTCCGAGCCGGGCTGGGGGCTTCCCTCTGCCCCTGCACTTGTCACACTCTGTGGTGACATGCCTACCTCCCCCACGAAACCATGATGCCTTAGGGGTGGAGCCACACTTACTTGATCTCCAGCTTCACATGTCCTGATGCCTGGAACAGAGTAGGCACTCGATAAAAACTAACTGAATGCGTGAATGTCTCCATTTTCTGCCAATAAGGTAATTCTACAACTCAGAGACTTTGGCCCTTGCCACCAGGCTGGTTTCACTGGAAACTGGAACCCCTTTCTCTGACTGGGGGCCTGGTCCAGAGCCTGGTGCTGGGGACCTCTCGAGGCCTGAGCAGAGACGCTTGGGCTGTGGTCAGCTACAGGATCCCCACCCTCAGAGGCCGTTCTGAGCCCCCAGCCTCATATGGAGTTGTCCACACATTAGTGGTCACTGTACGAGTGTCCTGGGGGGCCTTCAAACAACTGACATTTCTTCTCTCCAGTTCTGGAGGCCAGGAGCGAAATCAAGGTGTCGGCAGGGCTGGCTCCTTCTGAGGCCGTGAGGGAGAATCTAGTCCAGGCCCCTCTCCCAGCTTCTGGGGGTTTGCTGGCGATCTTTGGCATTCCTTGTTTTGTAGAAGCATCACCTGTGTCTCTGCTTCTGTCATGACATGGGGTTCTGTCTGTGTCTTCACACGGCATCCTCCTCCGTGGGTCTCCTCTTCTTACAAGGACACTAGTCATGCTGGATTTAGGGTGCACCAGGTTCCAGTGGGGCCTCATCTTAACACACATCTTTACGACATCTGCAAAGACTCTATGTCCAAATAAGGTCACATTCAAAGGCACCAGGGTTGGGACATGGACACATCCCTTTGGGAGATGCAATTCACCCACAACCATCCCTGAAGCCATGGACCCATCTGAGGTTGTCCAAAGCCAGGGCATCAAGGGAGGAAGACAGGGCTCTGGCAAACCCCGGGGGCCCCTGAGGGAGAGCTGGGCAGGGAAGGAGGAGCCCCGAGGGAGATACGGGAGCAGAGAAGGAGGAGGACGATCTGATGAGGATGAACGAGGGGAAGCGGGTACTTCAAGGAGGAAGACGGCCCAGCCCTGGGAACGCTGTTCTACGTATCCTGAGACGAGGCCTGAGCAGCGTCCGTGGGATTTGGCTACAAGGAGGCCATGACCTCAGCAGGAGCCAAGGGCAGACTGCGGGGGTAAGGAGGGCACAGGTAAGAGAAGTGAGAAAGTAAGGGAAGTGGTACCCACACCACCCAGGGGACTGGCTGGGAAAAGGAAGATCCAGTCGGAGGGCAGCGGGGGAGGGGAACTGGGTAGAGGAGGACACCTGGGGCTTTAAATGCCACTGGAAAGGCCCCGGAGGATGGGGGGGCTGAGCATCAGAGGACAGGCAGGTGCCCAGAGGGAAGGGGAGGATGCCCTGACCCGCAGGACATGCGGGGCCAGACAGGGTACAGCCAAGAGCCCGGTCCAGCCTGTGGCTCCTCCTCTCTCCATCAACAGCAGGGAGGATGACCCCAGGCTCTGGGGAGAGGGGAGCGCCGGAGTCGCTGTGCCAGGGCAGCTCCCTCCTCAGTGGAGCTTGTGATCCACTATATTTAAAGGTTCCGGCACACACAGTTCCCTGAACCGGTCTCAGTCTCGACGCCCTTTTGTCCTCATTCTCACACCTGCCAGCAGGTCTCCTTGCCTTCTCGCATCTCCCCTCTCCCCACCCCCACTCTGCCACACCAAGCCATGGTCCTCTTGGCCTGGACCACAGCAGTCCTCAGGATGGTCCACTGTCTAAACAGCAGACAGAAGGAGCTGTGAAAAGTATAAATCATCATCAAAAACAGTGTAAAGAACATGGAACTTCAACCCACAATCTGGGAGAAAGTATTTGCAACATGTGTGATGGATGAAGAATTTATGTACAAATATATAAAGAGTCCCTACAAATCAATAGGAAAAGAATTTTTAAATAGGAAAAGATACAAACAGTGTTTCACAAAAGAGGAAAAAGGAACGGCCCCTGAACTGATGGAGAAACGATCCATGTCAACCATGAGGGAAGTACAAATGGATGACAAGGAAAGGCCATCTCACGCCCAGCGGACTGGTGACATTCAGTCCCACACTCGGGAATAACGCTGAGGGTGTGGAGAGAGGGAAGGTTGGTACGAGCCCCTTGGAAAGCAGGTTCTCTCGGGTCTACTGAGCACTGGAGTCAATGGGCAGAGCTTCTGCGAACGTGGGGTCCTGGGTGTGTTCCGAGGCCAAATCCTGTGTGTGGCCGGGGCTGTCTCTGATCCTCAAATCGCAGATGAGGGAGCTGAAGGGCGGGAAGGAGATCTGACTTGCGAGCCAGTCTCTGGCCTGGCGTGGCCTCCTGCCCGGGATGCTCCAGCTTCTCTGGGCTCCAGCTCGGCAGTCTTGAGAAACTGGCAAGGAGGGAACAGGAAAACTAGAACAGGCGGAGAAAGTCAGGGGGGGCTCAGACAGGACCCCGCCTGCTTGCGACAAGGGGATGCATGAGTCCTTCCCCGTGTGCAGCTCAGCCGTTCCTACCGGGAAGCCATGATCCGTGATCGAGTCCAGACAAGGGCAGCATCAGCTCAAGACTCCTTGTCTGGAGCCAGGCGCCGGACACTCATCACCCCTGGGGGTCCCGAGAACACAGTCGCCCCGCTTTTGTGAGAACAGATGTTTTCTTGAAATTAACAAGCCTGTGAAATGGCATCCCCTGGAGTTAAAGCTAAGTCATAGAAGTGAACGATTGTCCCCCCGCTCCAAGGAGCCAAGAGGAAATTAGCAGAAGGATGGAGGTAACCAGGGGCTGGGGGAGGGGCAGGGGGCCGTGTGCCATGGGTAGAGCTTATGTTGGGGGTTGGGTTAATAAGGGCTCTCCAGAGAAACAGAATAGGAGACAGAGAGAAAGGAGATAAATATATACAGAAACGGCTATAGGTACAGATAAGGATATAGATACAGATATACGTGTACAGATATAGATACAAAGAGATTTATTATAAGGAATTGCTCACAGGATTATGCAGGAGGCTGGCAAATCCAAAGTCTGCAGAGCTGATGTCTCAGTTGGAGCCCAAAGGCCAGAAGCTGCTGTAGAAGTAGGAAGACCCGATAGTCCAGTTGGAGGGCCGTCCGGCAGGAGAATTCCCTCAGACTTGGGACGGGTCAGCCTTTCTGTTCTATTCAGGCCTTCAACGGGTTGGGTGATGCCCACATGCATGGGGGGTGGGCAGTGTGCTTTATTCAATCCACTGATTCACATGCTAACCTCATCCAAAAGCACCCTCACACACACACCCAGAATCCTGTTTGACCAAACACCTGGGCACCTGTAGCCCAGGCAAGCTGACAGATAAAATTCACTATCACAGGGGTGGTGAAAAAGTTTTGGGTAAAAATAGTGGTGTTGGGTACACTCTGAATGTATGTAATGCCACTGAATTATACACTTACAGATTATTAAATCATAAACATGATGTTAAGTATATTTTACCACAATTTTAAAAGAATGCACAGTGCAGACTTTTACAGTTGCTCCATTTTACAGGTTAGAAAAAATATACATAATTCTTGCTTCAGCAGCACATATACAAAGATTGGAACAGTACAGAGAAGCTTAGCATGGCCCCCTGTGCAAGGATGACCTGCAAATTGGTGAAGTATTCCATGTTTTTTTTAAAAAGCTATAGGTAGCAAAACCGTTCCCACAAGGTTCCAAACTGGAGTTTGCAAACTGTCCTCAAAGGACCAGAGACCAACATTTCGGCTTTGCCATCCAGCCTCCACTGCCCTTGGATCAGGAAGGCAGCCAGAGACTACAGGTGAGTGAATGAGTGTGGCTGGGTTCCAATAAAACTTTATTTATACTCACAAAAATTTGAATTTCACGTAAGATTTTCACATGTCACAAAACACTCTTTTTTTTTTTTTCAGTCTTTGAAAAACATAAAAACCATTCTTAGGTTGCCAGGTGTACAAAAATAGACAGTGGGCTGGATGTGGCCGGTCAACAGTAGTTTGCTGACCCTGGAGCTAAGCAAAGAGGAGCCGGGGCTAGGCTCCACGGCAGGTGCCAACCCCAAGCCCAGCCGAGGGGGCTCAGCCATGCCTGGGTTCCCCAGGGGTGCTAGGTGGGGGAGGGCATAAAGAGAAATAAGGGGGCAGAGCCCTGGGGACCCAGAAGTGCCAACAGCCAGCGGGAAGCAGACCTGTGCTTGGGGGACCGGGGATCTGACCTCCACTGCCTTCTCACCCTGGACCACACATCCTCCTGATGCCCCAGCCTCTCCCACTGTGCCCCGTCTCACCCTCCTGCCATCTCAATATCAAGGAAGGCGATGCCCGCTGCTCTGGAAGGCCACGTGGGCAACAGGCCGCAAGGGTGACCATCAGGACTGCTGGGAACTGAGACGTGTGCCAGGACGCAGGACATCCAGTGCCAAGGTGCACACAGTCCCAGGGAAACCGGGATGGTCAGCCACTCTCCAGTCACCCTGACTGGTGCAAGCAGCAGGAGAAGGGACACAGAAGACAACTGCCCCACAGCCCCGGCCCTGGCATCAGGCCTGGCACAGACTGGTGTGCAAGACCTGAGCGTGGTTTCTGCACCTACGGGAACGGGATGTGCAGTGAGCGAGGGCAAGATGCGCTACATACGACAGTAAGGACGCTGCTCCCAGACGCAGCGCAGAGCAAAGAACTGGGCGATGCCACGTTTCCAAAGCATAAGACAGGCAACAGCTCCACGGGGACCGCCTCTGAGAAAGCCCGGGCGGCACAGGGCCTTCTGGCTGCCGCTCTATTGGTCCTGACCCGCTGCCGGCCCTGAGGGTTGCTCAGTCTGGAGATGTTCCCACCGCACAGTCAGGGTTGCACATCCCTCCTTGGGCATCTTGCTGAGCGTTCACCGTGGCAGGGCACTGGCCCTTCTACACTTGCCAGTTACCCACGTGACAGCCCTTACTGAGTGCCTCCGTGGGTCTGGGACAGAAAACTCCTTACGCTGTTGTGTTCTTTAACGCTCACAGAGCCCCCAAGGGGTAGGCGTTTTTAATCCCATTTTATAGATGAGAAGACTAAGGCCAAAGAGGTGAAGTCAGTGTCCTAAAGTGACCCTGGGCCCCAAGATGAACCCATGCCTCGTCCTCCTGACTTACAAGGGGCGCACCCTCCCTCCCGGCAGCCCTTTCCTGAGTTTAAGGAAAGGGGGTTCTGATGTCTGGGGTTCCTCCCCAGTAACCCCCAACTCACAGCCCAGACCCTAGACCCAAGGGCAGCCCTCTCCCCTGCTGGAGGCGCTGCCGGCATTCTGTGTACAAATGCCCTGACAAGATGGGTCATCAGTGTGAAATCATCGCCATCAGCAGGGCCCGGCCGCCAGCCTCTCATTATTGCCAAATGAATGACTCCGTTTAGAGAAGTCGTTTGGGGCGCTGTCCCAGACAATGACTCCTGTCAAAAGATTTACCGAAACTCATGGGCGATGCAGCGGGAGGCCCCGTGGGCCTGGCCTCAGCGTTTATCCTGCAGAAAACAAAGATTGCAGCATGGACCATTTTGCCGCTGAAATTCATGCCTTTTGACCCCAAATGGAGAGATAATCCCAGGGCTTGTTTCCGCTTGAGCCTGGAGATGTTGTAAATAGCTGGCTCTGAAGCGGAACCTCACACCGGCCTCGGGTGGAAGGCAGACCATGAAGCAGACTGTGAAAGGATGTTGCTCGCTGATGCTGTCCGTCACGCCGCCCCCTTAGGTAGCATCCCCCAGGGGCTTTCTATTCTAAAATTGGGTGCTGGGAAGAGCTCTGGCTCAAGGAGGGAGTTATATGCTTTCTCCATCCCCCAGTGAAGGCTGTAAACTTGATCGCGATTTATTTTCCTCTTGGCTGCCAGGAAGCTCAGAAGCCAAGAAAAAGCCTAAGTACATTAGCAACGGGTCCTTTGTAATATAATACCTGCATTCTCTTTTACATTAGTATTGTGGCTTCTGTCTGGATTTTATTATGTTTGTTTAATGTGCCTTGCACTGTAAGCCACTTCAAATCCTTTGTTGAAAGGGTGGGGGTATGAGTAAAATAAAATAACCAAGCAGAGTGGGGAGGGGAGAACAGGAGGATGGGGACTGTGACCTCAAATAGCTGTCCAGCTATTTGACCCGTGGACTGAGTGAAACATATTTTTCCTGCCTGGGTATGACTCTGGCTCTAGACCAGCCTGGATCACCCTCAACCATGCACCTGTCCATGAGCATTCCAGATCCTCCACCAGGACTGTATCAGTCAGGTTTGCCTGGTAACAACCACCCCCTGGTTTCACAGCAACACACATCGATTTTTCACTCAGAGCCTGTGTCAGCGGCTCAGCTGTGCCCCATGACTTCCCATCCCAGGACCCAGGCTGAAGGGGAGGCAATTTGGAACCTGCTTTCCTCATGGAAGAGTGAAAAGAGTGAGAGGGCTGGAGAAAACCTGGAATGGCCCCTACAGCTCCTGCTCCAGCATATCTGTCCCCTCCCACCACCACCGTGCCACCATCAGTGGGTGGGAGGTAGACGCCACCCCCAGGAAGAACTGCAGCCATGGGTTAGGGCACCAGAGGCTTGGATGGACAGCTTCCAGGAAGGTGGAATGGAGAGCCGAAAGCACTAATAAAATTTGCCTCAAAGACCCCAGAAAGGAAGACCCATACGGGCAGGGTTACGGCTGGTCTGCTCGCCCACCCATGGGAAGACCAGGCACTTTGCGGGAGCCCCATATATACTGCTTGAGGAGGCAAATGATGAACGGATATCTAACGGGCAGAATGAGTGACCAGCAGGCCCTGGATGCAGGCGTGTTTCAGCCTCCACTGCTTCAGTGCCTTCTTCTGCCTGTTCTGCCTGAACCAGCCAGCATCTCTCTCTTAATAAGATGGGAAGGCAGGATGACAGTGACAACCTCATGGCACAGTGCATGGCAACCCCTAGTACCTGCCTGGCCCATGGCACAGGCTCAGGAAGGCAGCTTCCCTTGGCTTCAACTCCTTTCAGGAGGAGGTCTCATTTCAGCTGGAAAGACCAGGTGACAGACACAAAATAAGTGTACATATTACAATTATTATACAAGTTAGGATGACGATGGTGACAGCCGATAGTCAGAGAGCGCTCACGGAGCCCCAGGTGCTATCCCATGTACCTTACGTGGAGTAACCCGTGTGATGCTCAAACCCTCACAAGGTAAGAATTATTATCATCCCCATTTTACAGATGAGGAAATTGAGGAAGGGCAGCTTTAAACATGTCTGACCATTCTGGGACCTCCTTGCATCAAGATGCAGGGTCATAGTCCATCACACACACACACACACACACACCTTGAATCCAGCTGTGCTTGGGACTCCTTATAACCAATGCCGTGGAAGTGAGGTTAGGAGAGGAAAGGTGACGTGGCTCCAGCCCCACACTCATCAGAACACTCACACTGCGGGCCCTGAGCTGCATGGAAGAAGTTCCACTCCCTGAGTCAACCATGTTGTGAGGAAGCCCAACCACGTACACATGACAAGCCTGGACACTCGGGTCAACAGTCCTAGTTTTTGCAGCCCAGGCACCTACCACGGGAGCAATGAGGCTTCAGACAAATCCCAACCCCCAGCCACGGAGTCATGAGGAGCCTCAAGGCTCCCCAGCAGGGACCCCAGACTTTCGGAGCAGAGACAGGCCACCGACACTGGCTCTTTCCAAAAAGATTATTGTTTCATGACCCTAAGTTTGGGGTGGTTTGTTACATGACAACAGGACAAAGATTGGCTGCCTTGACACATCCAAAGCACTAGCTCTCGACTAGGCCAGTGGACAAGAGCTAAAGAGGCCTTGAGGAGACTGCCAGTGAGAGCCTGAGAAAGACTAAGATAGATGTTGATGGGGAGCTGGAGAAAAGGGGACCCTTGTTATGTGGTGGCCCAAAGGACAACAACTGTCTCCAGAAGTAAAATGGAAAATAGAAAATGTACCTAGTGAACTCAGTGATGTAGCAGATGTTATCTGTAAAGGACCAGATTGTAAATATTTGAGATGCTGAGAAGCAGATGGTCTCTGTTGCAACTCCGCAAGTCTGTGGTTATAGCTCAAAACCAACCACTGACAATGCATGAATCACTGGGCTTGGTTGCATTCCAGGAAAACACTGTTTACAAAAACAGGCAGCAGCTGGATTTGGCCCATGGGCTATGGTTGGCTGACCCTTGATCTAGCTAAGATTTCCAGGGAAAATATCGAAAGTGCCACCTCTCTTCTTCCTGCCTAGGATAAAATGCAAGAAGAGAGAGGTGAACCGAAGAGTGAACTGTGAAATTTTGGGGCGGGGCGGGGGGCCACACTGCGAGGCTTATGGGATGTTAGTTCCCTGGCCAGGGATTGAACCCGGACCCTCTGCAGTGAGACCACAGACTCCTAACCACTGGGCCACCAGGGAATTCCCTGAACTGTGTAATTTTTAAGAAAAGGTTAGAGAAAATTGAAAAGAACCAGGACTTACTGGGTTTGAAAACCGAAGTGTTTCTCATCGCCAGCCTGCTCAGATTCTAAAATGTCTTCAATTTTTAAAATTGCAAATTGTCTCAAAATTAAAAATAGCTTCTGGGAGAAGTTCAAATTTAGAGTAGAGCTACACGATTCTTTATAAGCACTCAGAAAGATCTAAGGGGGAACCTCACAGATAAAGACCTTCTAAGGAGCTTAAAGTATGTCTCCACGACCCTCTCCCTTAAAGAGTAGGTTTTAGGAATCTCAGGAAACTCCAAGGGACCCCAAGATAGAGAAGACCTTCTCCTAAATAAATGTGTGTCTGTGCCTGCTCTAATGGTCTGGATGTCAGTAAGATTCATGGAAAACCCACAAAGTCTTAAAGAGGATTATACTGGTGGAAACACCAGCAGCCTGGATAAAAAGGAATGGAGATGGTGAAGAGTACAGATTCTCATGGACCCTCAACTACTATGGTCAAGAAGGCTGAGAAGGTCACTTAGTTGCAAACACAGACCACTTCTTATGGTAAAGGAGGGATGAACCAGAGCTGAACCTATCCAAGCTGGACCTCAGAAGTGTTATGAACTGGAGACTTCCATGGGCTTCCCATACTCCTGCTTTTTAAATGTCCCCACGGTTGTATGTTGGGTGTGGGCAGGGGTGCGGATACCTCTTTCTTTAGTTCACAGATCTTCAGATTTTTTTTTTAACTCCATACTCAGGAATCTAGGGAACTGCACAAAGCAGATCTACACTTGGGCCTGATGGACATGACAAGACTCTGGACCTCATGTCTGGGACTGAGGCCATGATAGTGAGCCTTCCAGGGTGTGGAAGGAGGTGAGTGTGTTTTGCACAAGGGAGGAACATAAATAATTTGTGGTCAGAGGGCAGACTGTGGTCTTTTTAAAACATGTCCACAAATTCCTTGGGGCTCCTCCCATGGAAAGGTGGAGGTCTGCATCCCTTCCTGAATCTGAGCAGGCTTGGGACCTGCTTGAAACCATCAGAATGTGGTAGAAGTGAAACTGCCTGGAGGCGGTTTTGCCTCATTCACGGAGACCCCAGTGCTTGGAGTCTGAGCCTCCATAGGAGATCTGCCCCGCCTCCCCCGGCCGCCATGCTGTGGGGAAGCCCAGCCCCTGCAGGGGCTGTGTTTGTGCTCCAGCCAGCAGGCCTCCTCCTGGATGAACCATGCGTATCACCGGCACTTCCTGCCCTTCACCCTCATCCCCAGTGGAGTATCACCATCCCCACCCTCACCCAATTCTCCATCTCGTTAAGAGACACCCGGTTGTTCAGGCTGAGAACACCCCATGGTTGTACCCAATTCCTCTGCACCCTTCACTCCCCATGCCCCTCCAAACACACCCCCACCCGGCCCCTTAGCAGCCCCCACTGCCTTCCTGCTGGTCCAAGCCACGACCATCTGGACTTCCCATGAGCCCTTGACCTGGTCCTGCCTATCAGGCCCGCCAGCCTCTCTGGCCGCACACTCTTCCTCCCAAGTCTGCCCTGCCTGGCCCTGCCTGGCCCTGCCTTGCTCTGCTGCTCTCCACCCTTTGCCCAGCTTCATGGTTCATTTCTGTCTGTGGTTTCTGTGGTGTCGTCTCCCAGCATGCCCACCCTAGTTAAAATATCAGCTCCCGGCGAGCACAGGCCCATGTTGGGTCCTTGGCTTTAACCCCAGCCCAGCCAGCGTCCGGCACGGGGCAGGTGCTCTAGGAATTTGGGTTGAATGAGTGAATGGAGAGCTTCGGGGCCAGCCAGGCCTCCATCCCATGCCTGCTCTGGCTGGCATTGTCCGTGAACCCTTCACAGGCGGCCTGCCCCCATCCCACCTAACTCAATGCGCAGAATGCGGGGGATGAGGCCTGCCTTTCTGGGGTCCAGCTGGGCTTTGCTGAGCGTGCAGAGCCCAGCTGCTCCCGAAGGCCTTGCCTCCATCTCCATCTCTAGCCTGACCTTTGGCTGTGACCTTGGCCCACTGACTCAACTTCTCTGAGGCTCAGTTCCCCATCTGCAATGAGAACCAACCCCAGCACGGCAGGGGGGAGGGTTCCCCAGGGGCGTGTGCTCTCTGCCTGCCCTCGGCCTTAGTCCCTGGAGCAGAGACAAACGCACTGCCTGACAAGCTCCCCCACTTCCTCCTCGGGTCAGCACTTCACCTTATCACCCCCACCTCCTAAAGAAGGAACCGGGGCTCCGAAAGGTGAAGCAGCCGTCCATGCAGCAGGCAGGAGAGTCTGGATTGGAACCTGGCTTCAGATGGCTGTGTTGCTAGGCCTGGACAGGGTTTGGGGTCTCTCCTGGGGAGAGACCCCTGACCCTGCCCCACAGGTCGCGTGACCATCTATGGTGCTGTGGGAATGGGAGGGTCGGGGAAGGTGTCAGCTCCCCACGCCTGGGAGAGGTGTGCAGGCACGGGGACCGGGCCACCTGTGGGCTGAACCCCAGTGCCCAGGTCAGGGCCAGGCGCACAGTAGGTGCGCAGATTGCTGCAGGGGACAGAGTCCAGCCCTACAGTGTGGGTCAACTGCCTCATTACAAGAGCAGAAGACACCAACCTCCAGGGGTGCCTGCCCAGGGTCACGGGTCGATGACCACTCAGTGGAGGACCTACTGTGCGCACCGCGCCACAAGGTGGGCGCCGGGCTGACCCTTGCTGCAGGGTCCCACGCACAACCCAGGCCCGTCCCCGGAGGTGCAGAGAGGCAGCCCCAGGCCACATAGCCACCTGTCCCTCCCCCCATGCCAGCCCCCCAAGGCAGCACTTCCAGGCTGTCACTCGCTGTAACCTGTTCAGCGACAGGACAAGCGTGTGAGGCACCAGGACAAGAGACATCTTAATTAGTGGCTTTTCTGGAGCAGCCAGAGCCCCAGACACCTCTTCACTTGTCTGAGCCGGAAATCCTGGCTTCCCGGGTGGATTGCTAGGTGCTGGCGCCTTGCTGGGGTGGCTCTACATGCATGTGTGGGGTGTGGGCATGGCCTGCGAGGCTGAGGGATGCTGATGGCTCATGTCTGGGCCCAGCCTGGCCCAGGACACTCATTGTCTCCCTTCCATAGGTGCAGACCTGAAGTCCTGTCCTCAGAGGAGGTCCTGCAAGGTGTGTGGTCCTCGGCCGGGAGGGTGAGGGCAGCCGAGGACAGCATGTGGACAGTCTGGCAGAGAGTGGGTCCCAAACCTGCAGGGTTGGAACCTGCTGTGAGCTGGGGCGGGGACTGTTTCTTGGGTCTCGCCCTGGATCTCCGGAGAGCACAGCCAGTCCTCAGCTGGGGACTGGCCCGGCGAAGTGACCCCCTAAGGCCCCTTCTAACCCTGAGTTGATGCACCTGACAGGGCCATTTCAGCTGGGCCTTAAAGACCAAGGGTGTCCCAGGCAGCCGAGCAAGGGAAGAGGAAGAACTTGAATGGGGACAGAACAGCCTGGGCAAGTCCTGGCCTCAGGAACACACGGGCTTGCTCAGAGCATGGCGAGCCCCACCTGGCAGAGCAGAGTCTGAGCCTCCCAGGGTGATGGAAGGCTGATGGGAGTGGGCCCGAGCTCAACTCAGCTCGGGGGCAGTGGGGCCGTGATGCTGGAAGAACGGGAAGTCGTCTCCCTTCCAGGAGATGCCGCTGCAGCCCGGTGGTCAGAGGACGACCTCTGAAGCCAGGCCGGCTTTGAGGCCCGGCTCGGGCAGGTACAGGCCTGTGTGTGCGGGCCCCTCACCTGTCTGAGCCTCAGCTTCCTCATCAGCAAAGTAGAAGCCACCCCGATATCTTGATTCCTACAGCAGACACTCGACTCTGGACAGACAAGTCTTTTTTTTTAATATTTATTTTTTTTTATTCATTTATTTATTTTGGCTGTGCCAGGTCTTCATTGCGGCACATGGGATCTTCACTGTGACATGCAGGGTCTTTACTTGCGGGACGCATGTGGGCTCGAACCTGGGCCCCCTGCATTGGAAGGCAGATTCTGACTCACTGGACCGCCAGGGAAGTCCCTGGACAACAAGTCTTAATAACAACCCAAGGTTGGGTGGAAAGAGCTATGGAAAAGGACTAAACATGGTTCGATTTTTTTGTTCATGTCTTAGACACCCGAATCAATAACACCCGCAGTCCACGCCATGTCCACACGTAGCTGAAGCATTTGAATCTGCATGTGCAGAATGGGTTGACCTCACGGAGGGAGGAGGTGGCTGGGTAAGAGGGAGGACTTCAGCTGAGCCTGTAAAGTTTGATTTCTTCAAAGACCAGAAGTATGTGAAGCCAGAACAGCAACATCAGCGACAAAAAGAATACAACTGGGCCTCGGCTAAGACTCAAACAGAGGAAATGCATCAGTCGGGCAAGTCGCTGTTGGGCACCCCAGCAACGGTCCTCCCCGCAGGCGCTCTCCAGCCGCTGTGCCCACCCGTACCTCCGGGGTCATCCTGGGCGAGTTGCTCCCACTCTGGGGTTCCAGGGCCCCGTCTCCCATGGGGCCCGAAAACACATGCACAGATGGAGCATCCACGTGACTAGCCCGGTGGCCGCCTAGTTGGTGCTGTGATGGTTACTGGCCACTTTCATGCCCAGCAGAGGGGCCGGGTGAGGACCAGTCGGGGAGTGGTGATGGAGTGGGACGGGCAGGCTGGGGGAAGGGGGCGGGGTGGGGGACAGTCACTGGGCTCCATGTCTCCAGAGGGAAAGCCTGGGGGCTGAGCTGCTTCAAGGCTCAGCAAATGTCAAGTGTCCAGAGATGAGGGGCTTTGGGGGAGTGGATGAGCCCCCGACCGAGACGTGCTGGCCTTGCCTAAGGGCTCCCGTGGAAGAGGCCCCCTGGGGAGCCAGCGGGGGGCAAGGGGCTTGGAGATGAAGCTGCTCCCTCGGACCCTAAAATGGGTCCCTGGACGTCCTGCCTGGCCTCTGAGGATGCCATCTGTGCTCTCCTCTCACCGGTCTGGCTGCGCCTGGAGTCTTGGCAGGACCTCTCGAGAGGGACTGAGGTCATGACCCCTGCCCTGTCCAGATGGGCCTGGGCCGACCCTGTCCGCGGCAGGCGAGGACAATGGTCCCTTTTTTTGGCCAGTCGCCCACGGCCACATTCTCCAGGGACCTAGTGACCCTGAACAGGGGCTGTGAAGAGGTCCCTGCTGACTCGGCGAGATGTCCACTCGCTAATGAAGGGCCGTTGGAAAGGGCATTGACCTTGGTCAGCAGGCAGGAGCCCTCCATCTGGGGGGCCACTGCAAGGAGAGAGAGGAAGGGTGATGATGCATTTACCTGCCCCCCACCCCGCCCCCAGCCAGAGCACTCGCCCGGCAACTATGGAGATCACTGCCTGGGGCAGCGGATGCAGACATCAGCCTGGGAGGCAGGCTCAGAGATTCAAGGCACTGTTCCTGATGATGAGAGAAACAGCAATGACCACATCATCACAGCCACCACAGCCAGGACCAAAGGGCAGCCCAGGTGCGATGGGAGGGCAGAGCAGCCCTAACCCAACCTGGAGATCAAGGAAGGCTGCCTGGAGGAGGTGACTTGGAGCCAGGTCTCCAAGGCTGGGTAGCATTGGCCAAACATCTCAGAAGGAGAAGGGGATTCCAGAGAGGAGGCAGCATGGACAATGATCTGGGGGCAAAGAAAGGGATGACAGATAGCTTGTAATGACTGCAGCACTGGCTGCTGGGGGTGAGAAGCTGGAGATGAGGGGCAATGGGGAGGCAGCGAGGGGTTGAGCCAGAGACAGACGGTCAGATGTGTTAGAAACACCCGCTCTGGGTTGGAACAAGGGAGAGCGGAGGCTGGGAAGCCAGTGAGGCGCCATGGGACGGTTCTGGAGAGAGATGGGGGCGTGGGGGTGGGGAGGGCAGGAGGGACACAGGAGCCAGGAAGGAGGCAAAGGTGTGGGCCTGGCGGTTGTCCAGGCAGAGGGGGGGATCCAGACGACTTGGATTCCTGTGGGCGCTGGAGCAAAGCAAGATCGACCTTGAAGAATTGTGTGTGTGTTGGGGGGCGGGGGGGTGGCATTCCAACTTGGGCAAAAACCCGGAGGCGGGAAGGCAGGAAACATGCGGAAGTGATAACAGCCGACCACTTCCCGGATTGTAGGAAACGTGAAGTGGGAGGACCAAGATGGGAGGTCGAGGGGCCCACTGGGGTGACGTGGACCAGAGCAGGCACTCCAGGCAGGGCCCCAATTCCTCAGAGGGAGGGAGGCTGGAGGGGCCACTTGGCAGGACAGAGGGTCTGGGGTTTACAAACATGAGAATATGCAGCAGGTGACAAATCTCTGTGACTCCTGCCCACGTGAGGCCCTGGACTCAACGCTCAAGCTTGGGCAAAGCCCGAATGAATGCCATCCCATGCTGTTCCATGCAATTGCATGCTGTTCCTTTCAGCTACTATCAAGGTGGCAGCACAGGCACAGGCAGAAGGAGTTACACTCCTCCTTAGTTACCTGGCACGTAGGAGCTGTGAGACTTCAGACACATTGCTCTCCCTCTCTGAGCTCCAGTCCCTCTCCTATAAAATGCATTATCTAATCTCTGCCCTGTTTCCCTCCCAGGGCCATTTGGAATCACACATAAAGGAACAAAAGTGCCTTGTGCTGCCCAGGGATGGACATAGTGAAAAATGGTCTCTGTGATGACGCTTTCTTCCGCAGGGAGTTTAAATGTTCTTTTCAAACACAGGTAAGACATTTACAAAACTTGACAACCTACAGTTTGAAAAATGAACCTCAACAAATTTCAAAGAGTAGGTTTCATATAGACTATGTTCTCTGACCACAATGCAATTAATTTAGAAATTAACAATAAAAGACATTTAAATGTATGTACATATAAGTCTGTAAACTTTAGACACACTCCTAAAAATCTTCTGTGTTAAAGAGGAAATTACAGTAGAAATGACAAATTATTTAATGCCGAATGGACACGAAAGCATGACACGTAAGTTTTTCAGGGTGCACCTAAATTGGTTTTTAGAGGTATATTTCTAAGCTATACACTTATTACAAAACAAGAAAACCTAAAAATAAATAAGTTACATTTTAAACTAAAGGAAATAACAGGAGAATGACAAAAACTCTAAAGAACATAAAAAAGAAGTAAATCTGAGAAGAAATTGATTAAAAGAAAATGAAAATAGAAAAGATCAAGAAAAGCAAAATGTTGTTCTCTGAGAAAATAAGATAGAAAAATTCCTAGCAAAACCAAACAAGAAAAAAATGCTACAGAGAAATAACACTGGAATGAAGAAGGGAACATGACAGATGTAGTATAGATTTAGAATTTGTTAAAGGATACTACAATTGACTTTGTGCCAATATATTTTGTACGTAAGTATAGTGGACAATTTTCTTAAAGATAAATTAATTACCAAAATTAATTCAGTGTGAAATAGCACGCATGAACAAACCAATAACCAATGCAGAAGGTGAATTGATTAGCAAAAATGTGTACCTCCAAATAACAAAGAAAAGCTACCCAGCTCGAATAGTATTACAGCAAGAGTTTTCAAACCGTCAAGGAACAGACAATCCCTAGTATATGCATTCTGCTTCATCAAATGGAGGGGAAAATGGGAAACTAATTCATTTTCTGAGACTAGTATAACCTAATGGCTAAAGCTAAATGACAGTTCATAAAAAGAAGATATTATGCCAATTTCAATTATAGATGTAAAACAAAATCTTAAGGGGAATACTTGCAAATCAAATCTAGTAGTGCATTAAGATAACTACAGCTCATTTTAGTTTATCCCACAAATGCAAGGAGAGCTCTCAATTCAAAAATTTAGTAATAAACAATGGCACATCAAGAGCGAAAGGAAGAGAGATGTAAAAAACCCAATTTGGTCATCTTAATAGACGTCAAACAAGCATTCAATAGAATTCATTCACTGATTATTTCATTTTCAAAATAATCAACTATGAACAGAATGAAATTTCCTTATTTGGTTAAAGGTAGACAAAGTACAGCCTAAGCTGCTAAACAAAGGGACCCAAAGGTATCAGGACAAGATGGAGTCTGTTTCTGTGACATGTAACAATGCAGGGAGAATAAGGGTACTGCTCAGGCAGGCAGTTCTGCTCCCCTAGTTCACCCAGGGACATAGGCTCCTCCTACCCCCTGTGTGATGTTCACATGCCCCAGGATGTGGTCCTCACCCACTTGGTCAAAGTGGGCTCACCAGCACCATCATCACTTCCACAGAAAGGAAAAATAACATAGGATTTGCATACATCATTACTCCCCACATCTGCTAATGAGAACTTGGGCATGTGGCCACACCAAGACTGGAAAATATACTTTCCATCTGGTATCCATGTGCCCTGATAAAACCCAAAGTAGTTCTATTGCCAGAAGGAAAAATTAAGGGAGGATGTGTAGCCAGGGGCAGTTTTCAGGCTCTACAACACCCAATAAAATTATCTATCAAAAACATAGAGTAGGCATCATACTTAGTCATTACCTTTTCCATGTATTCTCATTAAAGTCAAGATCAAGGCAAGGATGCCCTCATCATCACTTATGTTCAACATTGTACTGACAGACCTAGACAATGCAATAGGACAAGAAAAAAAATCAAAGAGGCAAGCATTGGAAAATACTATGATTGTTCACATAGAAAACCCAAGATAATCTATGGACAAACTGGTACGAGTAATACAAATAAGTATACAGGAATAACTAATCATCAGCAAATTTGCTGGATACAAAAACTACAGATTTCCTAGATGCCACCAATGACCAATAGCAAAATCAATAGAGAAAAGATCCCAATCTTAAGCAATTAAAACTATAATCTTTAGAACTATGCAAGCTGTTTACTGGGAAAAGTTATAAAATATAGCATATTCATGGATATGAAGACTCAGGTCATAAAGATGTCAATACTCCCTAAATTAGCCTATAGAGTCAATGAACTTTGAATCAAAAGTTCTAAAGATTTTTTTCCCCATGAAATTTGGAAAGCCAGTATAAAAACAAAATAGAAGAGAAAGGATCAAAATAACTTTTAAAATATTAGGAAATAAAAACATGTAAAGCATTACTTTAAAATTATAGCAATTAGGAAAGAGTGGAAATGGGTCAAGACAGAAAGAACAAACTGGAAATCTCAGAAATAACACATCTGTGTATGGAAACTTGACTTTTGACGAAGACAGGAACACAAATAATCAGGGGGAAGGATAGGTCATCCAATGCAGGTGCTGACTGGGACTATTTGGGGGCTTTCCATAGGGAAAATTGAATCCCTACCTCACACCATACACAAAAATCAATTTCCAATGGATTAAAGACATAAAGGTGAAAAGAACTCTAAAAGTTTTAGAAGAAAATATAAAATAGTATCTTTATGACCCCAGAGCAGGGAGGAATTTTTAAATATAGCACAAAAAAATACAAACCACAAAGGGAAATATTGATAACTTAGACTAGTTAAAGTTTATACCAAAAAAAAACCCTCAAAAAAATAACATAGAATCAAAATAAAGTTTATACTGTCTCTGAGGCCTCACTTGGAACTGGTAGACATCACTTCTGCCACATCCTATTGGTCCAAGCCGACTCCACCTGCAGAGGGAGGAGCTACAAAGTCACAGGACAAAGCTGTAGAGAGATGCAGAGGAGGGTGGAGAACTCGGGCAATTTTTGCCACCATTCTTCCACGCCCAGCCTTGGTGGTCAGGGAAGGTACCTGAACAAGGTGATGGAGAGCAGAGGTGGGTGAAAGTCAGGGCAAGAAGGACCCAGGGCTGCACAGCCTCAGCTCTGCCCTCCCACAACAGCCCCCCTGTCCTATAGCTCAGTGAGCCAGAACCAAGGGGGAGTGCTGGCACCTCAATCTAAGTATGAAGAGATTCATCACAAGACCTTTTTGATGCAAGTATTTCGGTTTTATTCCCCAGCTCTTTCCAAAGTGACTGAACACAAAACACGACGACGGCACGCTCAGTGAAATAGGGCAATTGAGACAAAACCAGAAACATTTAAAAGCGTGGGTAGGTTCCAGGAGGGCAGGTGTGGTGTCGGCCCAGCACCCCACCCCGGGCACCAGGCGCCAGCGAAGAAAACAGAGTGGATGCTGGTGGCACCCAGGCTGGACACAGACCACTGGTGGGTCCTGGTTTGGAAATCCGAGCTTGGAAGTCAAGGTCAAAAGGAAACTTCAAGGAGCCCCCTTTCACGTTGGTCTGCAGAGCTGACTTACCCCGAGAGCTTTGAGGACGGAGGTGCTCATTAATCATTCCCTTCAGTGGCGCCGCCAGGCATGGGGCACAGCTGGCCCAGATGCGGGGCTGGCCCTCCCTCTGCAGAGCCCTCCCTGGACTGATGAAGGACCCTGGAGGGGTGCAAGGGGCACCGGGGACCCTGAGGTGCAGGGTCTTTGGCTGCAAACATCCAAAGGGCTTTCCTTCCAGAAGCAAACAAGGGGTGATGCTCCTGAGGGGTGAGGCACGAGCAGTGTGCATTCTCATCCTTGTAAGACTCTGCGAGGGTCTCAGAGGTCACTCTGGGGACTGGAGTGTATTTGATGGTCCCTGTGACTTGTTCCTGCAGCTTCCATGCTGACTCCATCTGGTCACCTAGACCAGGAACACAGAAATCGGTTTGCTACTCACCCACCAGGCACTGAGTCCTCCAGAACCACCTCGCCCCACCTTGCCCACCCATGCTCCCAGCCCCGCGTGTGGGGCCGCCGTGACCACCCCCCAGCCCCCCAGAACCTTGAGGACCTCCTCTCAGCTCCCCTGTCCCAGGCTGGCCCCTGGTCGTGGCCCCCAGGGTTGGCTCAGCTCCCTCCACCACACAAAACCCTGCATGGTTCCCATCGCCTGCTGGACAAAGTCCCCTTTCTGAACCAGGGACTCAAGACCCAGGGAGACTGCCCCAGACACACCTCTGACCACGTGCCCTGCCCCAAAGGTCCCTGAGGGCCACGCCCACTTGGCCTTCCTGTTCCTCTGTTCCCACTGCTCCCAGGACATTATCCAGCTAGCAAATTCCAATTCATCTTTAAGAATCTCTGAAGTGATGCCACCTCCAGGAAGCCTTCCTGGAGGTGCCAAGCACAGTTGATCTCCCACCTCTGTGCTGCAACTGGCGACAGTGGATTCCCCTCTAGTTGACGATGAATGGCTTCCCCTGGCCTGTGTGCTCTCCACGGACAGGACGGACTCCCACTTCATTTCCATGGCCCCAGTGCCCAGAATCTGGGGACGGATGAGAGGCTTCACCTAAAGAGGAATCCCCTGAGAGCTGGCGGAATGAAGGGATGGCCCCCAGGCTGGCTTGGTTCTGACAACCCGCACAGAGGCCAGCCAGTGCTGGCAGCAGCAGCAGCCTCAGCCAGGGAAGGGAGCATGCCCAGGGTCCCGGCTGCTCTCCCCTGGGCCCTGCAGCGCCTCGCAGCCTCCCTGAGCTGCTCTGAGCCCCGTGTGAGTGGACAAATCTGCCAGAGGCCATTGATGTCTGGATGGAGCACGGCTCCTGGGGTGTGGAGAAGGTGGGCAAGCTTGCAGGGAGCGGGTGTCCTCTGTCAAGTCCCCCCCACCAGAGGTAAGGCACTGAGCCACACGGAACGGTCCACCTGTCACAGCCAGAGCTGGGCCCCAAGGGCCCCGGGCCCAGCACTCTTTCCTCTGCCTCTGGTATAAATTCAGGGTCACGTGGGAAAGGGCGTCCACGTTCCCTTGACCTGCCACCTTAAACTCTCTCCCTCTGCCTGTTTCTGTCCCTCCCTGCAGGCAGAGCCCGCGAGAGCTGATGCCCAGGGTGCTGACACCCTCCGCCCCAGGAGGACACCACGGGCCCGATAGGCAGGCAGGGAGGATGGGGTCTGGCCCACCCTGCTCTGCTCCAGGAGGGGTGGTGGCTGGGAGGGTGAGGGTCTGGGGGTAGAGAAACTGGGGGAGGCAAAGACACACTGCCTGGATGGGAGTGGCGCCGCCATCAAGGAAAAAGAGGGGCTTCCACTAGCTTGGTGCAGCGCACCACCCCCTTCCCCGGCCAGCACTGCGGTGAGCGGTGGCCATTTCTCCTCCTGTCACCCCAGCCCAGCAGGCAGGGCCAGCAAGGTATCACCTGCCCTACAGGTGCAGGCCCCGCCTGGGCTGGGACAGAAGCCACTTGTTCCAAAAGACAGCTCCACCCTGTCTGCTCCTCAGTTTCAGGGTCTGTGAAATGGGGATGCAGACCGCCGCCCTTGCAGGGGGTCTGAGGAACCACTAAGCCAGCGCTGCTGTTAACCGTCACCGTGCCACCACAGCCCCACCTGCCCACCCTAACTGAATTCTCCCAGGGCTGCCTGTGTGTGTCTAGACCTCTCCCCGGCTAAGCCGCGGGTGATGAGCGTGGCACACTCTGCCCGGGCATCTGCGTTTTCCTCATGCTTCAGTTTTGTCTGTGGCTCCATTAAACCAAGCTTATAATTAAAGAAATGTGATCGGAAAATTAGCCGGTGTGTAAGACCTGGGTCTCAGTACAGTTACAAGAGACAGTGTCTTTTGCACCCTGATTAGCCAGCTCAGCCTGACGCGAGGTTAAGCGGAAGAATGCCCGGATTAATCCAGATTGACAATTATGACCATTTTTTCTCTGGCATCGAGCTTTCTCTCGTGGCTCCCTGCCAGGAAGGTATTGTGTTCCGAGACGAAAATACTTTTCATTTTTTTCTACAATTTCCGTTTAAAAAGTTCCAAATGTTGAGCCACATGATGTGAAACTGAACTTCAAGAAAATCCTATGGGGGTTTTGACGGTGGAGAAAACGTGGGGGTCTGATCCCCTGACCCCAAGCTGACAGAGGATACAGTTTCAGCCTTTCTTCTCCCCCAACCCCTGCGCCCGAAGGAGACAGGCGAGCCGGGTCCTCCAAAAGATGGGAACCTCCGGGGCGTGGAGGAGGTGGGGGGACGGAATCCACCAAGATGCTCCTGCCTTGGAAACTCGCCCCAACATATGGGTTTCCTGGGCCCAGCCCTGAAGTCTGAAAGCTGGGAGACCTGGGTTCCAAGCTCTGCCTCTGCTCCTCAGTTTCCTTGGCCTAATTAAGCTCAATAAATCATCCTGCTGGGTAGTCTTCCAGAAGCACAATTAACTCATTTAATCCTCTCAAAACCCCATCCCCATAAGGCAGGGTTCTTATTTCCACTTTACAGATGGGTAAACTGAGGTCCAGAGGGTTTAAAAACGTGTTCAGGGTCCACAGCAAGCAAGTGAAGCCCCAATTCAAGCCCAAGACGTGAATCTAGTGCTTTGATTGACCAGGTGCCTGCAGGTGTCAGGGGCCACCTCAGATGTCTCTGCAGCACCCCAACTGGGACCCACTGTCTGTCTATAGATAAGTGTGTTTGGATCCTACATCTGAATTCTGTAAAGAGGAGGAGGAGAAGCTGGGCAGCCAGGGTGAGCATCTGAGGGTCGCCCCTCCATCCTGGTGGCCCCACCCTCTGGGCTCCTCTAGGACAAGCGTGGCGAGGTCACCTCTACATGTCCAGCCCCTGGCCCAGCACTGGGCACAGAGGGGCTCAAAGAAGAGCCGTCAACCTGGCTAAGATTCACCATGTGGAATCATAGTTAGTGATCTGTAAAGATGTGCATTGCATATTGTTAGGCTTTTACAACTGAGCTGGACAAAACAGCGTGTGTAATTTGCACCCACCCATTGTAAAGGTGCCATGCATTAGACATGAAATGTATCTTGTAGATTATGCAGGAATTAGGTAAAGACCCAGGAAACTCAATTACTTCATGCTTAACAATGATCAATTGTATCGATCAGTGTCAGCCTCCCTGCCTAACACAGAGGAGCACTCAGTGTCTGCTGAGTGAACGAATGAATGAAGGGTGCATCATTTCTTCACCACTAGAAACCTCCAGGGTCCACGGGGGGTCAGCTGGGCCACGCCGGCCTTGCTCACCTCGGGGTCCCCAGGGCCTGACACCCCCATGCTTCAGCTAGGTCTCCTGTGCTTCCATTTGTGTGCAGTGCAGATGACAGTATTTGTATAATACTGGACAATAAGAGGGGGACAGGGAGTGGTGACAGCACTGCGGGGGCCGTTGGCCATGCGTCCTGAAGATATTCGACTGAGCCCAGGGAGCAGCAAGAGAGCCCCAGCTGGGCATGGCCTTTGCTGCACCTCTCAGGAAGCAGCCAGGCTTGAGCCCTTCATCCCAGAGGGAAACCTGGGGGCATCGCCACTGCACACGGAAGGCAGGGGGGCTCAGGGAGGTTTTGGGGACTGACGCAAAGGGTAGATGCGCTCCCAGCCCTGTGGCCCCAGGTGTGCAGACGGGCCATGGCAAAGCCAGGCATGGGTGCTCAGGTGGCCCGTGGCTGGGTCTTCTCATGGCTCCTCCTCCCCCGGGCTCTCCGTGTAGGCTGAGCCCAGGGCACCCCCGCCAGCATGAGCTGTCACCTGGTTAGACTCTACAGCACCCCCAGGCTCCCCCACAGCCAGGGCAGACACCCGTCTGCTCTCATACCAATCTGAGGCCCGGGGGACTCCACCGGTGAGCGGCTTCTCCTCTCCCATCAAGGCTCAGGTCACCACTCAGCGGATCGTTCAGGCTAAAGCCAGAATCTCCCCCTAAATGTCCCACTAATTCAGACCAGGCCCGAGCTGCTGAACTCTGTCTGGGGAGCCTCAAGGAGTCACGGATGCAATGCATCAAATGAGGAGCACGTTTGCAGTGCTTGGCCCCAAACAGACAAATGGAATTCTAGACTCTCTGGGGTGGAAAAGATCTTAAAAGGCATTCTATCCAGCCATCCCCAGCTACCACCACCACCATCCAGGGCTCGGATCTCCCCACGTGACCAAGAAAATTTAACACCGACACTCAGCCTCTTACACACCTCCAGGGATGGAGAGCTCACTACATCGCAGAGCACCCGGCTTCCACCATCAATGGGTGAAACATGTATCTCCCCTTGCAGGCCTCAGCACTCCCCTCGGGCCACACAGGATGTGCATGTCCCCTCTTCCCAGCCACAGAGCTCCCAGGTGGGAGCCTGGTGACAAGGCCTGGTTCCTCCTGTGGCCTTGCTCTGCATCCTGGGCGCACCCCCAGGCATGACCTAATTACCCTCAATCTTTGAGCGACTTCAAGGTACCCAGAGGAGTATGTGAGCTGCATCTCAGTGGGGCAGTGCACCTGAGCCAAACCTGACCCATCCCTGACCCATCCCTGACCCTGACCCAGCTATGGCACGCGCACACCAGAGCTGCTCTCAGGAATGTGCCTTCCAGGAGCGGGAGATTTACCCACAGGGGCTGGGTTAAGCCTCACAACGAACCTAAGAGTGAGCCCTATTCTTCCCAGTGCGCAGGAGAGGAAACCGAGGCTCAGAGAGGGATAGTGATTTGCCCAAAGTCACACAGCCAAGGGTGACAGACCCACTTCTGCCAACTCTGAACCGAAGGGTGGGCTGAGCTTGTGCTCCCACGCTCAGCAGACCCCAAGTTCCCGCTGTAGCAGCTGCCTCAGTGCCCTGACTGCCAACTGCCAGTCCCTTTGCCTGGGAACTCTCTCTGGCTGCCCGATGTTTCTCTGCCCATGTGCAGCCAGAAGTGCCAGGGAATCCATCATGTCCCCCGCCCACACTGGAGCAGCACTCAAGCCAGGCTGGCAGGAGTTGGTGGGTCTGACGGGACCCAGCCCAGTTGCCCACACGGAGGCCTGCGCGATGGCACAGCAGTTGCTGGTTCCCCCACCACCACCCCGCACGTTTCCCAGGACCCCTTCCCAATAAGGACTGGTCGATCAGTCTTTGTCTCAGCATCTGCTGGACCCAAACCAAGACGTCAAAGGTCTAAGATTGAAGACTCTAGGATACCCTAAAAGACACCCTCATAATCTAAACCTTGTGGGCTGTTTTTGTTTGCTTTTTGTGTGTTCGTACTCTGATACTTCATATTGAGGCATTGGGGTCTCACTCGACTTCTGAAAATGAAAGGAAATATATCAAAAGGAAATATATCAAAAAGGAGTTTGGGGTGGAGTTGACATGGAGGTGCTGGATGTCACTGGTTCCAGGACAGCTCCTCAAGTTCACCTTAACAGTAATAATGAAATGACAAGAGCAGAGAAAATAACCCCACGTTGTTAGCATTGGTGGCTTACTATGCAAATGTCAGGTACAGAATATGCCCTGGTTTTGGGCTATGGCTCTTCCAACTGGGACTAGACAGACAAGGGCCTGGGACATGGCCCTGCTTCTAGAAGCTCCAGGACCCAGCATTGGAGAATGAATGGGAGCCCTGGTGGGAACAGGTGGAACCCACATGCCATAGACATACTCATGGGGTCACCCAGATTCCAGATTCCACACCTCGCTCAGCTGGCACCAGCTGGGGACCTCGGCAGGCCACCTGGCCTTCCCAAGACTCAGTTTCCTTCTAGGTTTGCCATGAGGATGAGACAAAGCCTTACAGCATACGGCATCCAAATGGGGAGAAGACCCAAGAAAGCCCCAGAGGAGAGCAAAAGTGGGTTGTACAACTGAGAGTGGGTTGGAAGCTTCTGGAGCCCCAGAGGGGCTCCCTGTCTGCAGAGAAGGGCTGGAACAGATCAGAAAAGTGATTCCGCACAGACCAGCTCTCTGACGGACCTTGTGCAGTGGACAGAGCTGATGGGCTGGGAGCTGCTGAGTTCCACTGTCATTCATTCGTTTCCTGGGTTGGCCGCCCTCCCCAGCTCCCCTACTAAGCACCTACTATGCTCCAGGCTCCATGCCCGCGGAGCACAGCCACGTTCCCTCAGCTGACACTTCCCTGAGAGCATCTGCCAGAAAGGATTAAGAATTTGCTGGAGGAAGCCCTGGCTTTGTTTGGGAACTTTACCCCAGCTGAGAAGGAGAAGCAAAAGGAGGAAAGAATGACCAATTATTCGCTGTGTTGTCTTCAGATGAAAGGCCCTTTTTGTGGCGCTTCCCCATCTCCTGTTTGGGCTGTCAGCAGCAATTTGACGAGGAATGTTGCTTGGCCTGACCTGTTTTTTCAAGACGGTAACCTATATTGTGTATCATCTCAGCCCAGGAGATAATCAGCCAGCATCCTCCCTCGCACAGTCCCCGCCAGTTGAACTTCAACTTCTAAAACCAGGAAAATTGATTGGAAAAAATTGCAGGGAAATCTCCCACTAATGATATTTTGAGTTCAGGAATGGGGGTGCTGGGGGTAGTTAAAGTGGCTTTAATCTGATTCTCCCAACATGGATTTCAGTGCTGAATGGTCAATTGTTACTAAATTCTAATTGGTTCTGGGTCACTCCCTTTGAAATACTGGCTGTGTTCTGTTCATTTTTTCAATTAAATCTTAACAATTCACATCTGACAAAACTCAAAAATCTTGTCAAAAATTGTTCAGATTTGTGTAGTGAGAATGTGCAAGAAGCAAGATGGAGCTGGGACCAGAGGAAACTTTTATACCGAGGAACAATTTAAGGGCTAATTATGAGAATGCTGATTTTATTGTTTCCAGACTCACCTCCTCATACTACATAAAATGAGTCTTTCTCATCAACTTACAAAAATTACTTTGGAGGTAACCGTAAATGACCACAAATGCCTTTGCTTAAGCGATGATTGTTCTCTGGATTTAGAAATTCAAGCCCTTTTCACATTTCATTTCTCATTGTGAGAAAGTTTTATTTGATTTCCCGAGGTAACACAGGAGTCAGCTTGATGTAGAAAAAAACAAGGGCTTTGTAGCAAGCAGACTCGGGTTCAAAGCTGGCTCAGCCCCGCTGAAACCTGGGTGATCATTTCCCGCAGAGGACCTCACCTCTCTGAGCCTCTGTTTTCCCATTTGTAAAGTGGGAGCAATGTTTTCTAGATTTGTGGTTATAAATGGGTGTTGCCTGATGCAAGGAAGGTGCTGCAAAACCAGAAGCCATTGTCCCTGTCGTTGGAATCGCAGAATACTTACGGCTTAGTCCCAGCCCCACTTTTCATATAGAGAGATGCAAACCAGAGAGGGTCAACAACTTTCCCAAAGTCACATAGCCAGTTTGTTCAGGAGCCAGAAAGAGAAGTCAAAGCTTTTCTCGAAGTTTCTTTCAGATGGTAACATTTCAGAACATGTGTACAGCTGTCTGGAGCCCACGACTGAGTGCTATCAGCTGGCTTCTCAAAGTGTGATTGGGCCCTGCACCGGGAGCAGGGGTGTCACCCTGGAACTTGTCAAGAATGCAGAGTCTCGGCTCCCACCCCAGGCCTGCTGAGTCGGAATCTGCATTTTAACAAGATCCCAGCTGGTTCCAGGGCACAGAAGAGGTGAGAAGTGCTGGCTGATGACATCTCATCGGACTCTGGTGTACAACTCTGGTGTACAACCCCTCCCAGGCTATTGTACAGCACAAACCTTTCTGGTGCTTCCTGTTGCCCTCGGGAGAAAGCCCAGTGCCCGGCTTGCCTTCCAACCCTAGAGACCAGCCCTGCCGCCAACACCCCCATCTTCCCCAGGAGGACCCAGCCAGGTGAGTGACGGCTGGATGAAGACTCAGGGACCACTCCAGGTGAGCTGGGAACTGCCAGTCAGAGCCCACTAACAACAGGGCTGAGCTGCCCCAGGTGGCAGGTCCTGCTCGAGGACCCTTCAGGACATGGATCCCTCTCATCCCTGGCAGAGATGCAAAGGAGGCAGTTGAGCTCCCCCCACCCCCCATCCTACAGAGGAGGGGACCAAGGTCTTTACCAAGGTCCTGCCTGACCTAGTCCTTCCTGGGGAGGGGGGCTTAAATCCCCAGAGCTCAGCCCACTTGTGAGAAGAGGGGTTTTGTCCCAGGTGAACAGACAAACTCCCAGGACCTAGGCCTCTGGTGACCACGACCTTTGCGTACCCTCGGTTGTGGCCAGGTGGGCCCCGAGCCATCTTTTCTCAGTCCTAGGAAGTGGGCGAGGGCAACAGAGAGGGGCTGTGCACAGCTCAGCATGGCTGGGCTGCCCTGGGAGAGAAGGCATCTCTAGAGCACTTGGCCTTGACCCTGGGAGCTGAAGGCCACCTCTGCAGTGGCTGCAGCACTCTGCTAATCCATTATTGAGCACCTCGGCTGGCCAGCAGGCAATTAGCACGGGGGCCTCCATCCTGACAGCTAATTGCACTAATTGATGGGGTTGGCGCAGTCCTCCCCCGCCCTCCCCCTCATCCAGGATGGCTTCATGCCTGAGAGCCAGGCCTCCAACCTCCCTCTCTCAGGGTTCTCTGGAGCATTTCTTCCTGGGGGCCACAGTCTAGTGACCACTGGGCCAGCCCTCAGCTTTGGCCAGGATTTGACTCCAGTTGCCCCTCCCCACCTTCAACTCTGACACCTGTCCTCCATTCACATCTCTGTGAGACAGGTGGGGCGACTTGGCTAAAAGCAAAGGCAGAGGTCAGCAGGCCTGAGTCAAGGTTCCATGAGGCTCTGGGCAGGGCAAGTGACCATGACTCTCCCAGCTTCAGTACATTTGCAGGGCAGTTGGGATGACTGAATAGGTGGCAGATGTGAAGCACAGAGCTCCAGGCATGGCCCCAAGTGAGGAGCTCGGCAGACTGTCCCAGAGACATGACAATGATGGTGATGATGATGATGATGATGATGATGGTAGTGGTGATAATGATGGTGATGATGATCATGATCATGATCATGATGGTGATGATGGTGATGATGGTGATGGTGATGATGGTGATGATGGTGATGATGGTGATGGTGATGATGATGGTGATGGTCATGGTGGTGATGGTGATGATGGTCATGATGATGATGATGGTGGTGATGGTCATGGTGGTGATGATGGTGATGATGGTGATGGTGGTGACGGTGATGATGGTGATAGTGGTGGAGATGATGGTGGTGATGGTGATAGTGGTGGAGATGATGGTGGTGATGGTGATGATGATGGTGATGGTGGTGATGGTGATGATGATGGTGATAATGGCGCTGATGGTGATGATGATGGTGATGGTGGTGATGATGGTGATGGTGATGGTGGTGATGGTGATGATGGTGATGATGGTGATGATGATGATGGTGGTGATGGCGGTGATGATGGTGATGGTGGTGATGATGGTGATGATGGTGATAGTGGTGATGGTGATGATGATGGTGATGGTGGTGATGGTGGTGGTGATGATGGTGATGATGGTGATGGTGGTGATGGTGATGATGATGGTGATGATGATGGTGGTGATGGTGATGATGGTGATGGCGATGATGATGGTGATGATGGTGATGATGGTGATGGCGGTGATGATGAGGATGATGAGGATGAGTATGATGGTGGTGAGGACACTGGGGATGATGATGTTGGTGGCGATGGTGATGATAGTGATGTTGATGATGATGGTGTTATAATGACAGGGGTGGTGGTGATGAGAACGAGGATGAGGATGAGGATGGTGGTGGGGATGATGGTGGTAGTGATGGTGAGGATGAAGATAATGATGGTGAGGATGATAATGATGGTAAGTGTGATGATGATGATGATCTCTCACCCTCCATGGTGAAGGCTACAGTGCAGAGCCTCTACTAAAAAGTGATTAAAAGCCTGGGCTCTGGACCCACATGGCCTATTCAAATTCTGCCTCTGTCATATAGTGGCCTCTTGACTTTGAACCTCTTTCTTGATCTGTCTGTGCCTCTATCTCCCCAACCATAACCAGGGAACAATGGCAGTCTTAACCTCACTGGATGGTGTGAGGCTTGATTCAATAAATACACTACAGCGGCACATGGCAGTTACCATTGTTTTTTATTATCTGAGATTTAAGAATCTCCTCAATAACTGAATCAGAGTTTAAAGATTTTTGCTACAAAGGATTCCATCAACGACGTAAAAAGACAACAAAAAGAATGGGAGAAAATATTTGCAATGCATATATATGCCAAGAGACATGTACCCAGAATATATAAAGAGCTCTTGCACTTCAAGAATAAAAAACACAGGTAACCCAAATAAAAAATAGCCAAAGGATGCAAATAGACATGTCTCCAAAGAAGATATGCAAACTCAACAGATACATACAAAGATGTTCCATATCATTAGTCATCAGGGAAATGCAAATCAAAACCAAAATGAGATACCACTACACACCCACTAGGACAACTAGAATCAAAAAGACAAATAATAATAAGTGTCAGTGAGGATGTAGAGAAATTGGAACCTTCACACATTGCTGAAAGTAAAATGATGCAGCCATTCTGAAAAAGTCTAGCAGTTCCTCAAAAACATAAGAGCTGCCATATGACACAGCAATCCACCTCTTACATATGTACCCAGGAGAACTGAAAACATACATCCACACAAAATTTTATATACAAATGTTCATAGCAGCAATATTCATAATAGCCAAAAAGTGGAAAGTACCCAAATGTCCATATATTAATTGCTGGACACACAAAATTGTATATCCAGACAACAGAATATTATTTGGTCATAAAAAGGAATGAAGTTCCGATCCTTGCTACAACATGAACAAATTTTGAAAACATTATGCTAAGTGACAGAAACCAGACACAAAAGGCTACATATTGTATGATTCCATGTATACAAAATGTCCAGAATAAGCAAACTTATAGTGGTAGAAATAGATTAGTGGCTTCAGGAGGCTTGGGGGGAAGGGAATGGAGTGCCAGGTTTCTTTTAGGGGTAATAAAAGTGTTCTGAAATTAGATAGTGATGATGGTTACCTAATTCTAAATACACTAAAAGTCACTGAATTGTGTGCTTTAAAATGGGGGAATTTTATGATATGTGCATTATAACTAAATAAAGCTGTTATTTAAAAAGAATCCCCTAATAAATCTTGACAGATCGAGCGGTAAGAATTTTTCCCAAGTGGGAAATGTGGGGTCAATGTGATTCTGTGCTGCTAAAGGGGCTTCTTACCCTTGACCCCTAGGGCTGGTTGGCTTTGTAGCACTCTCTGCACTGCCTGATGGTCCTGGGCTGGACATCCACTGCAGCGTTTCCTTCCAGGGTTCTGATGCCAGGAACAGACGGGCACAGCAGGTGGGAGGGGATTGGAGAGAAATGTCCTTCTGTGGTGGAGACCCCAACGCCACAGACCCCAGCCCCAATTCCCTCCTCTGGGAACCTCAAGGAACATCCCCTAGGCAACAGCAAGTCCTGCTTAGCAGGGGAAAAGCATTTGGAAAGTTCCATCTATCAGGTTTTTCTTCTCCCTAGCCTCCACCTCACCTCTTCCACCTATCTGCTGGAGGTGCTACAGGTCCCAAACTGAGCAGTCTTCCTCTCCCCCTCCCCTCCTCAAACCCCTGCCTCTCCCTGTGTTCTCTGCTCCCCACAGATGAATGGTTGAGCCTCCTTGTACGGTTGTGCAGGTTGTGCACTGCTCAAAAGTTCCTGGAGGAGGGGGTGGGTCAAGGCTGAAATCGAGCTCACTCTCTGCTCACCAACCTGAGCAGCCCAGAACCGCTTCTGCCCAGAGAGCAAGCCTTTTCATAATTCTCACGAGAGCGCTGTACCCACTAGCTGCTGCCCTGGAGGGAGGGAGAGGGAAGGAGGGAGGGGGATGTGAACCTTTTTAATGGCTCAGAATCAGTGCTCAAAAGCATTTTGAAATGTGCCCACTGGAGCAATTGGAAACGGATGGGTCGTATTCATCATAACGTCACAACAGGCTGTTACACAGCAATAAAAAAACAGAATCTCAAGTGGATTAGCACAACTAAGGTTTATTTCTTGCTCACACTGCATAGCCCATGTGGGGACGCTGCTTCCCATGGTCGCCCGGGGACCCAAGCTGGTGGAGGCTCCACCATATTGTAGCTGCACCGTCCGGCACCTGCAGCTTCCTCAGCCTCCAAAGCAAGAGAAGAGAGATCAGAGCATCGTCTGGTTTTCCACTGCTCCCTTCTGTTCGCTTCGTACTGGTCAGAACCAGTCACCTGCTGCCCCACTGCATGGCTGAGAGGTGCAATCTTCTATGTGCCTGTGGCAGACAAAAACCAGATATGGGGGGCGGGGGGCACTTGTCCGGTCTACACAGGGTGTCAGCTGATCCTGGGTGCTCTGCTGGCCTGACACAGCGGCTCAAAACCAAACCCTGGCTCACAGAAGTGGTTCTCAAACAACAGGGCACCCAGGAGTCCCCTGGGAACTTATCAACATGCAGGTTCCCAGGCCGGGGAGTCCAGGTTTAACAAACTTCCGGGGATTCCAATGCAGGGGCCCCTGGGCTGCACTGACCTGCACGGGGTGAAGTGTGCACTGCGACACCACGCATCCCAGGCAGGCCTCTCATGCTCCTCTGCTGACACCCCACACACCACACTGGGCATCAGGCCATGCACAGAGCTCCCTCTGGACCCCTGACATCCCATCCCCTTTTGTGTGTCGGAAATCCCTTTCCCACTCCTTACCCTGTTCTTTGTAGGTTTACCCCTCAGGCTCAGTTCAGATGTCACCTCTTAAAGGCAGTCTTCCCTGAGCCTCTGACTGGGGGATCTGACCCTTCCTCTGAGCTTCAGCATACATCGTCCTAGCTCTTCTCTTTAGCCCATGTTTTAATAACTGGGCTCTGCCAGGTGCCTGCCGTGGGCAGGGCACAGCTAGGGGGTTACCGTGTGCCAAAGTGACATGGAAGCACAGGGGTAAATGTGACTCCGTTCCTGCCTCAAAGCACCAGGCCCAGGGTTCTCAGTGTGCTGGCAAAATGGGAATCCCCTGCCTCACCCAGTCACAATCCTCACGGCCACATCACAGGCTCTGAGAGGTGCTGCAATGAAAACAAAAGCCGTTGAGTTCCATTTGACCAGACGTCTCCATCTGACCACAGCATCCGTGACTTGAGAACCGCCTGTTCACACCACGAAGAATAAGATGCCCTGGGAATGTAGTTTGGGAAACGCTGTCCCAGGTGAAGCCACAGGTAGCAGCTGCTTCTCTAAAAGAACGCCGCCAGCGGACCGGAAGGGCCAAGCTACACTCCCGGGAGGTGCTGTTCTGAGAGCCAAGGCGGGATTGCTGGCCAGCGACCAGGGCTCCTGGGTTACGGACATGGCAACTGAGGCTCCCAAGGTGCTGGCAGCACCTGGATTCGAACTGGGGACTGTGGGGCTCGCACTGTCTCTACCCGCGCCTTACCACGTCGCGCCTGTCCACAGTCGGTGCTCCGTAGATGTTTTCTGGATACAAGAATAAAGAAAACAGGATTCAGAAACAGGAGAAAGGCGCATGGGGATGGGAAGGACCTTCAGGGGAGGGTGGGATGGCTGTGGAGGAGACTTGAGCTGAGAGGGAGGGAGTCTGAGCTGGGAATGAGGGTCCCCGAAGCCACAAGGATCTATCGTGCAGCCCAGGGAAAGAGAGTCAGTAGCTTGTAATAACTTTAAATGGGGTATAATCTATAAAAGTACAGTCACCTTGTTGTACACCTGAAACTAATATAATACTGTCATACTTCAATTAAAAGAAAGAAATAAAGGGTTCCTGCAACCCAGGATTTACAGTACCTGGAGCAGGCACACCTACGTGGTCCAGCAGGGCAGCCACGAACCACGAATGACACAACAGACATGGCTAGTGCAAATGAGGAACTGAATTTTAAATCTAGAAACCGATACTTGACTCGGCTGTTAGACATTAGTGTGTTATTAGTGTGTTTGGAAAAACTCAGGTGTGAGAATCTGCTTTTTCAGTTGTAAGTTTCATGACATCTACATAGAGATCAACTATTTCCAATGAAAATTCGGCATTGGAATTGAGATGTACCACATTTACACATCGTATTTCAAAGATGGTACCAAAAATGTAAACCGTCTCCAATTTTGATGTTGATCACATGCTGAAATGATAATAATCTTGAACATATTGGATTAAATTATTATTTAATTGTTTGCACCTGTTTCTTTTTACTTCCTTAATGTGGCTACTATTGAGTAGAAAATTTAAATCATGTACGTGGCCTCATATTTTCTGTCGGACGGTGTTGCCTTAAAGCCTGTGATACTTCAATGAAATGGCAATAAAGAGTTTGTAGAAAACTTCTACGATTCTTTTTGGCATATTTGGAGGGAATCCTTGGAATGCCCTAGTTCAGTGCCTTTGCTTTACAAATGAGTAAACACAGGCCCAGAGAGGGCAAGTCAGTTTCCTGGGGTCACACAACATGTTGTGGATGGAGCCAGGCCCAGAACTTAGCACTTGCTCCAGACAGGCTTGGAGGAGTCAACCGCTCTGTGACAAACCTAGACTGGGCTCCCCACACACCCCAGGGGAACTCAAGTCTGCAGGCCACAAGAAGCAAGCAAGACAAGGGTGACATCTGACTCCGGCAGCGAGGAGACATTAGGGCTTTTCCCAGCCGTGCAGACCAAAGCCTGCTGCCCAGAGAGGGGCCCAGTCCTCACCACTCGGCCATCTGGCACATGGCCCAACCTTCCTGGTGAGCAGCAGGTGACCTCTAACTACAAAGAGAAAAATGTTCCCCTCTGCTAAAAAGAGAGCCCTACCAAACCCAGGGTCTCCTGAGCAGCTCACGTTACACCAAGATAGACATTCCTTTCCTCCGAAGAGAGCAGTCTGCGGCCGGGGGTGGGTGGGGCTGTGCCTGGAGGCAGGTGCCCTGACCTGGGGAGTCACCAGGGGCAGTTCCCCTCCTCCCTCTTCCCGCTGCCCAATCTGGGCACTTCAGAGCCTCGATTTCCCTGCATGTGAAATGGGGACAGCAGCTGCCGTGAGGAAGCCTCCTCACGAGACTGTGAAAAGCTGGCACAACGGCAGCTGTTGAGGGCTAGATCGGGTCCCCCGGATCCATACGTTGGAGTCCTAACCCCCAAGACTTCAGAATGTGACCTGAAAAGGTCTTTCCAGAGGTGACCAGGTTAAGATGAGGTCATTAGGGTGGGCCCTGAACCAATAGGACAGTGTCCTGATAAGAAGGGGAAACAGGGGCGCAGTGGGAGAAAGATGTGAAGACACAGGGAGAAGACGGCCACGTGGCAGGAGCCCAGGAGCACCAAGGATGCAACAAACACCAGGCAGCATTCTCTCCTGGAACCTTGTAAGGGTGCAGGACCTGCCCAGCGCCTCGATTGCAGACTTCCGGCCCCAGAGCCGTGAGACAAGAAACATGGGCTGTTACAGCAGCTGTGTCCCGTGGTCTACCCCGAGCCCCCAACTCAACCCTCACCAGACCCATGTCTGCACCCCCCATGTTTTTCTCCAGCTCCCCAGCCCCTCCCACCTCTTCCCTCCAAGCCCCACCCTGCTGGCTGTGACAGGACGAATATGGGACCTAGGAGGGGATCCGAGAGTGAGCATCCCCTTTTCTAGAGGCTGTGTGGGGCGTGGATCCGGCTTAGTCACCCTGTGCGGTCTGTGGCTCATCACTTGACCCCGCCGGCATCTCCACTCATCAGACAGGGATCCTCGGCCTTTGCCTCCTGCCACGTGGGTCCAGTGGGGGGACACATCGTGGGTGACACAGGGGGTGGCCCCTGGGTATGACCCCACTCCAGGTCTCTCGGGCCTCCACCCACATCACCATCACTCCAGTCTCCCACACCCCACCCACGCTCCAGAGACGACACTGGGAAGGTCCCCCAGGGCCTGGCACCCAATGGGCGGGCAGCAAGAGTGTTGAATGCACGAGTGAACTAGCGCAGGTGGCGCTGGCTGAGTGAGCGGCTTGAGGGGCGCCCATCCCGTTTGCAGAGGGCACGCAGCACCTCAGAGCACGTGCTACCCTGGGGGTGGCAGGCGGGGTTTCAGAGGGAGCCCCAAGCCCGGCTGACTCCAAGCACTGGGCCCCCGGACCTCACACTGAGCCCACACCCGCCCCCCATCTGCGGGGAGCCTCCACGTGACCTGGGGAGTCCCGGACACCTCCTGGGGTGCTCAGCTCTGCCCTCTGACCACCCCCTTCTGCCACCTTGAGACGGAGCCTGGGTCTGAGGGCGTGCCAGCTTGTGGAAGTGTTTCACCTCCTGGATCCCGATTTTCTGCATCCAGCCGGCCCTGCTGACATCCATCACAGCCTTTCAAGGCCAGAGAGGTTCAAACCCCGCACGGCCCCCTCCCCGACCATGACCCTTGGAATGAATCCCCGAATCCTAGCCAGGGGTCAAGGCCCCATTTTCCTCCAGGCCACTGCACCCAGTCACGCCTGCTGCACTCAAGCACCACCCATGCCCTGCCCTCATTCACCTCCACCGCGCCCCGGCTAACCCCAACCTTCATTCAAACCATTACCTCCATCTGGAATATCCTCCCAGCTATTTGCCTCCCACCTCCATTCTGGGTAATTCCCACTCACCCTCAGTGCTGGCGCCACGTCCTCAGAAGCTCCCTGCCCCTGCCCAACGTCCACCTGCGGCCACTCTTACGGGCACATGGCACCATCTCTCCTGCTAGACTGAAGCTCCCTAGAGCCAAGTGCCAAGGTGCCTGCAGGGCCCCTGCACATGGCGGATGCCCAGGGAGGTGCCTCACCCAGGGAGGGGGGTTGCAGCCTCTGGGCTCATCCAGCCCCTCAGCAGGACAGGGAGCCCTCGAATCCACTGCTGGCGCACGGTGCCCAGTGCAGGGCCCCACGGCGGGCACTCTGGACCTCTGGAAGTCTGCAGATGCAGAAACTGGGGGTAGGAACAGCTCAGCCACCTGCCCAGGGGACACCATTACTGAGCAGGGAGACAGGACCCACAGGTGTCTGAGCCCAGCCTGTGCATCCCCATTACAGTGTGGGGAAGGACAGGCAGGGTCTGAAAAGGGTTTGGGTCTTTAGGGCAGAATGAAAGACCTCTGAATGGCAGGGATCTCGTCCCCACCCCCAGAGTCCCTGACCCAGGAAGCATGGCGCTCTAGCAGTGGGTGCCCTCCATCCCGTCTGTGACTCTCCTGCCAGCACACCTGTGTCTAGTTGGCCCCAGTTCCTGGGGATCCACACGAAAGCCGCTAGCTCTCTAGCCAGTCTTCCAGAGGCAGCACCAGACCACCCACTGCCCACAGAGCAGAGGCACACGGGCCCTGGCCCTACCCTTGCATCCCCCAGCCTCAGATTCAGGCTTGGGAGAGACCCCCCAAGTGCCAGGCCAATGGGTTTGATCACAAGCTGGCAGGCCCTCAAACCCAGGCTCCATCTCAAGGTGGCACAAACAAGACACCTGGTCTCTGAAGTCCTTGGGGACAGATGGGATCTTTAAACGGGGCTGGTCCCCAGGCACTGGGAGGGGGTGACTCACACCCACTGTGGGAGCTCTCTCAGGCTGTGGGCAAGGACTGTGGAAGGAGTTTTGACCCTGGGTTCACAGGCAACCGCTTGTGTTATTTTGGGTAACAGGCTTTGGGTTAAGCCTACTGAGTGGTGATTTGTAATAAAAATAACAGATGGGCTCACCCAATGGGGCAGGCATCCAACCTACATGGTTCATTCAGGGGAGGAGGGGAACTGGCCAGGATGCTGGAGAGCCAGGCCTGTGTCTGAGCGTTTGCTCTCTTGTGCTTTGCCAAGGAGCAGCGGGGACAACGTTGCTACCGTTCCCTGTGCACCTGCTATGCTCCAGGGGTGGGGCCGTGTTTGCACAGCCTTACCTCCTGTGATCCCCTCAGCCTCCAGTGGAGCAAAAGCTTAGGGAGAAAGTGGCAGCTCAGAGAGGTCAAGGGCTTTGGCCAAAGCCACACAGCAAGAGAGCAGGGGTGCCGGGATTCCTCCCAGTCTGTCTGACAAAAGCCAGGCTCCCAGCCCTGTACCAGCCAGTCTCCAAGGAAGCTGTATTCCCCTTGGCACAGGACTTTGCCTGGCCTGGGTGTAGGGGACAGGACACACCTCACCCCGCTGGCTGAGTTCAGTGGAGCTGCTGGCAGGGCAGTGGCCGGGGAAGAACTGGGGAGATTGGTTCCAACCGAAGGTCTTTTAAAAGTCCTGGCCTTGTTGCTGATTTGTGGCCCTAGTTCACAACTTTCTCTGGACAGGGCCTCCTAGTTGCCTCCCAGTAGCCGTTCCCCATTCTGCTTTAGTAACAAAACTCTCTCTGGAAGATAGGGGTGGCCAAAGAGATGAAGGCAGAAGTCTGTGAAAGGGACCTCTGGGACATTCCTAAAAGAGAGGAGAAGGCCCCTTTGCCTATTGTCTTCGCCCTTCTATTTGAACAGAACAAAGATGTGAGGGCCAGAGCTTCAGCAGCTGTCTTGTGACCTGGAGGATGGGATGCATGTATTAGGATGGCAGATAAGAAAAGCAGGAGTCCCTGCGTCCCTGGTGCCTTCGTGGAGCACCACACAAGCCCTGGGCTGCCCACTTCCAGACTTGTTTTATGCTGCTGTGGCCAGTGCTCAGTCATCAGCAGCCAAATGCAGATGCTGACCAGCCCAGTTTAGAAAGGCCTCCTGTATTAGTTAGGATATTGACTCAGTTACCTAAGTAGATACCAAGTCACAGTGGCCTATGTAAAACAGAAGGTTTTATCTCTCACATGAAAATGCAGGCGGTAAATGGTCCAGGGGGGTGGGCAGCTCTGCTTTGCGCTAAGTGGCATGTCCTCACCAGACCTTTACAACCCCATCCCAGGCTGCCAGGAAGGGGAGAGAATGCTACAGAGTTCTGTCCAGCTCCCTGTTAAGAGAAAGGTCTGGAGTTGCAGGTAGCACTGGTCAGAATCTTGTCACATGACCAAGCAAAGAGCAGCAAGGTAGCTGGGAAATGTGGTCTCTAGCTGAGTGACCATCAAAACTTGGTGAAAGGCGAAGGGGAGAATAAATACACCTCCCCTCACCTGGGATCAGGGGGAAACTTAAGAGCATGTTTACTATTTTTATGTTTTTTTATTTTGCATTTGCATCTTGACTCGACCTGAGATAAATCTAGGTGTGTTTTGTGGCCTGTCTTGTGGCCCCTCCTTCCGTCCTGCCCTCTTCCACAGCCACCACCCAGATGATGGGGGAGAAACAGACCCCCGCACCCATGCTGCCACCTCTCCCTGCACTGGCCCAGCCTTTGGTGGGTCCTGGGGACCCGGATGTGATGGACACACGTCCCTGGTGTCCAGGAGCTCACTGTCTGGTCGGATTGCTGCCAGACAGCCTGAGAAGTGCTATAGCCCAGCCCTGTGGGGTGAGGACTGTCCTACTCCCCACAGGGACAGGGCCCAAAATGGGGCCTGCACCTGGGGACCCCTGAGTAGATTGAAGAGCCCGGAGAGTCACAGAGGCTGCTCAAATCCATCTACACGTTCTTATCATGCCAGTGAAAATACCAGTGCTGGGATGTCCTTTTGTTTCTTTATGATGAGGGAAGATATCAAAATTCAGGCGGAGGCCTAAATACTTGAGATGGTTAAGGTTACACATCAACTTGGCTAGGTGTCCCTTCACCCTCCAGCCTAGATGTTGCTGTGAAGGTCTTTTTTAGATGAGATTCACACTTAAATCAGCAGATTTTGAGGGATGCAGATTCCCTTCCACAGTGTGGGTGGGCTGCATCCAATCAGTTGAAGGCCTTAAGAGCAAAGACTTAGGGTCCCCGAGGCAGAAGGAAGTCTCCTTGAGACTGCATCCTAGAAACCCTGCCTGAGGTTCCAGCCTGCTGTCCCGCAGGATTGGGACTCACACTGCAATATCCACTATTGTCTGGATTCCCAGCCTGCCAGCTGCCCTACAGAGCCCAGAGTTGCCATCCCTCATATCACAGAAACCAACTTCTTTTTTTTTTTTTTTTCTTTTTTTTTTGCAGTACGCGGGCCTCTCACTGTTGTGGCCTCTCCCGCTGCGGAGCACAGGCTCCGGACGCGCAGGCTCAGCGGCCATGGCTCACAGGCCCAGCCACTCCGCAGCACGTGGGATCTTCCCGGAGTGGGGCACGAACCCGTGTCCCCTGCATCAGCAGGCGGACTCTCAACCACTGTGCCACCAGGGAAGCCCCAGGAGCCAACTTCTTAAAATAAATCCTCTCTCTCTCTCTCCCCCTCTGTCTCTTATATATATATTTTTCTATGTATATGTCCTATATTTTTCTATATGTACATGTATATGTGCATTTTTTCTGTTGGTTTCATTTCTCTGGAGGACGCTGACTAATACAATACCTAAGAACAATATAAAGAAAAATATGTGTCACTACCAAGTTAAAAAACATAGAGTATAAGGAAACAAAAATAATTCCAACATGATCCAGTGAACTTCAAACTTTTTCTGTGATATAACCGCAGTAAGAAATGCATTTTACATCCTGAAATAAATCTACAAATATAGAAGTAGGGAAAACAATTTCAATCAACAGTGCTGATCCTAATAGGTGAGAAGCACCGAATTCCTTTTTCACCTAGCGTCTCTATTATGCACAGAACGCACATGAGCATGGCATTGGCACCCAGGTGACCACCCACTGTGAAGAGCTAGACAGGGCCCATGCCCCACCCCCAGGCTTTCCCCGCTGCACCTGAGCACCTTCACTCTGCCATTCAATACAGATGTATTTGCCAGTCTCCCTTGACTCATTGCAAACCTGAAGAACCAATATGATTAGATTTGCTTTACAGATCTGGATTCAGTCCCCAGCTAGCTGGCCACGCAGGCCTCGTCCACATCACGTGGTTGATGTGAGGATTAAACCACAATCTCATTCACTATTTATCCAACAACTGTTGATTAAGCACCCATCGGGGAGAGCCTCTGAGCTGTTTGCTCAGATGGCAGAACCCCAGAGAGCTCACGGTCTCATAAAGGGGTCACATAAGAAACAGTAGTGACCGCAGAGACCGAGTGATGCTGCAGTGATGGGAGGGGTCACCTGGCTGAGTGGAGGGTGGGGATTTGGGGTGGGGGTGGGAGTAGAATGGGGTGGGGGGACCAGGATAGGCTCATTGCACAGTGAACCCCTGTTGAAGGAGTCCCAGTGGAGATAAGGAATGTTTGCCTTCCCTGGCACTGAGTGCCTGGCACCTTCATTAAACAAGGTTTCCCAGGGAAACCAGTAGTGAATTCACTTTCAGGGAACCAGCCCCAGCCAGGGGCCATATTTCCATAGGACCCTTCAAAATTCAGAGTCCGTGTTGAGCAAACCCATCTGCCCCTCGAAGGGTGTGAACCTCAGTGGAACGCATCCCAGATAGCATCCCAGACGTTGCAGAGGCAGACTCAGAAGACTTCGGGAATGTGCCCCGGGGAAGGATGCATCCAGCCCCTCCCAAAACACTCCTGTGGTGGGGTGGGGGGTCTGGAGAATGTGGGGGGCCAGGAGTGAGGAGCAGCTGATTGGCCTGCAGAGCTGCAGAAAGCCTTGGTGATTGGTGGCATCGGAAAGCGGGATCCAGGCAGAACTGGAAACAGGAGGGTCTTGTTTAGAAGCCCCAGCCTGCGTCCCACCTCCCCCAGCCTCCCCAGCTGATGGGATGGGGTCTGTGAGTGTTTACGTCTTCCAGAGGGGACCAGAGCTCTGGAAGGGAGTTTGGAGACAGATGAATGGCAGGTATAGAGAAAGCCAAGGGGAAAAACTAGTATAAAAGAAACAAATTGATCCCAGCTCACGTCCAGCTGTGAAGGGCATTTGTGGGATGGCAGCACTGTGAACCCAGGGTCCCCATTTCATCACAGTCAGCCAGATGACAGCGTTTTGAGGAGCGGGGTAGGAAAGGGCTGTGAGTACTTGATTGACTTGTGAGCATGGCTTGTGAATAAGTAACTCTCCGTCTTCCAGACAGGAGGCCAAGGCACTTGATAGATTCCTTTTAAAAAATGAAGTCAAGGGCTTCCCTGGTGGCGCAGTGGTTGAGAGTCCGCCTGTCGATGCTGGGGACACGGGTTCGTGCCGCGGTCCGGGAGGATCCTACATGCCGCGGAGCGGCTGGGCCCATGAGCCATGGCCGCTGAGCCTGCACGTTCGGAGCCTGCGCTCCGCAGCGGGAGAGGCCACAACAGTGAGAGGCCCGCGTACCGCAAAAAAAAAAAAAAAAAAATGAAGTCAAGAACTAGGCTAAGGGTGCCATGGAGAGAGATATGAGCAGGTAGGAGAGGAAGGGCTGGCAGGGTTGGCAGCTGTGTCTTCTGGCGGCGCTGGCATGCGGAGTCTCTTCTGCTTGATGCTTTTTATTCTCCTTGCAGAACTAGAGGACGTTTTAAATTGTGTGCATGAATAACTGTGGCAAATTAAAAGAAGAAGGGTACAGTGGTTCTCTCAATTTAAATCTTCTAGACATTTGCGTATTTTTTTCCTTTCTTCATAAAGAAAAGATTCCGATGATGGTACACGAGTGTGTACATTGGTTCCCAACTCATCGAATTGTACACTTAAGATTTGTACTTTTCTCCGTAGGTAAATTTATCTTTACTTTTTAAAAAGGATGGGGGGGCGGGGATTCCTCCCACAGTATACCTTGTTATACGTTCGAATTTTATGCCATGCCAATGTGTTGCCTAGTCCAAAAAATAAATACACAATGAGGAAAAAACCCAAACTATTGAAAACTCCAACTATCTCCGGGTAGTTAGTTGCATTTGTGGTGCCTTATTTTTTTTTTCTTGCCTGTATTTTCTGAATTTTCTACGAGAAACGAACAAGAAACGAAGAGCTTTTCCTCTTGGAATCAGACGTGGTCCAGCCAGGAGGCGTCGGGGCTGATTGCGCTGGGCACCCAGGGCGCAGGGCTTGGGCCTCGGGGCCTTGCGGGCTCCGGGCTTTGCCCCGGAAGGTCGGGCCGTCGGGCAGTCGGGCATCGGCCCCTTGCGCAGGCCGGGACCCTCCCCAGGAAGGAGGCCGAGGAGGGAGCGCAGGGCGGAGGCTGTCCCCGGGGCCTCCCCTTCACCGGGCCGAGGGCTTCCTGGGCTTTGCGCTCAGGCCCAGCTCCGTTCCCAAGTGACGGCCGACCTGGAGCCAGTCCCTGGGCCTCGGCCTCCCCACGGGTAGAATGGGCAGCCGAGGCACCGGAGGACCCTTCTGCGAGGGCGCGGGGCTTCCCAGTTTCTGGATCCTTCTAGGATCCTCGGTTCTGCCGAGGTCTGAGTCTGGAAGGTCGAGGATCTGACTTCGTAGGTCGCCGGGTGCGCAAGGGACCCGAGGGTCCCAAACTGCGCAGCCCCTCCGCCCACCCAGCCCTCCCCCCTGTCCGCGGGGAGCGCGCTCCTCTAGTGGCGTCTACGCGCGCAGGGTGGCGGACCCCGGTTGCCGGAGCCGCGTCTCTACCGGCCAAGAAAGCGCCGGGCGGGCGCGCCGCAGAGAGGCCGGCGGCCGGCAGAAGCGGACGCAAGGAGGGGGTGAGGACCAAGGGGCGGCTTTTAACGAAAAAGTTGAATCATCAGCGAAACCATTAGGACTAATGCGAGGCACACAGCTTCGGGATCAATGCCGGGCCTCGGGGGTCGGGGTTGGGTGGTGGGGTGGGGACAGCCGGCCGACCGCCCCTTGACCAAGCGAGGCTCAGCTCCCTCCCATGTGGGGAAATGGATTTTCGCGATTTAAGAAAACTCAAACCAACGTGAGCTAGGCCCGGATGTGCTGGCGCTGCGGTTCCGGCAGCAGGAGTCCCGAGAGCGGCTCCGGGAAGGGGGGCAGCGAGAGGCCGAGGCTGGGACGCAGAGACTGGGGCGCGGGGTACCGGAGCGGCTTGCAGTGAACTCGGGCAGAACGAACCGGGCCGTGCGGCTGAGGTTGCGCTCCTGGGCCAGCGTCGGCGGGACCCGGGCAATCCCTGGGCCCAGGTCCCCGGTGCCCGCTCGAGCCCCTGTGCACGTGGGAGGAGTGGAGGCCTGCGCAAGACGGAGAGGCCCAGCTCCCACCCTGGGCAGCCCCCTAGCGCGAGGCTGCAGGACTCGGGTGGCTCGGCATGCATGCACCCTGAGCTCATCACCTCGGGCCCCGGGGTCAAGCCTCCCTCCCAGCGGCTGGGAGAGGTCTGCAGTCACACACACACACACACACACACACACACACACACACACACACACACACACACACACACACACACACACACACACACACACACACACACACACACACACACACACACACACACACACACACACACACACACACACACACACACACACACACACACACACGTCAGCCTCTGATGATTGGCTGGGGTCCTGGGGCCCAGTACCTCCCTCCACCAGGCTCTGCGGGAGAATCAGACTTCCAGTGGAGAGACCCTTGCGAAGCCCCCGGGGAAACACAGGAGATCAGAGAGGGCACCAGAGCAGGGTGGGCTTCCTCTAAGACCCATTTTCCACCGGGGCCTCCCAGTTCCCTCCTCTCCTCCACCCTGGGGTGGGGGGGTGGGGGCAATGGCCCCTCTGGTTCCTGAGGCACCTGGCTGGGGTGGGACCTCCCCCTGGCGCTGGAGGGAGGTGTGGCTTTGGGCTTCTGGGTAGCCTGTCTCTGCTTTTCTTGGGGCCACATTGGGTTTATCTGTGAAATGGGCACAGGAGGTGAGATTGAGGCTGGCAAGGGTCTCTTTCAAGAAGTTGGAGGCTTTCTGGGGAGAGGGCCCAGAGGCTGTCACCACCACCCACCTGCCCCCCACACACACACACAGGGAAATGGAATATTTTTAAGGGCCCCCTGTCTACATAAACAATTTGAATCATCACGAATCAGTGTGTTGGCATCAGTCTGTCGACCTAATCTCTCCGATCCCACAGCTGGCCAGACTGCCCTTCAAAAATTCTCGCCCACACAGGTCTCTAGTGGCTTGGGGCTTCCCTCTCAGACCCCACTAAGGCCTGAAGGGTCCCAGCCATTCTAGAGGGACTTAGAAAATTCCAAGGAAGGCGCTCCGCAGTGTAGGGCCTCCTGAGGGGCAGCCTAGGGTACAGAGGCGCTGACCCCAAACACCCCCCATGTAGGGGGGACCCAGGTAGGGAAAGTCCATCTGGAAGAGGGAGAGGAGGCCTGAGGAATGGCGAGGGGAAGGAACGGAACGGGAGGCACCTCCCTTCTGAGCTGATGAACTGCCCTCACCCACCCATCTTCCAGTAGCCCATCCAGGAGGACTGCCGCGTGCAGGGCTGAGCTCTCCACACGCGCTGGCTTGTGTCATTTCCTCACTGGAAAGAGAACTGGACACAGCTCTGCCTTCCCGCACACGTGGTCTGTGTGATCTGGGGTTGGGTGTGATCACACATATGAGCCGGAATCCTCACTCCTAAACTGGGGACAGCACTCTGCCCACCAGGTTATTGTGAGGATGTAGTGAGACAATTCGGGTAAAGAGCTTGATCAGCTCCCAGCTCAAAGAAAGCCTCAGTGTGATGTGGATGAGGATCAAGAGCCATCCACCATGAGCTCTTGAAAGAAACAGCAGAGCAAGGCTGGTTGGCCCAAGTCTCTGTCTGGGCCACGGTCTGTGTGCACCTCTGGATGTCAAATTTCCGAGGCCAGTTGTATGGTTAGAACGGAAGAGGTGCAGTTGCCTGTGGTGGGCGTGGGGGACACACGCATGTGGACACGCTGGGTCTCCGCTGCGGATGAGGCAAAGGTCAGGATTTATGGGTCTGGGAGTGTGGGCGCTTGGGCCCTGGAGGGGCAGACGGAGATGTCAACGGTGCTGGCGGGGTTAGGGGTGCAGCTGTAGCTCTGGAGAGCTGTTGCGCATTCGTGCGCCGGCCTGCGGGGACAGGGTGCGTTGGCACCCTCAGGTGTCCTGGAGCCCCAGTGGGAGCCTGACTAGGCGCGCGAATGGGGGTGGGAGCGATTTGACTCTGCCCTCAGGACCAAGCTGTGGCAGGCGGCGGCCCCGGCAAAGGCCGAAGGAAACGGACCTGTGGGCTGAGGGTCTCGGCGGTAGGTGCCCCCGGGGGTAGTGAGCACTGAGCAGGGGCACAGAAGGCTGTGTACCCAGCAGCAAGCCTCGAGCCCGCGCTCTTGTCAAAAGGCCGCGCGACCTTCACCACTACTGCCTACCCACTCCACAGATGGAAAGATGAGCTCAGAAAGGGAAAAGGACTTTCCCAGAGCCACGCAGACGGCCGGCGAAGGAAGCACATGGTCCGGCAGTCTTAACTCTGCGCCCCATCTTTCCGGGAGGAAAGAGTGGAACGGGGCGCCCGACCCGAGGGCCAGACGGCAGAGTGGGGTCCAGCTGCTCCCGCAAGGGCCGAGACACAAGGCGAACCGCCGGGTCTCCACCTGCGCGCGCCCGGAGCTTCACTCCTCTCTAGCCTTCGGGTTTAATACCGCCTCCTCCCAGAAGCCTTCGGGGACCCGGGCGGGCTTAGGCACCTCCCTTCTCCCCAGCCCCAGCCCCGGCCCCTGGGCTAGAGCTCGGCGTCTTAGGTGGTGGCGCAGGGACCGCACGGACGGCACGGAGCCGGAGGGGGAAGGGACGGGCTGTGGAGAAGGGAGCGGGAAGGGGCGAGGTGGGAACCGAGGGGCGGGGCCCGAAGGCCGAGCCAGACTCCGAGACGCCAAGGAGACGCCAGGTGAGCCGGGCTGGGGGCGGGGAGGGGGCCTGGGCTCCGGCGGGAAGGGTGGGGGCGGGGCCGGAAGGACTGCGGGGAGGGGGCGGGGCACCCCGGAGGGCCGCGGGCCCGGAGAGTCTAGAAGGGCGCTGGCCTTGCTCTCCGACGCCCCACGGCCTGGGAGGAGAAGGGGGCCGCTCCGCGCCGGCCGGCCGCCGGGTCCCGGGAGCCGCGGAGCTGGCGCCACTGCCAGTTTCTCTTCTTCAAGCTCGGGCAGCCTGGGGGGACACTCAGGCCGGGATAGGGTACAGCCCGGCTCGAGGGCCCCAAAGGGGCAGGCGCGGGATCCGGACGCGAAGCGGCGACGCCGACTCCCCCGAGCTGGATCGAGGCGACGTAGGGCCTTGGCGGGTCGGGATCCGTGTGCCGCTGCGTCCCGGAGTGCGCTCTTCCGCAAAGAAATAAAACCTTTAAAGGGGGCCCGGCCTCCCCGACTCCTATCTGGGCCGGTTCGAAGGGGGGAGGAATCTCGTCCCGGAGAGGGGGGAATGGAGCCAAGGGGGGCACCGCGGCAGCGGGGAAGGACGCACGGGCGGAATCCTGAGCTCTCTTCCGAGGGAAGAGAGCAGAGAAGAATGGAGAGAAAGAGACGGAGAGGAGGAGACCGACTAAAGCAGAGAATCTGAGCGAGAAAGGAAACGCGCAGCCGGGGCCCCGGAGGCACCGCCGATGTCATGCGGGCTAGCCTTCACCAGGTCCCCCTCCAGGGGGTTGGCGAGACCCCAGGGAGTCCCGCAATTCGGGGCTGGAGCACCCGCACCCCAGAGGCCCCCAGCATGCACCTTGCCAGCTCTCGCGTCGGGCGGGGCCCTCACACCCCCAGGATCCGAGAGCTCACCCTCTCTCCAGGGGATGGGGAGCGCGCTTCGGACTGGTCTGCCTCTCGGGATGGAGCTCCAAGCACGTGAGCCCCTCCCCATCTGCCCTCCAGGGATGTCCGGCCCAGCCTCAGCCAACCCACCCCACTTCAGTCCGAGTCTTGGCGCTGCGGACCCAGGGACGCCGAGAGCGTCCAGGAGGTGCCGAGAAACCGAAGACACGAACCCTGGACCAGAGGGGCAGCCGCCGGGCTCAGTCTCCCAAACCCGCAGCGGGGTCGGACCTGGGCTGCACAAGCAGTGGGAGATCGCGGTCCGCGTGGGTGAGGCCGGCCGCGAGAGCCGGGAGGCGGCGCCAGCGTTCCTGCAGCCCGGATCAGTCCTCCGCGGCTCTCAGAGACCTCCCGGGCGGAGGTGATCGCGGGCGCTGGCGCTCAGGTCGGGGACCCAGAGGAGCGCCCGGGCCAGTGGGGGAGGGATGGAGGCAGGGACAGATACGTGGAGAAAGAGGGAAGTTTAAGCCTGAAACATGTCTGCAGAGACCGAATTGACGGGCTTTAATGCGCACTGCGAAGTAAGCAAAGGGAGAAAAAAAAAATCAAGCAGGATGTAAATTGAACCGAGATCAGACTGCGATCCGATTAAAATAAACCTGTAACGAAAACGGCCCCCGGCAGAGAATCAGCCGCTAGGGATACACACCCCTGACGTTTCTGGGCAGTCACTTTTTAAAGCATTTTTATTATGAAAGTTTTCAAATATAAAACAAAGTAGAGGAAGCCTTAAAATGAAGCCCCATGTACCCAGTCCCCACTCAATAATGATAAACTCCTGGCCAAACCAATTTCATCTGTGCTTCTCCCTTTCATTTTTACTATTTAATTAATTAGTTTGTTTATTTTTGTTGAGATACTTGCGAACAAATGCAGACATCACATCATTTCAGCGGTAAATACATAAGTGCATCTTTAACTTTTAAAAATTAAAAGATAAGAACTTTTAAAAATTAACGATACAGCTATAAGTCGCCTCACAATAAATCCACAGCTTTGTATAATACTCAGAAGCAGTTGACTTTTGATGGTGGAAATGCAAAGTATTTCTGTTTTGACTTTACTGCAATTTCCATATAATCAATCATAAGGATTCTTACTTTTATAATAAAACAAACAAAAACTGAGGCCAGCAGCTGCAGGAGCTGGCAAGGGCCAGGCAGTCAGCTCTTGTTTGCTCTCCAAGTGGTGAAGCCGGAGACTGCCTCGTGGTTCTTGATCTTTGTCTTTGCACCTTTGTCCCAAGTGTCCATCCGAGTTCCAGATTCAGAGCTCGGTGCTATCAGAAAAGGGTGGCCCCCTTTCCAGTCTACCCATGAGGGAGTGTCCCTCTCCCCGAGAGGGCAGCGGGGTTTGTACCCAGTTGTGTGGTGAGCCGCCTTGGGGACCCACCTTGGATCAGCGGGTTCAGGCTTTGCTCCTAGCTAACGGATGCAGGAGGCATGTGCACTGAGGGCGGCCAAAGGAAAAGATCCAGGTGATTCTGACGGGTGGGAAGGGAGGGCAAACACTGCCTGAGTGTGCAGGCTATCAGGGAGGGGTGACTCCATGATGGGGCCCTGACCTCCATTGCACCAGGTGGAGGAAGGGGAATGGGGCCTCGGTGGCCAAGTGACTTCATGGAGTCCCTGCCCCAGAGTCTCTGCCCCTCGGTCCCCAGTTTACCTTTCTGAGAATTGCCAGATGAGGCCAGAAGGCTTTGAAGGATGCTTGGGAGACACCTACAGACAGGAGAAAGAGAGAGAAGCCGGCCCAGCCCCTCTGGCCTCCCTCTTGGTACCCACCTGACCAGCTCTCAGCCCAGGTGGGTCGCCTTCTGGGTAGACTCAGAGCCAAGGCTCTGAGAAACCGTCACCCCATGAAGCCAGGCCAAGCTTGCGGGGAGGAGGTTGGGGGCCACTGACAGCCCTTGACCTGTATCTGCTGAGGAGGGGTCAGCCGGAGGGGAGGCCCTGGGTGGGCAGGAGTACAAAGGCGGGGGCTTCCCAGGTGCAGGGTGCAGGTGGGGAACTGCCATCGAGGAGGAGGGCACTTACCGGGATGCCCGTCAGTCCCTCGCCAGAGCTTTGAATGAGGCGGGCAGAAGTGAGCTGGGGTGGGACGGTGTCTGCTCTCTCGACCAGGACCCCGGAGTGCCCAGGTGGGGTGGGGCGGGCAGAGAACCACCCTGGGGGAAATGAGACTGGCCTGTCCCTTTTAGCAGGTCTGGTTCTGCATGAACTTGGCTGGGAATCCTTGCAGGTGGGCCAGGGTGTCTGAAGCCTGGTGGACCCAACTGGGCTCAGGGACTCTGCAGCCTGAAACCCTAGGCGGCCCAGGGTGGCTGGAATCGGGTCTCACGTAAGAAGTTAGGGTTGGCGGGCTGGGGAGGGCACGGCACGTGCGATGGAGACAGAGCAAAGCCATTCCTCTCCCGCCAGGAGCGGAGCCAACGTGCGCGAGGTGAAGTGATGGCGGGGGACCCTGGAGCCAGGCTCATCCCCAGCCTGGTCCCGCGCGCCCTCTTGGGCTGCGTGTTCCCTACCGCGCTTCTCTCTGGTTTGTGCTGCCCCTGGTGCGACACTCCGGACGCTGGGTAATCATGGGGTAAAGCCAGTTTCCCTGAGCCCCCTGGCCTAATACAGGTTTGGATCCACTTTCTGTATTTCAGTGTTAGGCTTCGAGCTCCCGACCCTTCCTGCGCAGGGGAACAGCCTCTCCTTCCTCCTCCTGGCGCCTTCCTTCCCACCCGGCGGATCTCGGAGGAGCCGGCGGCAAGGAAGCCGCTCTCCAGCCCATCTTTTCACTGCTTCATCGAAAGACGCAGCCCTTCTCCCCGAATCCGCCCCGCGTTTGCAGCCACGTAGACCCTTCTTCCCTCTGACTCCAGCGGCAGGCCGTCGGGTTCGCTGCTTCCCGGCGGGCGGGTCCGAGGGTACGGCGCCCACGGCTCCTCCCTTCGCGCGCCTGTGGCCCCGGCGCCAGGTGGCTCCCGGGCGGACGCGGAGCTCTGGTTGGTGCAGACCGGCCCGCCGCTGTGGGCGAGCCGCCTGGGAACCTCGGCGCCACACAGCGCTTCGCTACGCCCTGCGGTCTGGTGGCCACCACCTTGAGACCGCACCCGCACAGGCCACAAACAGTCGAATAAAACGGTTGCCTCGTGGTGATAACCCCTTTAACCTGGGTTGTAACGACCCCATTGGTGGTCCGAGAGCTCGGGATCACGGCCGTTGCCGAAGCCCATCGCCGCGCGGGTGCGGCGCGGAGCACAGAGCGCCGGCACCGCCTGACGGCCCGCCTGCTGCGTGGAGGGAAAGCGGCAGAGAGCAGGTGGCCGCGGCCGGCGGGGAGGCCTCCGCGGTGCGGCCAGCTCTGCCCAGGCCTTCTGGATGCGTCCTTTTGAGGACTGGCAGTGATTCGTCTGCTGACAGCATGAGGTCACCACAAAAGCGAGGGAGGGTCAGGGTCCCAGGGGAGGCTGAGCAAGGGTGCTGATGCCTAGAGAGGGCACAGTGGGGAAGAGAGTGGGAGGAGGGAGAGATAGGTCTGCGCTGCCCCTTGAGCGGCCTTCTTGGCACTTCACTTCCCCCTGTGGCCGCTGGTCAGGAGCGAAGGCCTTTGGAAATAGCTAAAGCAAGCTCTCTGTAGAGAAGCAGATCGTAAGTCCGTCCTGGCAAAGTCGAGTGAAACCTACAGGAAAAGCAGTAGCATGGGGCAGGTCCCCCCTCCCTCAGGGACAGGAGAGCCAACCCTCAAAGGGAAGCAAATGCGGCAACAGGATGGGGGCTGGGTTGGAGGAGGTGCCCCATGAGTCTCTCAGGTTGCCCACCCCTGTTATGCCCTGGGCACTGGGAGCCTGAAGGTGGGGACCTTAGAGCCCAGAGGGGCAAGGACCACCTAGGCCATGGACTGTTCCCCCCTTCCCCAGGAGGGCTGCTGGAGCTTTCCAGGGCCTGGCCTCAGGGCACTGGGAACTGACTGGAGGGGCTGGGGCAGGGGATGATTCCGGGTCAGGGAGCTGGATGGCAGGGGCAGACAGATGGACCTCCTGCCTGGGGGAGACCCCCGTGGCGCCTTCTCCTGGGCTGTCTGGCGCCACCGCTGAGAACTCCAAGGACACTGGAGGGTGGCCCAGTTGCTGTGCAGCTCAGCCTGGGAGCGTCTGTTCCACCCAAAGTCCCAAAGCCAGGGGGCAGAGACAGGTTTCTGAGGGGACTCAATTTTGTTACAGAAGTGACCGTTTCAAACACCGGATGACCTCTCTCTCTGGGCTCCAGAAGCACACCCAATAAAGTGTCCTCCCCCCATGTAGGAGGTCCCTGTTTTCACCCTGCAACAGGCCGGCTGTAGAGATCCAGCCATTGGAATAAGCTTTCAATAAGCTTTCATTAAGAGCCCATAAACTTGGGCCCTGACCTGGGACTTTGCCCACAGGTCCGAGTCCCCCAGCTCAAGAGAGACTGCAGATGGTCCAGGGGATGAGGCCCAGGCCAGAGAGCCCTGTTCCCCACCTGACCTTGCTGGGCTGTCTGGCGCCAGTGTTTTGTTTTGGCCAAAAGAAAAAAACCCTGTGTTAGAGATGGCTCTCAACTCCAGTGAGCTAAGGGGCAGTGGATGCAGGGGGCCACACAGCTGGCAGCCCCTTGTGCCAGGTGAGTGGCCAGTGGCCTTCGCCTGACTCCTGGCTTTTGGTTGTCGCGAAGGCCCCAGAACTGAGCGACAGAGGATGCAGAATCCCCCCTTCCACCCTAGGCCCCTCTCCTCCCTGACCTTGACTTCCCCTAAGGTCTTGCTGGGCCCTCCTGTCTGGAGAAAGTGGGGGCTTGAGAGTACAGCTCGAAGACCCCAGCTCCTGCCTGCCCTGCCCACCTGCCCCTGGCCAGCATTGGAGGGTGTTCCAGGAGGGGGGGAGACGGTGCCCACCATAGCCCATTACCAGAGGAGAGGAGAGGCCCCAGTGATCACAAAGCAGCGGCAACTGTCCAGAAAACGTCCCTTTTTATTCCATACGCAAATAAGTAGATTCATTTAAAAAAAAATGTCTTCGCCAGGATAACCAGGGGCTGCAGCCCAGGAGAGAAGCCCCAGTCTGGCCCCGTCTCCAGAATAGACAATCTGAGAGCAGCGCCACCTGGAAGGATCTTCACCCCTTCCGCTCCACAGGGGCTCTCTTCCTGGGATTCTCTCTCTGCCGGCCCGAGGTTAAGGCCATCAGGCTGATCACAGTGCCCCGGAGGCCTGCTGTCCTGCCCATGCAGAGTCCCAGGCAGGGTTGTTCGGGTTGGAGAGTGGTCACCTCCATGAAGCACCTGGGACAGCCTGGATTTGCTGTGGATTGCGCCCAGCCGCTGGCTCCGGCAGGGCGGGGGCTGGATTTGCTCCGAGGTTGAGGCCTGTCCCCGGGGGTAGGGGGCTGGGGGAGGCTCTGGGCTGCATGGCCAACTGTCTCTGTGATGCTCTCTTCCCAGCGGGGATCCAGCCTTGCGACTGTCTGGGGAGCCACAGTCACCTGCGTCTCTGTTACATTCTGGACGATCTTCCGATCTTCGGACAGGGGTTCGGCTCGCCCGGGCGGCAGCCTGCGATCCCCGAGGCGCCGGAGGGCCAGGGGAGCGTCCCTGCCCTCCCTGACGGACGGCCCCCTGGCGCCACCGCTGCCACCTCGGTCTGTGTGCGCGTCCACAGAAGTCCCCACTGGCCACGGGGAGTGGGCCCGGCCGGCCGGGGGCTCACACCAGGCCGGGCATCTGCGCCCGCAGGAAGGGCACGGAGGCGGCGGCTGGGAAGGCGGCCAGCGGGTAGGCGAGGGCCCCGGAGAAGCCGAGCAGCGGCGGGGGCGGTGCGGGCGCGGCGGGCGCCAGCGGGAAGGGCAGCGCGGCGGGAGCTCCGGCGGCGGCGGCGGCCGGGGGGCTTTCGTGGTAGAGCACGGGCACGCGGACCAGGCGCTGCGCGCCCGGCGGGGACAGGCTGGCCGCCTCCAGCTCAGCCGCCAGCTGCCGCTTCCACTTGTTGCGGCGGTTCTGGAACCAGATCTTGACCTGCGTCTCGGTGAGCTGCAGAGAGGCGGCCAGGCCGGCGCGCTCTGCGCTGCTCAGGTAGCGCTTCAGATCGAAGGTGGACTCGAGCTGGAAGACCTGGCTGCGCGAGAAGACCGTGCGCGTCTTCTTCTTGCGGCCGCCGCCCCCGCCGCCGCCGCGCGCCTCCCCCGCCGCCGCCGCCGCCGCCGCCGCCCGGGCCTCGGCCAGCTCCGCCGCCTCCTCCGCGCCGGCTGCCGGGCCTCTCGCCGCCACCTCCGCCGCCTCCCGCTGCACCGCTCCCGGCCCGGGGCACCGCGGCCAGGTGCCCTCTGCGCGGCCCATCTCCTCGCCCGTCTCCGGTGAGTCCCGGTCGCTGGCTGCAGTGGGGAGAGGAGGAACATGGGTTGGTTCTGGAGGCTCATCCCCCGGCCCTGTCGCTGAGGCCAGCTGCTTTCCCCGTGAGGTCACCCACAGCCACAAGCAGGGAAATTGTCCCCACGCAGCCCCACCTACAGCAGATCTCACCCTGGGACCGGAGAAACGCAGAGCATCTGGAGGTGAACTTGAAGACCTGAGCGATGCTCCAAACCAACACGCTGGCCACACACTCACGCCCAGAACCGCGCATCCACACGGAGGGCAACAGAGGGAAGACGGAAGAAAAGGAACACAAAAACACAAACAGAAACACAAAAAGAAGACTGACTCCCTTAAACAGTGACTTCGAATCAACACACACAAAAGCCCCGGAGGTACACCTCACTGAGGAAAGGATGGTCCTTCTGAGAAATGTACACACCAGAAACCAGCACAGAGAGGCCCTCATCTCTAGCACTCAGCCCTAGGCCAAGTCCCCCGGCACAGAAATAAAGACTTGCCATGACCTCTCCCCACTCAAGCTCAGGAGCAGATGCAGAATGCCCGCTTGCATAGAAATATTCCCATTGATGGAGGATAAGCAAATGCAAACAATTCCCCAAACCAAACTCCAACCAGGTGACACTGGGAACCTATTCTCCCCCATTTCCTGTGCCCCTAATTCAAATGTCCATGGAGATGTGCCCTCTCTACCCAAAATCACACTCAGAGGGAGTGCAGACGAGGGCAGCTCTCGCTCCGTAGAAACACGGGGCAGCCGCATCTCACCCCAGACACACTGGGCCCATGGTTGAGCCTGTGGGTTTGGGGCTACAAAAGCCCACAGAGGGTCCCTGAGCTCGTGTTCCAAGTACCAAGCTGCACACAATCTCCCAGAGGAGACGCCTCCCCCTCCCCAGGGTTGGCAAGGGATGATGCCTCCAGGTGAAAGAGTCTGCCCAGGACCCAGGTGCTGGTCCAGATTCCAGGCCCAGCTTGAAAAGGGCAGCCGCCTGACTTCCGGGCTCAGGAGGCCAACTCAGGCCAGTTTCCCTTGTGCCTCAGGCTGAGGCTCCTGGACACAGGCCGCAGGTCAGCATTGTGGCCATCGAGTAGAGCTTGGCCCGGCCAGCCCTCAGAAGGCAGCGGTGAGCCCACAGCGTGAGCAGTCCGCAAGGTGTGCAAACACCGGCAGGCTTGTGTCTGTAGCTCGGTCGCTGCGCTCCGCGGCTCCCCTGGAGGTGTGCAGATTTGCGTGCGTCCCTGCCCAACCCTGGTGGCATGAGCCCTCATGGTGTCCAAAGAGGGGTCAGGCTCCAGGCTGGCATGTGTGCGACCAGATATGGGGGGGCCCAGACTCACAGAGGCCCACGTGCTGCCACACGAAGCCAAGCCAGGCCTGCCAGCTCTGGTACAAAATAGGGACCCCTAACCCGCATTATACGAAAGAAGGACCGGCTCTTTGGCGGCTGCCTGTGGGGCTGCAGCTGGAGAAGAACCCCAGGGACAAGAGGGGAATGCATTCCCTCCCCCAAGACCCTTTTCAGAAACACCCCCAGAAGGGCACTACGTTTGATCACTCAATTTCGGGGCAAACACTGAGGCCTGCTCGAGCTTCCCAGAAGGGAAGGGGGTAGGGGCCCGGGACCTTCTGGGTGTAGGCTCTGAGCTGTGGGTCCCTTTGCGAGGGGCTCAATCCCACACCAGAGAAGGGGTTATCCAAGAGGTGAGAGGGGTCTGGCCCACCTACTACCGCCCTCCTCACCCGCCCCCCAGCACTCCCTAACTTTCGCTTGGAGCTGAAAGTATTTCAGAGCAAGAGCCTGGAAGAGTCTTCAGCTGGCCTCACAGTGTGCGTTTGGGGGTGGGGGGGAGCTGGCAAAGCCTGGGGGCTGAGGTTAGAATAGCTTCCTAGTCCTCTTGCCCCGGGGCTTCCTCCAAACGGCAGGTCCCCAAGGGAGGCAGGGACCCTGGGGAGGGGAGCAGAACTCAGGGGCTGGGACGCCCAGTCAAGAGGGGCGATCGATTGGGTTCCAGGGCTGAAAAACCCCCCACCCCCAGACTCAGAGCCCTCAGCAGGGAACAAAGGCGGGGGAGGGGGAGGGGCAGAAAAGGGAGCGAGAGGGGTGGGACTGGGGGCTTCTTGCATTGCACAGCCACAGCCAAGGGGCTTGGGAGGCCCAAGAGGGAGACCCAGGCCCCTGCCCCAGGCCCTGGCTGCAGCTTGTAGAGGAGATGGGACTTTGGGGACACGGCTGCTGGGGAAGACCGCTGTCCCCCCGTCCAGGCCTCCGCAACAGTGGTTCCCTCTGCTCAACGCCCCCTTTATTTTGCTGAGTCTGACTCTGTCTTCTGACCCTCTCTCTTTCCTTCTTTTATCTTTTCTCTGTTCTTCTCTCCATCACTTATGGGTTTCTTTTTGCTTGTTTTTCATCTTCTCTTCCCCCGCTCCTTTCTCCGCCCCCAACACCCCTCTCTTCTCTGTCCTTTTCTCTTCTTTTCTGCCCCTCCCCCCGTGCCCCCTCCCATGGCCTGCCTTTCCCTGTTGTATTCCCCACCCCCCTTCCTTTTCTCTTCTTAGCTGTCTGTTGTCCCCTGTCCCCAAGTTCCTCCCCGAGGGCTCTCCAGAGCCTGGTGATGGGTGAAGCCCAGAGCCTGGGAAACCTTCTCTCTGCATGGGGACCCTGTCCTGGAGAGTGGGCCTCCAAACCTGCTTAACCAGGGTCTCTGCTGGGGCCCGACACGACCCAGAGCCCCCTACAGATGAGGAGGATGGCCCAGAAAGGGCGCCAACGAACCCAAAGTCCCCGAGCAAACGCTCGGGGAAGAAGCCCGGCCGCCCCCGCGTCCCCCCCCTTCCCCGCGCCCTCACTCACTGTCAGGGCTGAGGCCGCCTCCGTATCCTCCGTGCGACCGCGAGTACCAGCGCGTGGCGCCTCCGCAGCCCAGAGCGTAGGGCGGCCCGGGACCCGGGGGCGGCCGGGGACCGAGGCCCAGCGCGCCCGGCCCAAGCAGCGCCCGGGTCCGCGCGTCCCCGCTCGGCCCGGAGCCCGCGCGCAGCTGTCTCCGCCGCTGCAGCCGCCGCCGCCGCCGTGCCTGCTCCGCGTCCTCGTCCTCAGGGTCGTCGTCGTCGTCCTCCTCGTCCTCGCGGCCGCCGCCGCCGCCCTGGGCCGCGCGCCCAGCGCCCTTGGCCTCGGCTGCCAGCAGGTTCTCTATGAGGAAGGAGGAGGCGCGGGCCGGCGTGGCGCGCCCGGGCTCCGTCAGCTCGTCCGGCATCGCGGCCGCCGGTCCGTCGGGCTCTGCCGGGCTCCTCGGGGTTCCGGGAGCCCGGGGTGCGGCCGGTCCCGGTCCCCGCTGGGGCCGCTGGCGCGCGGCTCCTTGGCGCACGCGCGGGCCGGCCCTGGAGCCGCTGCCCGGAGCGCTGGCGTCGGGCCCCGCGGGGCAGACAGCGGCCTCCGCGCCGGACTGGGCTGGGCCGGCAGCGGGTGCGCGCCGACAGCTGGCCGGGCAGCCGCCTCGCTCGCCTTTCACGTCGCCGCTCTGGTCGCCGCCCGGGCCGGCCCCGCTGGGGGCGGGGAGGGCAGGGGAGGGGCCAGCAGGGGCGGGGCGGCGCGGGCCGGGCGGGCAGCCAGCTCAGCCCGAGGATGCCGCGCCGGCCCCGAGTGCGGCCACTGCTCGGAGACGCCGCCCGGATCCGGGCGCGCAGGCGGTCGCGCGTCCGAGGGCGGGCGGCCGGCGGCCCAGGCGGGGGGTCGCGGCCAGTTCGGCCCCGCGTGATTCATTCCCCAGGCCCGAGCCACCCGAGCCGGGGGTTGGAGAGGTGGGGCCTCGGCCGCGGGGCCGCCTATTGGCTGCGGGGCTCCGATGAGAAACAGACTGGCCAATCAGTGTCCGGCAAGGGCAGTAATTACCTCGCGGAGGGGAGAGTGTTGGACCGAGAGTGAGGAACTGCGTGTGTGCGCGCGCACGAGTGGTGTGTGTGTGTGTGTGTGTGTGTGTGTGTGTGTGCGCTTGTATGTATTTGTGTGCGTGTGCATACCGTGGCAGGAAGACCCCGGGGCTTCCAAGAAACAGCAAGAGAATGGGTTAGTCATTTTTTTAGACTCCGAGTGTCAAGGCTGCAAAATTGTGGCATATTTTTAATATTTACACTTAATGAAATATGCTTTTAATGCCAAAGGTAGTGCGACAGAACTCTCTAGTTCTCAGATTCAGGCTCAAAATGTAAGAAAATGCTATCCCCCACCCCTATCCCCGTGGCCCTGCCGGCAGAACGCCCGATGTCACACCCGCTGAGCGACAGCGGGTCTCCACCGTCCTGCTCCCTAGGAGGCCCGGGCCTTAGTGGCGGTCCGGGAGCCATTGCCCCGGCCGCGTAGGTCTTGGGGGCAGGCCCTGACTGTAAAGCAGTGGGGAGTCCCCTCCCACTTCTGCAGCAGGGAGTGAGGTGACCAAAGTGCATCCCGGCCCACGGCGTCGCCCTCGGAGCTGTGGCCACTCAAGAGTAACCTTCTGACCGGCTTCCTCTGGGAGCGGGTGACGGCCGAGTCACCGCACGGCAGCGCAGATGCGCGGGCGCAGCAGGCTTCACCGGACGCGAGTTATCGCGGAGAGATACATCCAGCCTCCCAGTGCCAGCCAGGGGCCGCGACCAACCGAGTGCCGCCCGCCGCCTCGCTTTAATTTTCAAAACAACCACGGTGGAGGGAGCATCAACCCCATTTTCCAGAGGGAAAAACAGAGCCGAGGAGAGACCATTCCAGATGGTAAGTAGCTCTGGCAGGCCTGGAATTCCGACACTCAGGGCCTGGGGCCCTTCTGGCACCGACAGCCCCAGAGTCGGATGGGGATGGGAGCGAGAAGCAGCCGAGCAGCGGGTCTGGGAAGCCGGGAGGACGGATGGGGCTGAGGCCTAGCTGAGGGACCTTGCCGGCCCGTGGCCGCGGAGACAAAACGGTGAGCGCTTCGGGTGCGTCTTCTGGCTGCAGAGGGAGCCGGCCACCACCACCCCCGCCCCGCGCCACCCCCTTACCAGCTTACCACCCTGAGCGTACCTACCCACTGCTGCCGGGAGGGACCTCTGGTGCCCAGTGGCCTGGAGACCTTGGGTGGGAGGCGGGCTTTTCTGCAGACTCGAGGACAAGATGCTCGACCTATCTCCTCTCTCTCACATCCTGCCCCAGGAGCGACAAAGATGATCAACGACAGGGACTCACCGGGTTGTTTAACTCCAGCCTGGAGGCAGGCAGAGTTGGGGCTTTTCCCCCATTGCATGGGTGAGGACGCTGAGCCAAAGCGGGTGAGCCGGGGTCTTAGGGAAGAGCTGTGGTCTCCCAAGTACTGCTCCCTGGGGGTGCCCACAGTCAGAGAGACTCCAAGGCAGAGGTACCCCAGCCAGAGGAGGGCAGATCAAGGGAAGAAATGACTGCCCCAGTCGGTCTGGGGGAGAAGCACCAGCCTCTGGCTAATCACAGCATCTAATTCGAGGGTGCTTCTAAGAGATGGAGAAACTGAGACCAGAGAGGGACGCGGATGAAAGGACAAGTGGTGGAGAGGGTGCCTTCCAGATGACCACCTACTACATGCAGGTTTCCCTGGGCCTGCCTGTGAGTGGCTCCTGAGCATGTTTCTGGAACCACAAGCCTGCTGTCATTCCCATGGTTTCTGAGCACTTTGAGTGGGGGCTTCCTCAGAGTCTGGATTCTAATTCTTTCTACTCTGGGCTGTGTGGCCCTGGGCAGGGTCCTCGCCTCTCTGATCCTCAGTTTCCTCTCCTGTAAACCGCAGGTAATAAGCACCCCTGCCTTTGCCAGGCTGTTGGGAGTGGAGGCCGGCTGGGCATCGGGCACTGCTGGAACGTCTCCCACTGCCTCTGGGAAGCATGGAGGGATGGGAGGCGAGGGCACAGGCCGGACCGGGCTGAAGGAGAGTAGGCCTTCCTCCCAAGCACCGGTCTTTGGGGGCTTGGAGGGCGTGTCTCCTCCCAGGGGCTCCAGGGCTGGGTCCTGGCACTGCTGTCCCCAGGAGGCTCCCAGCAACTGTGGCAGCAGAACTCAAGCGCGTGGCGCGGGGCCTCGGCGAGTAGACAGAGGGTTGCTGCGGAGAAGCAAGATCAGGTAGGGAGGCGTGAAATAGCCACCCTGGTGCTCGCCCAGGTGGCCACCTCTGTGCTCCGTGCGTCTCGGAGCCGGATCGCCACTCTGCTCGGAGGAGACAGGAGGCTGAGTTCGGAAGGGGGATTGTCGGCAGAGGCTTGTCACATTCAGACCCCGAAGCAACTCCAGGGTAGTATCTGGCAATCAGGATGCTCTCTGGAGACTGACTGTGAAGCCTCACGGCCCTGAGAGGGCTTCTGATGCTCCCAGGGCTAGAGCCCAAGTTTCTGGTCACCTTCGGGCAGAAGGACTCCCCAGGCAGAAAAGTGGAGCCATGAAGTCAGCAGGTTGTCACCTCTGTGTCTGTCTCTGAGGCACCCCACACCCCCCAAGCCACAGCCGCCCTTCCTCACTGCCCGTCCACTCTTGCCTGTCCTAATGTTTCATCCACCGCCACCTCTCCCCTCTGTGGCAGGACCACCAGAGAATTCCCAGCGAACGGGCTCTTCACAACTGGACAGCGAGAACCTTTTACCTCCTAGCTCAGTGCTGGTGTCCAAAGATGCCCCATGAACCAGGGGGAGCGAGTTAGTGGGAAAAATCCTAAGAGCATAGATCAGAAGTCAGCAAACTGCAGTAGCCACTGCCTGTTGTGTTTTGTTTTAATAAACTTTTTTCTTTGGGAATAATTTTAGAGAATTCCCACTTTAAAATTTAAATTTGATCTTCCCTTCATCCTTCATCCCAATTCCATTCGTCCTTACCTTGCCCCCATGCCACCCCACATACCTGTTCTTGTGTATGAATTTACAGCAGTATTCCATTATACACCTCTTCCATCTCGCATTTTTTTCACCTTAATGTAGGAATTTGATACCGATAAATGAAGCAATGATTTTCTAACCACCGTGCACTAACTCAACAGTCACAGATGCCTTTGTTCCAGTTACTATGGTCGAATCACACATTTCCCCCAAACTCAGGGTGTAAAATAACCATTTATCAGTATGCTCATGGGGTGTATGGATTAGGGTGGCTTGTCTCCACTGCAGGGTGTCTGGCCCTCAGGTGGGGGCTGGAGCAGGACTTACCTGAAGGCACTTTGGCTCCTATATCTGGGGGCTGATGGTGATGTCCGCAGAGGGACCCCTGCCTGGGGCTTCTCTGTGTGACCTGGGCTTTCTCACAACATGGGTTCCCCAGTACGAGTGGGTGTGGGAGGGGGTGTCGGAGGGGGGCATGGAACGTCGCCTGGGAATTCCGAGCCTTACTCTGCTCTGCTTTGTTGAGTACATGGAGCAGTCACAGCCCCCATGGGGTGCAAGGGGAGGAACCTGGACCCCATCGCTCAGTTGGGGGGTCATCAGATTGTAGGATGAGAAATCCAGGAAAAGACATGTGCCCCAAGGGTAGCTGATCCCCTGTTAGGGGACTTTCAGGATGCTGCCAGCTCTCCACTACTGCAGTTCATGTCGGGATGAACAGACCTGTCCATCTTGCTTTGTGGGCCGGAGAGTCATCTGGGGGTGCATGTGCCCAGAATGGGACTTCTGGGGGGCAGGGTCTATACAGACTCCACGTCACAAGTGCTTCAGAAAGTCTCTCCAGAGCAGCTGCATCAGTTTCCCTTTCCTCACATCTTCGCAGGCACCTGGTCTTATGGGACCTTCGTCTGTGGCACTGTGATATGTGTGAGAAGGAAATCAGGTGTTTTCGGTAATGATTCTCTGGCTGCTAACAGGGTGAGGTAGCAGATGCAGCGAGAGGAAGGGTCGGGGATGGTGTTCCTGAGTGACAGCCCATGGGAGGGGGCGGGGGCTCAAAAACTGGATTCTATTGGATTGTGAAGCCTTCAAGCTAAAGAATAGTGTTCTTAGTTGGCAAAGCATTGGGGAGCCACTGAAGGTTTTTGAGCTGGGGAAGTGCCAGGACTTGAGCTGGGCCTTGGGAGGAGTAACCTGAAAGCACCAGCATGTGCAAGGTGAAGGGGCATGAGTAAGGTCCAAGGAGGGTCTCACCACCATCCTAGCGGTAAGCAGCAAAGCCCCAGGAGGATAGTGGCCGTGCAAAGGGACCACATCTCAGGTGTCCACCTGGTGGCGCACAGGTCTGGGCAGGGGGTGGGGGTGGGGGTAGGCAGGGTGGGAGGGAGTCTCAGAACGTTCTTATTGGCTTGTCAGATGGTCCACTCCCCACATCACAGCCACGTGAAGTGTCCTGGCAGCTGTCCAGATGTGCAGTCAGGCACCAGGCTCTGTTCTCAGCCCAGTTGCTGCATCCACTGTGGTCATGAGCAAGTCACCACCCTCTGGGGACCTCAGTGTCCTCAGCGGTAAAGTGGGAATAACAGTCCCACCCAGCGCACAGAGCTGGTGTGGGGTTGAGTGGACATAACCATGCAGGCAAGTCTTTGGCATAGATTTAAAATGTTGGCTTTGAAAAAGACCAAATGTTTGGAATTATTTTGGCTGCCTTTTGAGGGTCTACCCACTTCCTTCCTTGTGGGTCTGCCTTTAAACCCTGAAAAGAGGAAGATTTTCACAAAATGTTCAGTGGATGCTTCCCAGAGTTCCACCCCCTGGGACGTAGTGGGTGGAGGAGGCAGGGGATGGAGAAGGGGTGGGGAGAGGAGGAGAGGGGAGAGGAGGGAGGGGGAGGAGGGAGGGGGGAGAGAGGAGAAAGGAGGGAGAGCAAGGAAGGGAACGTGAACGATGGGGCAGGGAGATGGATTCGAAGGAGAACAGGAGTGGGGAGGATGCGGGGGAGAGGGGAGGGGAGGGGGAAGGGAGGGGGGAAGAGGAGGAGGGGGCAGTGGAAGGAGGAAGATGAAGTGCTAGGCATCCCTGGTGCAGGAGTCAGGAGCGGAGCCCGCCCAGGGGAGCCCGGGTTCTCAAGGACCTGGGCCGGTACAGCGGGTGCGCGTGGCCAGAACCACGTTCCGGAAGCACACGTGACCCCTCCCCAGCCAGTAAGGCCGGGCCAGCCAAGAAGCCCCCTTCCCCGTGGGCTCAGAGCCGCTGGGAGGCTGGGGCAGACAAGAAGACATGCCAACCCCTCCTCCCCTGACCAAGCCGTCCCCAGGAGCAGGAAGCTGGATCAGGGAGGCTAATCCCCCTCCAACCCTCAGGGCCTTTGCCAGGAGCCCCTGCCCTGGGCCAGAGCCGATCTCTAGCCCTCTGCTCACCCCCACCCCAGGCTTGATGGGTGTATCGTGTCTTGTCCCTGCTTGGGGAAGGCACCCACCAGACCCCTGTGCCCTCATGCTCAGCAAACCTTCGACCTAGCCAGGGGCTTTCACTGGTGGAGGGAACCTTTCTTTCTCTGCAGGTATATTCCCTGCTCCAACATTTTATTTTGAAAGGATTGGCCATTGAACACCGACGCACCCACCATCTAGATACTTCCTTGAGCATGTTGCTTTCCTTGCTTTATCACATCTTCCCATCCCTCCATTCCTCCATCCATCACAGTAATGTGTGAATTTGGGTCCCAGCCCTGCCACCTACCAGCAGTGAGACTCGGTTCTGTTCCCTGTCCCCAAGCACCACCTCCTCCTCTGGAAATGGGCATCATAGGGCTTCTTGCGCTGGAGGCAGTGCCCAAGAAAACTGTGCCATGGATGGACACTCTCAAGATTATTTTTTAATGTGACGATACAATCACATACTTGATTTCTTCATGTGACATCTGTACACTGACTCTGCATTCTGGATGCCGTGTTTTCCTGTCTCAGTAAAGATATGCGAAGTTGTGGTCGCTGAGGTTCGGGTGCAGGAATGTCTGCCTATAATGTGAAGGGCACCTCGAGGTGGGGGCAGCTTTTGGTTTCCACAATGGAGTGCAGATTTATCCAAACCACTGAGGACCTTCAGACAGCTCAGGCCGCCCCTGACCGTGATTGGAAGTGAATCGGGGTTGGAGAAATGATGCTGGAACAAAGTGCTGGGGTGAACACAGTGCAGGGAACCTCTTCCCAGGAGCCGGAGGGAAGTTTCTGGAAACCTAGTCTGGCTGTAATGGGAACCCTGCCAGTCTGGCCGGCTCACCCCTCCAGGTTTTGGAATGGATGCCTGTGGCCTAGCGGGGTGTGTTTGTGGAGGGCCCGCAGCTCAGGGTGCCAGCAGGAATGTTTGGCGTGGGAATGGTCTCAGTTATCCCTGCCAGGGGCGGGGCACATGGGGGCCGGGCGAGGAAGCCCCCTCCTCCCCCTCCCCCCAGAAGCAGCCGAGTCAGGACTCCAACAGGTTTGGCCAGCACTTCCCGGCCTGGGGCTTGCCCACGTGAGTTCATCACACTCAGAAACCCTGAAAGGACTTGTGGAGAAGGATGGCACTAAACAGATTCACTGCAGCTGGACTCATGACTGCAAAAACTGAACCACCCTCCCTGAAAGCAGAGGGGAGCGGGTTATGTAAATAGTGACCTGTCATGCAGCTGGGGAAAGAATGGGGTGCTCTTGATAGGGGGCCCTCCAAAGGATGGACTGGGAAAAGCAAACAAACAAGGGTACAGGATGTGCGTCAAAGGTGTGCAAGGGGCGGGGGGTGGATACAAGCAAGCGTATTTACACACATACACGTTATACTAGTTCATTCATCTATGGCTGTGTGTGTCCATATCTGTGATGGACAGAATTGTGTCTCCCCAAAATTCATATGTTGAAGCCCTAACCCCCAGTGCCTCCAAATGTGACCTTATCTGGAGCTAGGGTCACTGCAGATGTAATGAATTACTACGGTGAGATCACCCTGGAGTGGGTGGGCCCTGATCCAAAATGACTGGGGTCCTTATACAAGGCACGCCCTGCAAAGAGACAGCATTGCGGGGGAGAACGCAGGGCAGGGCTGGGGAGGTGCCACCACGTGACCCCACACGACTGGAGCTGACCCCTGACGCTGGGAGAGAGCCTGGGACAGACCTACCCAGCACCTTCAGGGGAGTGCCGCCCTACCCACGCCTTGGTCTTGGACTTCTGGCCTCCGGACTATGAGACACTTAGCTTCTGCTGTTCTGAGCCCCCTGGAATGCAGTACAGCTTCTGTGTCTGTGGGAGGAGGCCTGGGGGCCTGGTGGGAGGCACCCTCCCAGGAGACCTGGGCACTGGGACAGGGGCGAGAGGATGTCTCAGGTCCACACGGTCTTCACCGTTTAGGTTTTGTACCAGGTGCAAGCACTACTTAATTTTTTTAAACAAAGTGGACAAAGTTAAAAGTCCTCAGAGTGATGCCCTGGGAGAGGGGAACTTTAAGAGAAGCTGACTGAGACTGGGGGACCCAAGGCGGCCGGGCTGTAGGATGAAAGCAGAGGATGTGGGGGAGAAGTTCGAGGATCCCGGGGGGCCCAGGGGTCCTCCTGGGCTCAGGTATGCGTGTGATCAAGGCGGGGGTGGGGACAGCAGGTGGAGAGGGGCTGGCTGACCCTCTGAAAGTGGGGGATGGAGGGGAGGTCCATGTGGGCCGGTGGTCCCCTGAGGCCGGCATGTTGTCCAGGGGTTGCCGCCTCCCTTCCAGGGAGGCTGGGCTCTGCCTCAGGCCCACCCGCAGCCCCTGGACCACTCTCAGCCTAGACTTCCTCATCTGATGGAGGAATAAATGGCACCAGGCCAGAGAAAGATGTTCAGGGACCACGCTGGCGACAGGTATCCTCCGAGGGCACCCCTGCCCAGCCCCCAGCCCAGGGCTCAGCTCAGAGTGGGGGAGGCAACCAGCAGCCAGCGGACCAGTGTCTTGTGGGGACTGTCACCTCCCTGCCACTGGAGCTGGCCGTCCCAAACCAGTGAGCCTTTCAGCAGGTCCTGGAGGGAATGAATTCTTTGCCCGTTGGAGGGGTGAATTTAAAGCAGCAGATCATCTGCATAGAAACCTTCTCCAGAGTTGCTCAGCCGTGGAGGGTTGGCCTGGGGAAGACCCTACAGTCCAATGTGCCTGCACCCCAAGGCCCTCACCCACCAGGCCATTTTTCATCACAGGGCCTGCAGAAAACATCTATTCTGGCACTTGCAGGGTAAGTTTGATAACTGAAGTGAGAGAAAGATTTTGAGGGAGACTAGGCAAGGCGCAAACTTTGGCTTCCTCCCTGCCCCTTGTGCTTGTGTGCAGACCAGTGGGAGGGAGGCACTCCTGCAGGGGTCCCCAGATCCCAGGGGGGACTCAGGGGCATCAGACCAAAGGCCCTTCTGCTGGGTCCCCCGCAGCTGCAGCCTGGGCTCTGAGTGTCTCCAGGACACTGAGTTTTGTCTGTGAAACACCAGGGACCAATCCATGGATGCCTGGCCCTAGCACTAATAAATCAGCACACACTTGGGGGCTTAAAACCACAGAAATTTATCCTCTCACAGTTCTGGAGGCCAGAAGTCCTCAATCAGTATCACTGGATTGGAGTCAAGTGTCTGCAGGGCCGGGCTCCCTCTGGAGGCTCTGGGGGAGGATCCTTTCTGCCTCTTCCCGCCCTTCGTGGCCCCAGGCATTCCTGGGCTTGTGGCCTCTGTCTCTGTCTTCACGTGGCCTCCTCCTCTGTGTCTGTGTCAAATCTCCCTTGATCTCCAGCTTGTTGGCATAACTACGATGGCAGTTAGGGCCCCTTGGATAATCCAGGATCTTCTCAAGATCCTTAACTAATCCCATCTACAAAGGTCACATATCAGGTCACATTTATAGGTTCCAGGGATTAGGACCTGTTATCCTTGGGGACATTATTCAGCCCACGACACCACTAAGTCCTCATCAGGCTCCAATGCAGTAGCTCGGGCCCGGGTCCCTCTATACTTATTGGGAGCATCAGTCGTGTGCTCTTTGGGCCTGGGTGAGGCAAGCCCAGTGTCTGCAGAAAGTGAGATTTTAAGCCACAACTAAAATGTTAGCTCACCTGGAAATCAATCTGGGAGATTAACTCAAAGGGAGGGTCCCAAACAATGATTCAGTGTAGAAACCTCCTAACAGGGGTCATCTAGTTGGCTGCTTGCACACCTCTCCTAACAGGGAACTCACTACCATAAAGGTAGCTCATCACATCTTTTTCCGCTCCTACCACCCCCTCCCTTTACTTACACATGTAATGATGTGCAGAAAGATTGCACTTCTGAGCAGCTGCTAAGATTCCAGCTGTGGGAGAGGCTGGTCAGAGCCTCCTTTGTGCGGTCGGGGACAGGCAGGGGCCAGCAGCGGGGGGACCCTTAGTGGAAGAGGTGGCCAGACCGGACACATTTGTCACCCAACTCCACACACACCCCAAACCTGTGCCATTGAAGAGGGTGGGGTCGGGTGGTGGCAACTCTTCTGAATGCTCCACCCCCGAGAGGCTGGGTGAGTGGTAGTCTCACTGCCAGCTTCCGGGCCGCCTGAACCCCTCAGAGAGAGGCTTGTGTCTACATGTGTCCCTTTGCACGGACAACAAGCCAAGAAGCCCAGCACCCCCACACCACCCTCTGCTCCTTCGCCCACTGTAGAGCCCCTTAGGGAACGGATCCTGCATCCTGGCCAGTACTCTGACTCCATTTGACCCCTCGCGGCCTGAGTGGCCACTGTGCTTGCGATTCCTAGCCACCGGTGAGGTTTCTTTTTGCACTCATCAGCCTGCTCTAGGCACCCCGAAAGGAATCACCTGGCCAGAGTCACGGGGTAGGGGTACGATTGACTGTCCTGTGTCGTAAGAAGGCAAAAATCACTGGAAGCGGTTTGCAAGGTGCGGCCTAGCTCTCTCTGCACGTGCCCCCAGCCGACCCCCAGCACGGAGGTGGCGAATACAGACAGCAGCTTTATATCACTCTTGAATAACGCTCCAAAAACATTTAGTGTTCAAGGCATCCAACATTCCATTCTTGGGACCAGGGGAAGATGTGCTAAAACAAAACATCTTCTTGGACCTGCATCTATAAATAAGCCAGATTCTGCTGGAACGTGTTTGCCTCTTTAGCTGGGAGCACAGTGGAAGTATTCATCTAAGGCTGATTCATTCTGAAGGTTTGAAAAAGCAAAAGCGATTCGGGTCCTGGAGGAAAGGTCCTGTCCCAAGAGCGCCACCGTGCGGAGACTTCGGAACTGACTTAAAGTAACAACCCAACACCCCTCTTGGGCAGAGAAGTGGAAACATGCGTTTTGCCTCTCGAAGCTCCCCTGCATCCTCACACCCCGCACATTTTATATGACAAACGTGATATCCTAAAATGACATCTCCAATGTGGTTTCAGGCCTACCACGAGGCAGAACTGAAGTGAGGTTTAAAGATGCCCCTTTCGAGGGCTTCCCTGGTGGCGCAGTGGTTGAGAGTCTGCCTGCCGATGCAGGAAACACGGGTTCGTGCCCCGGTCCGGGAAGATCCCACATCTCGGCCCGTGAGCCATGGCCGCTGAGCCTGCGCGTCCGGAGCCTGCGCGTCCAGATCCTGTGCTCCGCAACGGGAGAGGCCACAACAGTGAGAGGCCGCGTACTGCAAAAAAAAAAAAAAAAAAAAATAGATGCCTCTTCCCCCTCCCCAGAATGCTTGTTAGACTGTCTCCAGGAGAATTTTACACTCACAGCCAATCCCCCGGATGCCCAGATGTGCCACCGACGCCGGACAGTGGAAGCTCAGGAAGACCCTCCAGTGGTGGGGGCAGTGCTGCTGCCCGTCCCGGTACTGGACCTGGCCCTCATCCCCACTCCCTGCCTGGTTAGCCTCCACCCACAGACTGTGGACTCAGGCTTGGAGACATGCAGGCGCTTCATTTATTCACTCAGTCATTTCTTCAGCCACTACTAATGTGATGCGGTCAAGCATCCAGGCCCTGTTCTGGACAGGAGACAGCCCAGACAGAGCCAGACCCACCCTTGCCCGCAGGGAAGATAGACCAGACCCCGTCCCATATCACTGTGTAACTGCACCCGAATGAAGGCTGAGATGGACAAGCTCAGGGCACGGGAGGGGACCTACCTCCACATCTCCTCTGGTCCATGCTTTGTGGTCCCGCAGAGCCGGGGAGGAGGAGGGTGCCCTAGCCCACAGGAGCTAAGGTGGCCTTGAGAATCCATCAAGGATGATATTTATTACCACATCAGACCCAAGTTCAAGAGGCAATGTCCAGCCTGGCCTCTCACATGGACATCTAAGTGGAATTAGCTCACTTCCCTCCCCCCTCCTTTCTGTATCTGGAATATTTCCCTGATGCCCTCATGGGTGTGAGAATAAACTGGGCCCCAGCAGTCAGGGTCCATTGGAAGGAAGGTTGAGGGAGGTACAGACAAGAATAGTCTTCCTAAAACAAGAAACACATGCAGAGGCCAGAGGACTAAAATGTTTTCCCACCAGGGCCTAACTAGCCAGGAGTCATTTTCTGGGGCCCTGGAGCACCAGTTTCCTGAACTCCACTCTTTCCCCTTTGTATGTAAAGGGAGTATTACTAAATGAAATGGCAATAGAGAAGGCAGGGGCTGGATGAGGCTGAGAATCAGCAAGGGTAGGAGATTGCAGGGGTCACTGAGACTTTAGTCCAACACAGTCCCTCTACAGGAGGGGAAAACGGGTCAGGGAGGAGCAGGGGATGACCTGCCAGTGCCCTGGAGGGCAGACTCCCTGTCCTGGCTGGGAAGCAGCCACTCACTCTTACCTTGGACATCCGTGGGTCCACAACAGACAGCTGATGCTTTGACTGAATCCAACTTTAAAGTGTAATTCCCATCACAACATTGTAAATTAACTATACTTCAACTATAAATAAATAAATAAATAAAGTGTAATTCCCAGACCGGGAATGTCATCAAATCCCCGCCTCCAGGGCGGTTCCTTCTGGTCTGCGTGCTGATGGGGCGGGACTTCCAATAGGGGCGGGGCTTCCACCTGGTGGATCAGCCTCCTCAGGACCCTGCCCGGATTCTTCTTCATTTAATGCCCCAGGACTACACCAGGAGGTAGGTGTCCTGAGGGGTGTGCTGAGCTGCCAGTGGCTCACAGCCCCACAACGCATCACAAAGCCAACTCAGGGTCTCTGAAAGCAACTCCGGTCCCTGCCTCTGCTGGCAAGAAGTCTCTGTCCTTGACGGGAGATACGATGCCATGAGCTACCAAACCACCATCCGCTTGGCCCCGCCGCTGCCCAGACTGCGTGTCAGTCTCTGGCTTCAGGATACCCCAGGTTGGTAAACTCCACGCCCAATCGCCACTTTGAGCCTCAGTTTTCTTAATGGAAAAATGGACATGATAACAGAACCGACCCAGCCAAGTTGTTGTGAGAGGGATAGCGCGGGGTGCAGGAGGGAACCTGAACCCCCACGAGGACCGGCGTCCGCCCCCTCCCTGGCAACCGACCCACCGGCAAGAACATCCCGGATCGCCCGCGCACTGCGGACTGCACACCTCCGCTCCCCGCCGCAGCTCACTGGGGGACACTGCCAGATGACTCTACCGCTATTGAGACGTCTATTTGATCCGTATGGCTGAAAAGTCGTTTCCCAGAGAGAGCAAGGCACCTCTTCCCTAATCCCAAAGGGAGAGAGAGCAACAGGAATCCCGGGGTGGCCGGCCCTCAGGCGCGGGGATGCGCGCTCATCCTCGCTCTGCGCAGCGTGGAGGAACCCAAGGCGCCAGGGAGCGCGCTTTGCCTGGTGGGAGCCACCCGGTTTCCCGCCCCACCCCGCGGACACTGGGGAACCCGACTCCTTCCCGCGCCTTCTCCTGGCCGGGCTGCCACAAAATGATCCAAGCCAATCGCCATCTCCAGGCAGCAGCTGGAGAGCTGGCTCATCTGAGCAAAGGACTAGGGGCAGGGAACTTCCATCACCCAGCCCCGCCGCCTGGACCCTCAGTCCCAGGCACCCCTCCTCCCATAGCACCTTGGGGAGAGCTGAGCCCCTGAAAGGACCTGGTGGCCCCAAGGTGGAGGCAGAACTGGATTGACCTCATACCGCTGCAAAGTCACCTAGAGGAGGGACCGCAGGTTTCTCAGGCCACAGTGGGGTGCACCCTGCCTTTCCTCATGGGGTTTCATTTCGCATTTCAAGGGAGACAGCTCTGCAGAGCAGAGTGGAGAAGGTGGGGAAATAAACCAGAAAGGCAAGCCCAGCAGCAGGCCCTTGACTGGGGACCGGCAACATCCACTTCCTTGGCTCCAAGATGCTTGTCTTGGGCCACTTACTCTGTCCCGCCTGAGGGAACAATGGCGTTTATTAAATTCCTAGGAACACTCCCTGCTTGTGAGGGATCTGGGAGCCCCTCCATCTCTTCTAAGATGCACTTTCCTCTTGCTGCTGTGGGGTCTGGACCCCCAGCAACTTGCCTCTATTCTGAGCCCTGTGGCACAAAGCTGGTGCAGGGAGTGGGGTGTGGACACAGCCCCTGTCCGCAGGACCTAGAGCCCCCAGCATCCTGGTGAACACCTGGCTGCTGGGTGTACCAGCCGTGGGGCCCTTGTTGAGTTCAGTTTTCCTTGAACTCTCTGTTGGGTCTAGTGGGGGATAGGGGTCCTCCCCACTCCTTCCTCCCTCCCTCCCTCCCTCCCTCCCTTCCTTCCTTCCTTCCTTCCTTCCTCCCTCCCTTCCTTCCTTCCCAACTTGTCAGAGCCAGGCCAAGTGTGAGCTTTGGGGCTTTAGCTGTGTACAGGCAGGAGGGTCTGCAGACCTGAAACGGAAAAAGAAGTAAGCACACAGGATCGGAATGCCTGTGGCTGACACGCAGTCTTGGGCCAAGCCCAGGCTTTGCCAGGAGGAGGCAGAGGTCTGTGGGGTGGTGACACTCACTCATCCAGGGCCACCTGCTGGAGGTGGCAGAGTTGGGATTTACCACACGGGACTCTGAGGCCATCCTCCCCACAGCTTCCAGGACCAGATGGTTCATCCCCCTTAAAAGTAAAGGTTGACAGCCACCCCCTGGGGGAAAGGAGGCCACGGAGGCCAAGAGGACAGGGCCAGCCCCGCGCCAAATGTCCACCAAAACGGGAGGGGAACAGATGAGCAAACCCCAGCCAAGCACCCCCTCTGCCTGTGCACTGCACACAGGACCTAACTGGTCAGATGGCCCAACAGAACTCCCTCCCCACAAAAATGCTGTCGCCGCTCCCACTTTACAGGGCAGGGAGTCCAGGTGAGGGGCTCACAAAATGCCCAGACAGGGCTGGAGCCCAGAGGAGGGAGGGTTATCTGGAACTCCACACACTCCCACTGTCTTAATTCAACAGGGTTTGCCAGACTCGCCAGGCCAATTCTGCATCTCACCACTTGTACCTGTGACTCCAATTCTGATCCGGAGCCAATCTGAGGCTGCCCCAGCGTGGGCCAGGCACCCTGCCAAGTACCCTGCAAGCTCCCCTCCAGGGACATGACCGTGAGCCCCGGCCAGTAGAGGTGTGGGATCCTGGGCTTCTCCAGCCTCCCTAGTGCCGGGGCCGCGCGCGGGTTTTTTTTCCAGGCCGTGCCCAGCGGCAGCGGTGGCCTATCGTCCTGCACCTCCCCTTCCCTTCCCCCCACACCGCCAGGCTGCACCAGGGCAGAGGCCAGTCTCAAGCTCGCTTTGGGCAAATGCTGGCCCTGGGCGGGATTCAGTTTCCCCAATGTCAAGCTGTCCCTTGGATTAGGAGGCCTGTTCTGGCTCATCTGAGCAAAGGACTGGTTCTGACCAGTCAGTGGTTCTGACTCTCTTGTCGACCCCAAGTTGGGTGCACCCCCTTCCGTTGTGTTTAAGGCTATTTTGCTGCCTGACTGGAGCCTCAGTTTCCTCATTGGGAAATGGGTACAACAATGATCCTTCCCAGGGCTGCTGTGGGGACCAAGTTACACACCCTCTGCCCACATGGACCTAGGGGAGGTTGTGATCAAGGGAAGGGCGAGGCCTGGCCACCACAAAGCCACAGCCTCACTGGCACCTCCCTCTAGGTGGTGGTCGGGAGTCAGGACCTCAGCTTGGAGGGAAGATCCTGCAGCAGAGGCATTCCAGAATCTGAGTCTCAACCTGCCCCTGAAGCCCGGCATCCACACATCCCTGCCACGGTGTCCACTGTCCCTTCCTAGGTACTGTGACCCCAAACCCTGCACCTCCCCAACTCCTGTCCTGCAAACCCCACATCCTATGGGTGCAGAAAGCGTCATGTCTCCCCTCCCCCCACCCCAAGCAAGACGAGGATTGTTTTCTTGTCACTCAGGCCCAGCTTGAATGCCTCCTCCTCCCAGCCGCCTTCACTGACCTCAGAGTGCACAGTGTACATTCACTGAAGTGCTCACTGCCCACCCAGCCCACCCTGCCCACCTCCAAGCTCCCTGGTGGCCACCCTTTAGCTCACCGCCTATCCCCAGGACCTAGAACCTTTCCCCGCACAGAGAAGACACTCAAAAAATATTTGCTGACTGAGGGAGTGAATCCCGGTTGGCGGCTGCACACATTAACCCCGCAAAGCCGTTTCCCGTTGGGGGACCCCGGAGCGGGTGGGTGGCAGGAGGAGACACTGTCAGCCCCGCGATTAACCTTCACAGCTGTGTTTGTGTGCCACCTCCTCCGGGCAGCCCTCCGCCCTGCGCCCCAGCTCTAGCTCTTCCTTCCCAGTTTCCTTTGCCGCCGCGCACTGGGCTGCGCCTTCCTCCTGAGTCGGGTTTGAGCTGTTCCCGCAGCGCCCGGCGGGGGAGAGCGCAGGCTTGTCTGGGTGAGCGAACCGGAAGTCTGCGGCCCCCGAAGCTCCGGGTCGGGGTGCGGGTTTGGGTCTCGGGCCCTCCTGGGGCTGCGGGCGGCTCGACGAGAAGCCCAGCGAGGCCTCTGCGCCCCGCGGCCCACCCGGTTTATCGCCCGGGAAACAGGCTCGGCCGGTGCACCGGGGCCCGCGGTCACCCCGCAAGCGCAGGCGCCTTCGGAAGGCTCAGTCCCTTGCCCGGCAGAGCCTGCAGCGGGGCGATCGTGCGTCACTCGCCCTCCCCCGACACCAGCCCGCTCACGGAGAAGGAAGGCGGGCGGCCGTCAGACGGAGACTGGCGGTGCCCCGGGGCGGGAAGCCAGGCCTAGCAGGCCCACGCCGTCCTCCCGCGCCCTCCCGGCCCGGGTCCCGCGCTGGGCGCCGCTGCCTGGCTGCCGAGGGCGGCGGTGGTCTCACCGCGCGGCATCTGCCGGGGCTTCCGTAGCCTCATCTTTCTACCCGTCCTGCCCGCAGCTTCTGCGCATTTTAAGCCGGATAAAGCGCCTCTTTCTGGGTGGTCTGAGTTTCTTCCCCGGTTTCCCTGGGCTTCGGTTTTCTCTCTCCCGTGGGGACACCTGTGGCCGCGTGCCACTCCCGGACGCTGCGGGCACGGGCAGGCTGCTCCGGGCTGGCGAACCAAGAACTACCCCAACTCCGTAGGAAAGGCTTCCTTCCGACCCTGAGCAGATCGTGTTAGCGAGGGGAACTGTCGTGCAATTTGCTGATGGGACGCATCCGCGGGGACGCAGGCCGGTGACCTCGCGCTGTGGACACGCATTTCCGTGGAAAGCTCCCTGGGGACACAGCTCCTGCTCCGAGACCACCCGTCCCGGCGGGAATCAAGGTCCCTAGGCAGCCCCCGGCCTCACCTGCCGTCCTGTATGAGGCCGGGAGGAGAAGGCGCGGGACCGAGCGAGTAGCCCCTGCGGCGGGTGAGGGAGCGAGATGAATTTTAAGCGCGTGGAGGGAAACCACGCAGCCGCGTGCGGCCCCCAAGCCAGGTCCTCGGTTCCCGCCGCCGCCGCTGCTCTTCAGGCCGCTGGTTCGAGGTATCCACGGTCCGCGGGAGATCTCCTGCCCCTGGCGCCGCCCTCCCCGCCAGCACTGGAGGACTCGGTGCCGCCAATGACGCACCCGCTGCCCCACGCCTTGGCCCGCAGCCTATTCCTGTCCCAAGAATGGGTGCTCCCCTAGCATCTTGGGGCTTTAAAATTGGGGTGCGGGGCCAGAGCCGCTGTTGAAACTGGGCATTAGCGCTCTCGCCCTTCCCCACTACCTTCCCACCCCGTGGCCTCCGGGAGGCCTCGCAGCAGCTCTGCCAGGAGCCGCTTTGGATGTCCATTTCCCCGACGGAGAAACTGAGTCTTAGCAGAGCGGAGGCTGAGCGGTGAGCACCACAAGGCTGCAAGTGCAGGCTGACCGCCCGCCTCAGTTTCCCTCAAGGACCTCAGGTAATAATACCGTTTCTAAAACGGGCCCAGGGTACGTCGCCCGCCGACCACAACCTCCGATGCCCGGCACAGCCGGAGCGCGGTGGGTAAACCCGCAAAGGTGCCCTGAAGCCCAGGTGGAGGGGAGCCCGGGTCACCTCGACACGGACAGTCTGTGCGACGCGAGCCCCCCTCGCCCAACGTGGGCCGAATGCGTTACCAGCGAGAACAGAGTTCGACCTTAACCCCCTACCCCCTACTCGCGTCGCTGCTGTTGACTCAGGGCTCAGGGGCTTCCACGTTTCCCCTTGACTTTAAATCCCCCAAATGAAGCCGTCATCTCCCACCCCGGCGGCCCCGCAGCTCCTCCACGCCGCCTCGGTCCCGCCGGCCCTGGTCCCTTTGTGCCCGGCCCGCCTTCTGCGGCAGCCGCATCCCCCGCCCCCGGCCCGCCCCGGCCCGGGTGGTGCAGGTCTTACCGCTGCCGGCCCGGCCCCGCGCCCCTGCCGCTCCGCGCTCCCCGCTCTGGGCTCATCGCCCCGGGGCGCCGGGGGCAGGCGGCCAACCCGGGCCTCCGGGAGCGCTTCAGCCCCGGCGGATTATCTCCCTTCCCCCATCAGGCCCCGGCAGGGGGCACCGACTCGCCCTGAAAGCTGGGAACGCTGGATCTCCCCCGCCCAGCGCCAGCCGCCTCCGCCACCGCGACTGCTGGATTAACCTTCCCACCGAGCGGTGACCCTGCACCCGGCCAGGCGCTGCCAGCCGGGTCCGGCGGAGGTTGGGGCACCGCAGGCCGAGTCCCCGCGGTGAGCGACAGACCCTCCTGGCGTCCATCCTACTCCAGCTCTGAAGCGCAGGGACCCGGTCAAGGCCTGGGGTGCCCCAAGCTCGGGGCACCTACAGCAGGGTGGCAGTCTCTCCCCTTTGACATCTTCCCAGGGAACTGAAGCTCCCTCCCCAGGTCACTGCCCACAGGGATGCCCAGATCCAGGCAGCTCTGGCTACATAGTTCTGTGGCCCAAAGTGAAAATGTGGCCTCTTATTCACAAATTAAGAAGCATTAAGACTTTCAAGGTGGCAAGAGCCAAGAGAAGCCTTCCTGAGCACAGGGCCCCGTGTGGCTGGACAGATCCCCATAAAAGCATGAAGCCAGCCCTGCCTCCAGGACCCGGGCCCTCACCAGAGCCCCACCTGGGGCCTCTCTCAAAGCTTTTCCCTCGCCCTGCACCGAGAGCTCAGTCCTGGGGCCCTCTGCTCTGGGTAGGGGGCGTGCTGAAAGTGGGGTGGGAAGAGGCAGGGCAGGCAGGTGGACTGGACAGAGGCTCAGAGGCCAGGCCCAAGATGCACCAGCAAGCTCTCTCATGCCTCTGGCATGCGGCCACCGCCAAGTCACCCCCAGGTCTCCCCCAGCCAGAGCCGAGGAGGGTGGCAGCTTGGCTGAGCACAGACTGGGGAGTTCGGTCTTAAGGGAGAACCCACTACACACATGGGGTGCTGGGCAGGGCTGGGGACCCAGGAGCTGTGGTCATGGCCAGCCCTAGCGCCCTGGGCAGCTCCGGGTCCAGCCTGCTTGCTCTGAAAACCCAGTGACCTCAGAGTGCAGAGGGCTCGTCAGGTGGGGTCTGGCAACCTGAATTCAAGGGCAGATTCACTGTAGTCACCGAGGCCCTGGGGAGGTTCCGAGCCACGTGTTGACCAGGGCCTACAGTTTGTCAAAAGAAAGTGCTATATTCCTATATTTTTCAAACAAGAGCCCAATGATTATATAAATTTTAGGGCCACCAGAGTCCAGCCACTCCTGTGCATTTCTGGGTGTGTTTCTCCCACACTCGGAGTTTCACCCTCTGGACGATGGGGACGATAACGTGACCTCCAGGTGTGGAGTGACAGGCGGGGCTGGGGACACTGGGACCTCGCATCCCCCGGGGAGCCCATGCTCAACCGTGTATCGATTTTCCCATTTTAACCTCACTGTCCTGTCATGTCCTTTCAGGAGACCAGGAAATGGAGGCCCAGAGGAGCTGGCTAACTCGCCCCAAATCACTCGGCTGATGCTGGGCCCTCGCTCTGTGGACCACACCAGGGAGTGGGTGGGTGCTGGGTTGCGTTCAGGCTGGACATCTTGGACCTGGGGACGCAGTGGGGCTTGAGAGGCCAGAGGGACTCAGGGCAGGGTCTGTAGAGACCCATGGCCAGACCCCTTTACCAGCCTGGGTGGAAGCACCCATTTCTTCTCTCTGCAGACAAGCCTGCCTCAAAGACAGAACCTTGGAGGCAGCTGAGGCCCCAGAGCTCGCCCCGACCCCCGGCTGTGCCCGCAGAGCTTGCGCTGCTCCAGCACCAGGAGAGGCTTCCCTTCTCCAGACCGGGGATCGCATCCCAGCTCTGCGGGGAAAACCTGGCCCAAGAGTTGGCCCCTCTGGGCCTCGGTTTCCCTCCCTGTGAAGGAGTGGGCGAAGCTGTCAGCTTTTCTGCAACTTGAGTTGGGGCAGCCACAGGATGAAGCAGATGTTTTCCCTGAGATGTTTCCTAAACTCCTCCATCCCCAGGGAAAGGGCGTTTTTGTGCGGGAACCTTCCACACCCCACAACCCGGTGTACAATGCTCCCCTGATGGATGTGGACATGGAAAGAATCTCCGGGTTCATGGCGGTCCCAGGAAGCACTAGGGGGCTTTGACAGGTGCGTGTCAGGGCTGACAGGGCCTGGGGGTCTTGGAGTCCACTAGCCCAGCCTGATACTCCATCCTTGCCTTCAGGAACCTCAGGAAAAGCTGGGTCCCCACTGGTGGCCGGACCCTGACCCACCCAGCTCTCCCAGCCCGCGGCTGGGCCACAGGAGGTTGACGGGACAGGAAGCTGGGGTCGTGTGTGCACCTGGGCCTGGACCCCATCGGGGACACCAGTTAGGGATGGAAAGTCCCAGCATGAGCCCCCAGGATAAGCCATCCTTTTCCCACTCCCCATGGGGCGGTGCAATGGGGTCGGGGGTGAGAGGAGGATGCTTCTGTAAATCTGGTAACTGAGTTTTCTCAACAACCTCGTGAGGTAACAGACCACTCTCGGTCCACTGAGCAGGAAACAGAGGCGCAGAGAGGTTAGGGAACTCACTAAGGCCACACAGCAGCGGGGAGACTGGATTTGAATCCAGGACAATGAACTGCTTTCAGCCGCCAGCCTCTGTGCAGGTGCACAAACCCAGCGAGCTTGGAGGTGCGGGGCAGAAAGCCCACCCCAGAAGATGTGAATACAAACCCATTTCCTTCGCACTTTGATTGATTTCCCTTCAAGAGCTCCTGCGTTATGCAAGGCCTGGGCTCTGAAGGGCAGCCGATTTAAATGGAAATAAGTCCGGGAAAAACAAATCAACACAGCCCCAGCTTCAATTCCCTGGAAAAGCACATCCGAAGCTCTGATCAGGTCAGGGCATAATAGGACCGATTTAGAGACAACTTTGCAAAGCTGTTAACCCTTCTCTCAGGGGTCTCAGCTTCGGGTGGTGTCTCCAGCATCTCTGGGTCCTTCATAAGCTCACTTCCTATTCTGGATGAAAGCGGGTGTTACCAGGGAAACTAGAGGGTTTTTACCTTTTCCCCCTAAGGAGTCTGGCTTTTTTCAAATGAGCACTTTTAGGGATAGCTCACCCAGAAGTGGCTTGGGGGTTTGAAATCTCAGGCAGCAATTTCCAAGTAGCTCCATATTCTCTGCAAAAAGCAACATATATGCCCCTCCGCCCCCCTCCATACATCCCTTCCTTCCCTCCTTCCTCATTCCCTTTCTTCCTTCCTCCTTCCTTTCCTTTCTTTCTTCTCTCAGAGAATCTTTACTGGGTGCCTGGGATACACCAATCATTAGTATAGTTCCTGGACGGTGGGCAAGCAACCAGGGTCCTGCCCTTGTGGGACTCATGGCCTTTAGATGACTAGCTCACCTCAGGTGGCAGCTTGTTCACTGTTTTCATTTTAGAAACGCAGAAGCTGAGGCCCAGAGAGGTGAAGCGATCTGCCCAAGGTCGCCCAGCAAATGGGTAGGTTCCTTAACCTGACACCAAACCCTCCCCACCAGGTCCTCTCTTCAGCTCCTCTTGCAAGGCTCCCCTCCCCCGACTCTGCGCTCCAGCAGGTCCACAGCCGGGCCAGGCTGCCTTTGCACGTGCGGCTCCCCTTCTCCCTCCGTCCTTGGAAGTCGACTCATTGTTAAAAATACCAGCGTTACTGAGAGTGTGCGCATCCTCTGTGCGTGGAGATTCTCCAGCCTCGCCCCTGCTCTGTCCCATCATGGTCTTCGTGTGTCCCTCCCTCCCTCCCACTAACCTGCCCACGGCCCGAGGGCTGACCCAGCTCTGTGCTGGACCCCAGCCCCGAGCGAGCACTGCACCAGGCCCATGCTGCCGTCTTCACTGTAGCCTGACCAGATGAATGACAAGCCTTTGAAGCAGAAAGGGAGAGGTAAGGAAGAGGAGGTATGTCTGGTGTCCCGTGGGGACCAGGCTGGCATTTAGGGGTCTCAGGAGAAGATGACCAGGGGAAGGTATTGGGGCCACCTGAGGAAGGCGGTTGACTGGCTGAGGAAGGAAGGACAGTGGGAACCAAAGACAGAGTTTTAGCAGAATGACATTCCCCTCTGTCGACATCATCACCCACCGTGGTTTTAATTAGATTCTGGCACTTCCCAGCGCCGCTTAGGAGCTAAAAGTACTTTGGTTTACATCTGCTGATCAAATGCGGGAGGAAACCCAGAAAAAATAACGTCCATATTGTTGTCAGAGCACGTTCTTGGCTCTCGATTTGAGATTAGCATAATATTTGTCTAAGGCTAACAACAGTAAATTTTTCCTGTCTGGAAATGTGTTAATGATATTTAGGAGAAAGTATCTTTTGATGGAGGTGAAGCTGGTTCCTGAATTAAGGTTAGGCTTGCTCAGAGCGATTTTATTTTTCATGTGTTTTCTTGGAGGAATCACAGGAAGACATCTGGGTACTGTTTATCATCATTTTTTTATATTTTAAAAATATGTGCTCCCCCATCCACAGAGCCACTGAATTATGAGGACAGTATAGAGCCAGAACCTCAAAGGCTGATGACATCTTTCTCATCACGGGCCCTTAAAATCCAGTGTTCAATGACTTAGTTCTTTGCTTTCCCACAGGTGAGGAATTACTAAGCCCATTTTACAGCTGGGAACGGGACCCAGGTCCCTGCTCTGTCTTGACTTTACTTTCTAAACCAGTGTTGAGCATTTCCTGTCTTTGCTGGAAGGGGGCCCAGCTCTGCTGGGACCGCTGGGCAGTCGTCCAGGCTCGCCGGACTAACAGACACCAGGTCTAGAGCTGGAGTTTTGTCTTCGTGAAATCAGCCGCCGTGAGTGTGTTGGTGTCCAGCTTTTCTGAACCTCACCATTTTCTCTTGGAAATCTTGCCCTGTTCACTCTTATTCAGAAAGAGGGGAAGGGGCTTCCCTGGTGGCGCAGTGATTGAGAGTCCGCCTGCCGATGCAGGAGACACGGGTTCATGCCCCAGTCCGGGAGGATCCCACATGCCGTGGAGCGGCTGGGCCCGTGAGCCATGGCTGCTGAGCCTGCGCGTCTGGAGCCTGTGCTCCTCAGCGGGAGAGGCCACAACAGTGAGAGGCCCGCGTACTGCAAAAAAAAAAAAAAAGGAAGAGGGGAAGGGGAGACCAGTGTGACCGTAGCTGACCTTGCCTCCTCCTTGGCCCCAGAAGGAGCCCTGGGCTGGGGGTCGGTGTGGAGCCTGGTCCCTCCCTCCCTCCCTCTCCCCTTCCCTGTCCTGGGCCTCAGCTTGTATGGCCTCATCATCCCAGGGTTGGAACAGGTGCCCAAGATGAAGCTGGCCCCATGGGCATCCAGTCGACAAGCCGCAAGACAGCACCAGGGTCCAGGCACCTCACAGGTGGACAGAGGTCTCAGAGAGAAGGACCCTGAGAAGCCTCTCTCCTCACAGATGTGAGATGTCAGCTGGTCAAGTGACCCCTGCCAGACTCAAGGCTGAACCCTCAGAGCTGAGATTCTCATTGCTTCCCGACTCACCCCAAACTCAGGGTGGCCCCCTTGACACACTGAGTCTCGCTTTGTGGAGCCTCATCCTGCAGGGCTCCTCGGAAAATGGGTCTGCTAGGTGCAGGATGCTGGACGCGCCCCCCGCAGAGCAGCTGCATGACGTAGGCTAAGCCAGTGCTTCCTGAACTCCCCACGCACGGAGACCCCTTTTCCCGAGCAGTCAGGGTCCACTCAGGGGCAGAAACCACACAGGTTTTTTAACAGAGAATTTCCTATAAAGAACTGCTAACCAGGTATCAGAGAACTGAAAGGGCAAAAAGAGACTCCAAGATGCCAGGAGGGAAAACCGCAAGCTGGCCTGGGAGCAGCATCGGGGGAAACTTCAGGGCAGCGGTGTGGAGCACGGTGGCGACAAGGAACAGGTTTCCTCTGCGTGATGTCTTCCCTGCAAATTCCACCTAGAAGCTTCCATTACACTGTGAGCTACCCAGCACGCACCTGGCACAGACCCAGCATTTACCAGGTGCCTATGGTTCCTGAGGCTGCGGTCGCAAATTATCCCAGACTCCGTGCCTGAAACAACAACAGTTTCTTCTCTAGCAGCTCTGGAGCCAGAAGTCTGGAATCCGAGTGTGGGCAAGGCCGAGCTCCCTCCGGGAGTGCGAGGGGAGGAATCTTCCTGCTTCTTCCAGCACCTGGAGACGCCAGCTGTGCCTGGGCTCGTGGCCACATCACTCCAATCTCTGCTTCCGTCTCAGGCCTTCTCCCCTGTGTGTCTGTGTCCAAATCTCTCTTTCTCTTCTCTTAGAAGGACACCAGCCACTGGGTGTAGGTCGCATCTTACTCAAGGATGACTGTAATTGTTCAGCTTCTCTGGGCTTCTTTCCTTTTGTGTGAAATGGGTTGATAATGCCACCCCTCCTGGTTGCTAGTGAGCCCCAGGGCGGCAGTGGCTGGTCCTAGGTGCTCAGCAGCAGGCCCCGTGCTCAGCCTCACCCCCACGCCCTGCTACTCCCTGCAGCGCACCCAGGGCTGGGACCTGTGTGCGAGCGGGGCTTCCAGGATGCGCTTGGTGAGAGCTGTGGCCAGAGAACTGGGGGCAAGGAGGGCGATGCCGAGAGCGGCCGCTCTCCTCGGACCTAAGGGAAAATCTCAGACACCCCCAAGTCTCTCTCTGTCTCAATTTCGAAAGGCATCAAGGCTTCAGGCATCTGCAGCCATTTCAGCCCTAACGGCCCCTCCCATCCCAGGGGCTGCTTGGAGAGAGGCCTCTCCTCTCTGCGGGTGAGCGGTCTGGGCCATTCAGAAACAAATGGCCCGGAGCGAGAATCCCTGCTGTCCGAGGGCTTTAGGATCAACCGGGAGCGGTGCCCAGTCACGGAGCCCAAGGGGCCAGGTGGGGGGCACGGCTGCCGGCACAGAGGCTGGGCTGGCCTCGGGCCAGCACCCCACCCCGCCCAGTGACCTCAGGGGCTGAGCCAGGGACTGCTGGAGGGCTCTGGGGGAGGGGAGGGCTCCCCGCTGAACTCCGCTCAAGCTTTCTTTCCCAAAGGCCCGGGCGGGGGCTGCTGATGGATGGCTACGTAATCTGTCCTGAATGGAGTGGAGGGGACCCAGTGGCCCGTGAAGAGTCCCTTTCCGCACCCCGTCCTCCCCACCGTCCCCGGAGTTTTCTTTACAGATTAGAGAAGGGCATCGGGGTCACATCCGAGAAGCCAGTTCAGGGTCAGAGCAACCCATGCGAGCAGGACACAGGGCCCGGTCCCTGCTCAGATGACCTGGGCCAGCTAGGACCCAACCCCTGCAGAAGGATGGGAGCAAGAAGGGGAGAGAGTGCATGGTGGCGGGACTGGGGGTGCAGACCCAGGATGGGGGTGGGTCTTCCCCAGGGTCCCACTGAGCAGGACTGGAGAGAGGGCTGGTCTGACCCCAAGGCCCCTGGGCTCCCCATCCTGGGCAGCAGCTATCTAAAGACAGGAGGATCTAAATGCTAGAACTTTGATGCAGACTCCTGCGCTAGATTTCCTTGAATTTGGCCTAGTGACTTGCTTGGACCGACAGGCTACAGAGGATGTGACGATGTTGGGGTCCTGGTCCACTTGGACGCTGAGACCGCCACGTGCAGGAGGCTGGCCAGCCCCCATCGTGGAGGAGAAGCAAGACTCTTGGACGCTCAGACCGCACCTGGGAAGATGGCCCCACCAAGACCACGGACCATGAGTAACAGCGATCACAGCCTCTTGGCACCAGGTGTAGGTAGGTAAGGGTGGTCCTACTGCAGCCGTAGTTGACTGATAGCTCTTACCTCTTGGTCCTGAAGACTGGGTACGTTTTCCTCCTGTTCCAGGGGCTCAAGGAGCCCTTTGGACTGGAAGAGAAATGTCACAGGTGGAATTATGTCTCCCCCAAATTCTTGTTGAAGTCCTAACCCCCAGTATCTCAGAAGTGACCTTATTTGGAAATAGGGTCGTTGTGAGGTAATCAGTTACCACGAGGTCATACTGGAGCAGGTGGGCCCCTACCCAGTATGACTGGTGTCCTTATAAAAGGGGACATCGGGACACAGACACGACTACAGGGAGGACGCCATGTGGAGATGAAGGTGGAGGCCTAGGGTGACAGAGAAGAAGCCAAGGAAGCCAGACTGCCAGCAACCACAGACGCCCGGTGGGAGGCCTTGCAGGTTCTCCCTCAGCCTCAGAAGGAATCAGCCCTGCCAACTCCTTGATCTCTGACTTCTGGTCTCCAGAACTACATTTCTGCTGTTGAAGCTGCCCAGCTTGTAGTTCGTTGTTACAGCAGCTCTAGGAAACTGATGCAAGAAAATTCAAATGACTGAGGACACTTCCAGGCCCCCGCTTCCTGGCATGCCTGCTGGTGTTCCCACTGTCTTAAAGAAACAGTCAGGAGAGGAATCCCCATTCTGAGACACTGTCTCATGGCCAACCACAGGATACTAGGTGAATCACAGTAGAGATGCCTTTAAATGCATTGCCGAATTTCTAGCAAAATTACAAATGTGTTTACACTTTCACTCTGCAAGGCCGCTTCCAGGGATCTACTCCAGAGACACACGGCAGTTACAGGAAGATTCGTGCACACGGCTGCTCTTTGCAGGATGTGTCTTGGTGTCCTGGCAGAGGACTGTTTAATGTTTCCTCCTGAGTTCTTACGTCTTTGGCAGGAAAATCACAGAAGTGATGGTTCTGTGTCGTCATCGCATCTGACCGCATCCATCACTGGGGGACACTAGCTTTGATCGCTTGATTAAGGTGGGGTCTGCCAGGGGTCTCCACTGTAGAGTGACTCCTTTTCCTTTGGAAATCAGGAAGTATTTTGTTGGAGGTACGTGGAGACTTTGTAAATAACGATTCTTGTCATGCTTACAATTAACCATTCATTGCACTATAAAAGTATGGGCCTGCAGATTCCTGTTTTATTTGATAGGTTACAATCTGTCACTAACATGACTGATTTTGCTGCTCTGATCATCCCACATCTGGCTTCCTTACCCTCCTGGGCTGTGACTTCCCACACTGGGCCCCGGCACCGCTCCCACCTCGGAACTGAATCAGGGCGGACCAGAAGAAGGGCAGACTTTACCGGCCGGTTCTGTAGACTTCCAGCCATCAAAGCTAGCCCGGGCCAGCCCAGCTTCAACGGAGGGGAGTGGACATGGACCCGCCTCTCCGTTGGAGAAGCTGCAAGGTCCTGTGGCCACGTTGCCCCACCCTGTAGCCAGCAAAGCTAGAGAGTGAGGGGGGAATGAAACACTTTCAGGCAAATACCAACTGAGAAAGTAGCCTCTGACGTCATGAATAACACCATCACCAGCCCGTCTCTCATGGGGGCTTACAAAAGGATATGGTCCAGGAAGAGGCAGTGTCCCCGGCCGGGGCTGGGAGGCTAGGATGCTGGGAGCTGGAGCAGCTGCTGGGTTTACGGAGGTGACATTCACATAACGTACAAGTGACCATTCCAGGGTGTACAATTCAGTGGCATTTAGGACATTCACAATGTTTTGCCACCTCTACTTCTGTCTCGTTCCAGAACATTCTCATCATTGCAAAGAAAACAGCACCTATTAGCTGTCACCTCCACCCCCTTCCCCCAGCCCCTGGCAACCACTAATCTACTTTCTGTCTCTACGGATTTGTCTATTCTGGGCAGTTCATGGTGTAAATGGAATCGTACACCATGTGACCATTCATGATTGGCCTCTTTTACTTGGCCAAATGTTTTCGAGTTTCATCCATATGGTGGCATGAATCAGTACTTCGTTCCTTTTTAAGGCCGGATAACATTCCATAGATATGGTATATGGGTATACCACATTTTATTGGTCCATTCATCTGTTTCCCCCCCGCCAGATTTACTGAGGTTTAATTCACAGATAAAATTGTATGTACCTAAAGTGTACAAAGTGATGATTTGATATATGAATACATTGTGAAATGATGCCCGCAATCAACTTAATTAACACATAGGTCACCTCACACGGTTACCTTTAAAAATTTTTTTCTTTTGGTGAGGACGTTTAAGACCTACCCTCCTAGCAAATTTCAAGTGTACAATACAATATTAATAACTGTAGTCACCATACTGTACATTAGATCCCTAGAACTTATTCATCTTAGAACTGAAAGTCTGTACCCTTTGACCTGCATCTCCCCCAATTGGTCCCACCCCCAGCCTCTGGCAACTATCATTCTCCTCTCTGATGCTATGAGTTTGACCATTTTTTTTTTTAGAATTCACATATAAGTGATACCATACAGAGAAAAGTATTTGTCTTGTTCGGTCTGGCTTATTTCACTTAGCATAATGCCCTCCAAGTTTATTCATGTCGCAAATGGCAAGATTTCCTTCCTTTTTATGGCTGAGTAATATTCCATTATATATATAATATATATATATACAATATTTTATTTATCCATTCACCCTTTGACAGATGCTTAGGTTGTTTCCACATTTTTTTTCTTTTTTTTTTTTTTGCGGTATGCGGGCCTCTCACTGCTGTGGCCTCTCCCATTGTGGAGCACAGGCTCCGGACGCGCAGGCTCAGCGGCCATGGCTCACGGGCCCAGCCGCTCTGCGGCATGCAGGATCTTCCTGGACCGGGGCACGAACCTGCGTCCCCTGCATCGGCAGGCGGACTCTCAACCACTGTGCCACCAGGGAAGCCCTATTTCCACATCTTGACTATTCTAATATGCTAACGTTACAACAAACATGAGGATGTAGATATCTCTGTGAGATACTGATTTTGTTTCCTTTGGATACATACCTAGAAGTGGAATTTCTGGATCATATGGTAGCTCTACTTTTAGTTTTTTGAGGAACCTCCATATTGTTTTCTATGGTAGCTGCACCAATTTACATTCCCACCGGCAGTGCACGAGGGTTCCCTTTTCTCCACATGCTTGCCAATACTTGCTATCTCTTGTCTTTTTAATAATAGCCATCCTTACAGGAGTGAGGTGATATTTCCTTATAATTTTGATTTGCATTTCTCTGATGATTAGTGATGTTGAGCACCTTTTCATGTACCTGTTGGCCATTTTATATCTTCTTTGGAAAAATGTTTATTCAGGTCCTTTACCCATTTAAAAATTGGATTATTTGTTTTTTTGATATTGAGTTATATGAGTTCCTTATATTTTTTACATATTAACCCCTTATCAGATATATAGTTTGGAAATAATTTCTCCAATTCCATAGGGAGAAATGAAATGCCTTCTCATTTTGTTGATGGTTCCCTTTGCTGGGCAGAAGCTTTTTAGTTTCATGCAATCCCACTTGTTTATTTTTGCTTTTGTTGCCAGTGCTTTTGGTGTCAGATTCAAAAAATCTTTGCCAAGACCAATGTAAAGGAGCTGTTTCCCTATGTTTTCATCTAGGAGTTTTATAGTTTCAGGTCTTACATTTAAATCTTTAATCCATTTCAAGTTAATTTTTGTAAGTGGTGTAGAAGAGGTGTCCAGTTTCATTCTTTTGCAAGTGGATATACAGTTTTTCCAACACCATTTATTGAAGAGACTATCTTTCCACATTGTGTGTTCTTGGAAGCCTTATCATAAATTAATTGACCACATATGTGTCAAATATGGGTTTATTTCTGGGCTCTCTATTCTGTTCCACTGGTCTATGTGTCTGTTTTTAGGCCAATAGCATACTGTTTTGTAATATATTGTGATGTAGGGTAATGTGTTACTTTACCATAGGTTTGTAAAATACTTTGAAGTCAGTAAGCATGATGCCTCCAGTTTCATTCTTCTTTCTCAAGATTGCTTCAGCTGTTTAGGGTCTTCTATGGTTCCATACAAATTTTAGGATTTATTTTTCCTATTTCTGTGAAAGATGCCAGTAGAATTTTGATAAGAATTGTATTGAGTCTGTAGATTGCTTTAGGTAGTGTGGATATTTTAAGAATATTAATTCTTGCAATCCAAGAACACAGAATATCTTTCCATTTATTTGTGTCTTCTTCAACTTCTTTCATTACTGTCTTATAGTTTCCAATGAACGGACATTTCACCTCCTTGGTTAAATGTATTCCTAGGTGCTTTGTTCTTTTCAATATTATTGTAAATGGGATTGCTTTCTTAATTTCTCTTTCAGGTAATTTATTGTTAGTGTATAGAAATGCAATGGATTTTGTATGTTGATTTTGCATCTTGCAACTTTACTGAATTTGTTTATTCATTTTAACATTTTTTTGGTGGAGTCTTTAGGATTTTCTATATATAAAGTCATGTCATCTGCAGAGACAATTTCACTCCTTTTTTTTTCCAGTTTGGGTGCCTTTTATTTCTTTTTCTTGCCTGACTGCTCTGCCTAGAATTTCCAATACTATGTTGGGTAAGAGTGGTTAGAGTGGGCATCCTTGTCTTGTTTCTTTTTTTTTTTTAATCTTTTTTTTTTTTTTTGGCTGCGTTGGGTCTTCGTTGCTACGCGTGGGCTTTCTCTAGTTACGGCCAGCGGGGGTTACCCTTCGTTGCAGTGCACCAGCTTCTCACTATGGTGGCTTCTCTTCTTGAGGAGCATGGGCTCTAGGTATGCGGGCTTCAGTAATTGCAGCACGCAGGCTCAGCAGTTGTGGCACACGGGATTAGTTGCTCCACGGCATGTGGGATCTTCCTGGACCAGGGATCAAACCCGTGTCCCCTGCATTGGCAGGAGGATTCTTAACCACTGCGCCACCAGAGAAGTCCCTCTTGTTTCTGATCTTAGAGAAAAAGCTTTCAGCCTTTCACCATTGCATATGATGTTAGCTCAGGGCTTGTATATGTAGTAAAGGCCATATATATATCATTTATATTTATGGCCTTTATTATGTTTAGGTACATTCTACACCTAATTTGTCAAGGGTTTGTCAAGGGTTTTGTTTGTCAAGGTTTTGTGTTTTTTTTATCATGAAAGGATGTTGAATTTTGTCAAATGCTTTTTCTGCAACTATTGAGCTGATCATATGATTTTTATCCTTCATTCTGTTAACGTTGTGTACCACATAGATTTATTTGCATATGTTGAACCATCCTTGCAGCCCAAGGATAAATCCCACTTAACCATGGTGTATGATCCTTCTAATGTGCTACTGACTTTTGTTTGCTAGTATTTTTTTGAAGAATTTTGCATCTATGTTCATTGGGGATGCTGGCCTGTAATTTTCTTTTCTTGTGGTGATCTTGTCTGGATCTGGTTTCAAGGAAATGCTGGCCTCATAGAATCACTTTGGAAGTGTTTCCTTTTCTTTGTTTTTTTTTTTTTGTTTTTTTTTTTTTAGAACAGTTTGAGAAGGATTGGCATCAATTCTTTTTTAAACGTTTGGTAGAATTCACCAATGAAGCCATCTGGTCCTGGACTTCTCTTTGCTGGGGGATTTTTGATTACTGATTCCATCTCCTTACTAGTTATAGGTCTATTCAGATTTGTTTTTTCTTCATGGTTCAGTCTTATTAGTTGTATGTTTCTAGGAATTTATCCATTTATTCTAGGCTGTTTAATTTGTTGACATATAATTGTTTAGTAGTTTCTTCATGATCCTTTGTATTTCTGTGATATCAGTTGTAAGTTCTCCTCTTTCATTTCTGATTTTATGTAGGTATGTACATAAGTGGAGAGATTATAACTGTTATGTGAACTTACCCTATGTCTGCAAGTTCAAGGGCTAAGTCAGATGGGAAATCAGTAGCCTGAGTCTGGTGTGCAGCTCATCATGGACTTGGAACCAAGAGTGAAGACCCATCCCGGAAAGGGGAATCCTCCCCACACCCCCAACCTGACCACCTCATTCTGGCCTTCCCTGTCTCTCGGCCTCATTTCAGGCATGTGTGTGTGTGTGTGGTTTTGTGTGTGTGTGTGTGTGTGTATGTGTGCCATGCCTGAGGTCTTGGAGAACAGTAATAAATATCTTATTCCAAAAAAAAAAATACAGAGGTGTTAATGCCACTGGCTGTCACAGGGCAACTGGGACAATAAAATCAAATGCAGAGTGCTTAACTTAGAGAAAGCAATTGGTAAAAGTCGCTATTCACAACTGATGGTACTTCCCACTAACATAAATAGGACACTTAAAATGTGCTCAATAGTCTACATGTATTTGTCTGTTTAATCTTTTTTTTAAAAAGCTTTTTAAAAAAAATTAATTTATTTTATTTATTTTTGGCTGTGTTGGGTCTTTGTTGCTGTGCATGGGCTTTCTCTAGTTGCGGCGAGCGAGGACCACTCTTTGTTGCGGTGCGTGGGTTTCCCATTGCGGTGGTTTCCCTTGTTGCGGAGCACGGGCTCTAGGCGTGCGGGCTTCAGTAGTTGTGGCATGTGGGCTCAGTAGTTGTGGCATGTGGGCTCAGTAGTTGTGGCGCACGGGCTTAGTGACTCAGCGGCATGTGGGATCTTCCCAGACCAAGGCTCAAACCCGTGACCCCTGCATTGGCAGATGGATGCTTAACCACTGTGCCACCAGGGAGGCCCTGTTCGTTTAATCTTTATGGCAACCTGATGGGGGCAGATGCTGTCAAGACTCACATTTTGGGCCTCCCTGGTGGCGCAGTGGTTAAGAGTCCGCCTGCCGATGCAGGGGATACGGGTTCGTGCCCCGGTCTGGGAGGATCCCATATGCCGCGGAGCGGCTGGGCCCGTGAGCCATGGCCGCTGGGCCTGCGCATCCGGAGCCTGTGCTCCGCAACGGGAGAGGCCACAACAGTGAGAGGCCCGCATACCGCAAAAAGAAAAAAGAAAAAAAAAAAAAAAAGACTCACATTTTGAAGACAAGGAAACTGAGGTTCAGAGCAGGTAAGCGACTCGCTCGAGACCATACAGCCAGTGAGTGGCCAAGGCAAGACTCAAGGTAGGCAGTGTGGAGCCCACGCCATGACCACTGTGCTGTTAACCAAAGTCTGAGCGGAAGATGCAGAAGTGAAGCTTCGTACAGCAGCTGCTGGACGAGGCAGCCAATCCCTGCTGGTAACGCAGCTTTTGTTCATCGACGTTGCTCACAGACGAGGCCTGGAATGCCTCAGTAGTTATAACAGTCACTTGCTTTTTCCACTTACGGCATCTCCAGGAGAGCCTGCCTTGCCGGGGCTTGTGGGGCTGGCACATCTCTGGGGCAGGTACATTGGGCCATGGTTCTGGGGAGCTGTATTGGCCCAGGAAGTGAGGTTCTGGCCAGTCCTAGGACCAGGTCCCTTCTCGGAGCTGCATCCTCACTCCACACCATTCTGCTCTTGACCCTGCCCTCTTGGATCTCCACCATCTGCTCCCTCCCCAAGGCGCCAGGTGGGCTGGTGCTCCTCTTGGTGGGGGGGAGGGGGATGGGGGGAGGGGGAAGCCTCAGAGGGGCTGGGGCTGGAGAGACAGCTAGACAGCCCCACACCCGCCGAGCTCGCCAGGCAGGAGGGCCTGTCTTGCGCCCACAGACAGCCTGCGGACGCTACCCCAAATGTTTGAGGCCTCCGTCCTCAATGGGGTCACGGCCCAGACTGGTGCTCCCTGAAGCCCATGGAGGTCTGCAGCGTGTCTCTGCTGGGCCATGTTTGTTCTTTGTATGATGCTGAAAGGAGCTTGGGGTGAAGAGCCCAGGCCACCTGTCTCGCTCTGGACACCTGAGAGGCTGACGGTTAATAATTCCCACATCCCTCTTTTCCACATCAGAGAGTCTGAAAGACCAGTCCATGCTGTTTGAAAGGAACCTGCTGGAACTAGGCAGGTCCACGCCCCGCCGAGACCTCTCCCCCTCCCCCTGGGCAGATGCTCCTGGGGCGTCTGCGGGACCTCTGCGCCTCAGCCCCTGCGCCCCTGGGCTGTTCCTCCTTCCCAAGGGCGCCATGCCCCCACAACCCTTTCTCCCATCCTCCTTCCCCCTTCGTTCCTTCCTTGTTTTGCTTTCAATGTGTAATGCTTATCAAAATGTGGCCTGCGTGAGGTTGAGCATCCGTTCTAAAGGCTCAGAAGGAGAAACAGAGCGTGTTTGCTGGGGTTTCCTTTGGTATTTAATATTTTCATCCTTTCGACTCTCCTCTCAGAGAGAGGAGAGATCCTACACATCTTTCCTTCCAATCTCTGCTCAATGCTCACCGCCTCCAGGAAGTCTTCCTGACCCTTCCCACATCCTGGGAGCCCTACTTCCTGCTACGGTTCCACATGCATTTAGTGAATTGTTTGGTCCGTGTCTGACTCCTGTCCTGGACAATGAGCCTCAGAACGGGGGAGGGCGTGCCCGCTTGGTGCCCTTGTATCTTTAGCGCCCGGCCCAGGAGGGGCCCAAGAAAACATCGAAAACATCTGTGATCGATAGACACAGGGCAACTTCCTTGCCAGCCCCGGCTCCCCACACGGTCGCCGCCCTCTCTGTGGCCAGGGGAGTTTGCTGAAATCCTTTCTTACTAGGCGATTTCTCTTCATCAAACTCACCAACGCTCCCTATGGCCTTGGGGCCTCCTTCAAACCCCTCTGTGCCCTGGGTCCGACTCTCGGGGATCAGAGCAGGTGTCCAGCCTTGGTGGTGAGGGGGCACCACCTCCCCCAACACATTTTGTAACTGGATGTGGACGGCACCGCTATTTCCATTCCCTTGGGCCTTTTCTGGGGACCCTCACATGGGAATTTCTGCGTCCGCCCTGCTGGGACCTGGAAGCAGCCTCTGGGTGCTGGGCCCTCCCGGGTCCTTGGTCGTGGGGAGATGGCCCTGGCCAGGTCCCCCATAGACAGCAGGACGGGTCAGGGCAGCCGGGTCTGGCAGGGAAACCTCACTAGAGACTGTAAAAGGAGGTCTCTGCTGTACTGAATGAGAGACGGACAGATGGCAAGACACGGGGAGAGAGGGGAGGAGCACGGGGAAGGGCCTGGGCCCATCCTTCCTCCCCGGGAGGGTCTCTGGGTCCTGTGCCCTCAGCCTGGCCTCCTTGAAGGCCTGCCCGGCTCTGGACCTGGCTCAGTTTCTCCAACACGAAGGCCCCCGCCCCCCTGAGCTTGTGTGAGCCCCACATCACTCTGATCCCCCCAACCCTACCCCAGCCTCGGTATCCCCGCCTGTGACTCAGGCTCTGCCCTGCAGGGTGGGCCGAGGACCACGTGTGCCCGGCCGGCATCTGGCACTCGGACACCACTGGTTCTTTCCCTTTTAAAGGACCCTCTCTGGGGTTAGTTGACTTTTCAGCAGAACAGATCTTGACCATCCAGCATGACCACAAGCTCCAAGGGCAAAGGCTGGGGTCTCCCTGGGACTAGGGTGGAGGCAAAGGGAGAAGCAGTAAACATGTTGGTGGGTGTATTTGCTTCGTTCAGCTGCTGTAACAAATCACCACAAATGTGGTGGCTTCAAGTAACACAAGCATCATCTCGTACAGCCTGGAGGCCAGGAGTCCTGAAACGAAGGGGTGGGCAGGGCTGATCCGTCCTGGAGGCTCCAGGGGAGAATCGTCTGTCTCCTTTTCGTCTCTAGAGGCACCTGCATCCCTTGGCTCATGGCCCCTCCTCCGTCTTCAAAGCCAGCAGCGCAACATCTTCTCTCCTCTGGCCCTCCTGCCTCCTTCTACGAGGACCCTGTGATTACTCAGGACCCACCTGGATCATCCGGATACTCTCCCCATCGTGAGATCCTTCCCTTGATCACACCTGCAAAGTCTCTTTTGCCCTGACAGGTAACAGGTCACAGGTTCCAGGGACTGGGGCAAGGACAGCACAGGGGTGTCATTGTTCAGCCACCGCGGCTGGACACACACACTCTTGCCTGCAGGAATGAGTGATGGATGATGACATGGGGGCTGTTTTCTCCTCCTTCCCTTCCTTCGAGTGCCGGGAGCCCGGCTCTGTGCTGGGGACAGCGAGGACCTCCACGGGGGGAGGAGGGGCAGAAAATGCTGCTCTCTCTCTCTCTGGCTGCAGCCTCCCCCCGACTCCCATTCCCAGCCAGTGGAGGCTGAAGGTTCAGGCAACCTGCATGCAGAGCCCTGCGTTGCTGGCTTCTCCCAGGGCCCCGGGCGGCAGGCCTGGTGGGTCCAGTCCTCTGGCCACGATGCGACACAACATGGTGGAGCTGCTCCCGCCAAGCGCCTGCCTTCCTCCTGTGCCCAGGGGCCGGCTGAGCCGAGGGAGGGTGAGAACTAGGGGCTGGGCTCTCCAAGCCGCTCCGAGAGGCTGAGCAGAGCTCCAGACTGAAGCATCCTCAAGCAATTACAGGCCGAGGGCTGGTGAGCAGCTGTCCCAGCCCTGCCGGGCTGCCAGGAGGCCAGCAGCTGCATACGGCCCAGACTCGGGCTGGAGATAGACCCGCACCATCTGGCGGAACGTAGGGACAGGCGCTCGGTTATCTGCTCTCCGTGCAAGCGTTTAGGACACAAACCAGTGGCCTCAGTTTGGCAGCCCCCTGGCCAGCCCCTTGGCCTGCTTTCTCACCGGGGCTCCACCTTGCCGGACACGTGCCCTCATCTGCCCTTCCACACCAGAGGGCATCTGAGGATGGAGAGGTGATGCCACCTGCCTGGGGTCCCCCAGCTGAGAGTCACCCAGGGAACTTAGAACCCACACCTGTTTGTTCTCAAAGCCGTGCTCATACATCCTGCCGGGCCTGCTCCATACTGCTTAGAGAAATCTGCTTTAGGCTGTGCACACCCCCGCCCCCGCCCCAGTCCCCCACGGCAGAGACGCAACCTGCCCACTAGCACCCTGGTCCCCCTTCCCAGAGACGAGGGGCCCGGGCTACATGGCGTTCCTGGTCCCCTGGGCAGCAGGAGAAGTGCCACGGCTTAGAGGGTGGCCCCTTCCCCTCCCAGGCAGACCTGGTCACTCTAGGTGGGTAGGGGTGGTCAGTGACCGTGATGTGAGTCATGGGGGAAGGTCCCGTGAGGGTTCACGTTCTGCCAGGTGGCCCCAGCTGGCTCACTGAGCAAAACAAAGTGGGTCCTGGCTGGGCCCGAGGTCAGTGGCTCATCCACTGCATGGGGTGGGGAAGCCCTCCCAGAAACGCCGGGGGCAGGGGTTTGGGGACGGGGGCCCGGGGAGCTCTACAGGGTCCAAAGCCTCCAGGAATCGAAGAGAAATGCTCAAACACCTGGAAGAGGCATGAACACAAACGAGACGGCAAAGCTTTTTCCAGAAAGTCGGTAAAGCTCCAATGTGTTGTTTAAACTATAATTTGCCAAGACAGCTTGGAACGATTCAATAAAACAAGTGAGAAATTGCAGATTCCCGGTTTGGATTGACATCAAAAGGTGCCTTATTGTCAACTTTGAATTTATCTCTTAAGGAACTGAGAAAAAAACTCAGCTAAAATGGCCGGAATGTAAAATAAGGGCCACGAAGGCCAGCGGTGAAGCCCATAGAAGCTGCTCCGACGCTGACAAGCGAATTAGACCCAAGAACATGCTCAGACCAGGTCCAGAGCAGCGGTTCTGAAGAGGAGATGCATTTTGAAAAGAAGCAGCAAACCGCTCTTGGACTATTGAATAATCCAATTAGCAATGAGAAATGAGTCGTGGGAATGCCCTGGAAGAAACTCAACGATTTTTTGTGGTTAGACAACTTTTCTAAACCAGCAATTATCAAAAGCAAATTTAAATCTCACTTGATGGCAGGAAGCTAGTTATCTTTCTGGTCTTTATGTAGAAAATGAGATTACAGGATTGTCATGTGAAGAGGTCATAACAGCGCAGACATAGAAAGTGTAAGTGAAAGTACCATTCGTGCCGTCAGGCAGGTAATAAAAATCATGTTATTTTTTTGGATTTCTTAGTACCCATGGTGTTTGTCCGTTTGAGAAGAAGGATAATGTTCTGTGATTCTTTCTATTTGTAACTTAATATTCACCTTTGTTCTTATTTTTTGCATTCATAATTTTGTGTCTTTCTCCTTCAAAAGGGCCTCCAAATTGCATCTGGGCCAGGCCTGCGTTTCATGGTCCCACCTCGTCCCCACGGGTGTTTGCAGGGCTGAAATGGGATGCTCGGTGAGAAGCAGGACTCAGGCGCTCACCTTATTCACCTACTGCTATCAATTTTTTTTTCTGGTGACTAGACCCGCCCAACACTCCGTTCCCTGGGCTGGGGATCAGGGGCCACCCGGCCGCCAGTGTGCGGTGGTGTCACTCACCAGGGGACCCCGACGTCAGTGACAATGACCCCAGCCCCCCAGCCGGTCCTGCCCAGGACCTTCTCCAGCCTCACATCACCTTACAGAGGAGAGAGATGCAGGGAAGGAGGTGACCTTGGGGCCACAGTGTGAGCTGGCGATGGATGGTAGCCCCTGGCTGCTGAGCAGGCAGGAGTGCCGTGACCATTTGGGGACAAGTGTCCATGACTGTCCAGCCTGCTGGGCCCTCCTGTGCTGGCTGGGCCACACTCTCACTCACCAAGCACCTTCTGCTCGTCACAAGGGGGACCTGGCCCTGCCCCTGGTGCGTCATCTGAAAATGGCCCCGTTCAGAGGCATCCACGTTCTATCCCTGGACCCTGGAAATGTGGCCTTATTTATTATTTTTTTTTAAAAAAAGTTCTTTTAAGGACGTTGAGATAGGGAGCATGTCCTGGATTATCAGCCCGTGGGCTCTGAGTGCAATCAGAGGGTCCTTATAAGGGAGGCCGAGGGAGGTTACAGACAGGTGCAGAGAAGGCCGCGTGAAGACGGAGGCAGAGGCTGAAGCCCAGGACGCTGGCAGCCACCGGGAGCTGGAAGAGGCAGGCAACAGACCCCCCTGAACCTCCGAGGGAGCGAGGCCCCCCCTAACAGCTTGGTTTTGACCTCTGGTCCTCAGGACGGTGAGAGAATAAATTTCTGTTGCTTTAAGCCCCTGCGTGTGGTCATTTGTCACAGCAGCCTCAGGACAGTAAGACACCATCTAAACATCTGGACAGGGCAAGAGGGCACCTTGCTGGGCTTGTCCTCAAACACATCAGGTAGCTCCTGCCTCAGGGCCTTTGCACTGGCCGTGCCCTGTGCTGAGGCTCTCGGCCTGCCCCTCGTGCCCCTAGGTCTTCGTGTAAACGTCTGTCTCCCCTGATCACTCCATTTATAATGTCAGCTTCCCCTCCCCACACCCCCATACTCCCTCCCATTTCACTTTCCTCCATAGCACTGATCACCCGCCTCCAAGCCACGCAATCTGCCCGTGTGTCGTGGTCACTCACTGCCTTCCTCGCCCCGCCCAGCCCCCTCCACGAGGGCAGGACCCAGCCTGGTCTGGGGATGGAGGCGCTCAGTCAACCGACTGTTCAATGAACTGAACTGGGAAAGTAGGGTCCCTCGCCCGCCTGGGAGAACATGAGAGGGTCCCGCTGTGTTTCCGGGGCTGCAGCCTCTGTGCTCAGACCTGAGAAAGGGGATGTTGCAGCCGGAGGGAGTGAAGGAAACAGGAAGCTGCCGCCTCCAGACTGACCAGGTACCTCTGTCCATCAGCCAGGATGGGACCCGCCCAGGTGATGCTGCATCACGGGACGGTGGGCACGCGTGCTCAGGTGGGAAGTGGTGGGTGGCCACCTGGGGGACTTGCACAGGTCTTAGACCCCAGGACCCGAGTTCAGGTCTGCCCTGCCTCCCGGCAGAAGTGTCCCGACTGCTCCCGTTTCCTCTTCCACCGAAGGGATACGAAGACTCCCCTTGCTCAGCTGCGGTGGGGTCAGCAGCGATGACCCCAGGGCCTAGCAGAGCGCCTGGCAGCACACAGAAGTTTCTAGTAAGTGGCAGTATTGCTGTGTTTGCAGCTCTGTGTTCACTGACTGGATCCTGGAAGCCATCGCCAGCCCCTGCAGGCAGACCTCCCCGCTGGGGACCCTGTGGGAGCATCTGTTCCCCATTATATTGCGGGGGGGCGGGCTGACAGGACGTATGGACACAGCGCCATGATCTCACCGCTGAAGGGTGGAGGCTGGCGCCTAATCAGGAGCCCAGACCCATCCGAGCTCCACGCTGCCGAGAGGAGAGGGGAGAGGGGTGCTGGGGCGCTTCGGAACGCTGCCACCCCGCCCACAGGCTGAAGCAATCATCATTCCTGGGATTTTTATAACACCTTGCCTCAGACCAGCCTGAGTCCTCCCCCAGTTCCCCCTACTTGCTGGGCTGGCCCGCAGGCCTGACTGGGGGGCTATGGATTCCTACTGGGAATCTCTGACCCGGAGACAGAGTCCTGGAGAGTGAGGGCCGGGCTCCCCGATGGAGCTTCACCCCATGCTCTCTCAGGAACTCAGCTTTCTCTTATGTGAAGTAGAAAAAGTGCTGCCTGCCACCTAGGAAGCGTGACTGTGAGTCTCCAGTGGGAAACGGCCATCAGGGTGGTGCCCTGCCACGGGAGCCGAGAGTTGGACCCGCAACGACCCTCCTCATCAGCCTCCCACCATCTGGTTCTCGCTTTACCTGGCCCCCAGTCCAACTTTGTACCCGTTGGTGCTTTTCACTATATTCCCAGTGGACGGCTGATCAGATCCAGCTTGCACACCTCTGGGGATGGTGAGCTCACTACCTTTTGAAGATGCCCTTTCCACACTCGGTCGGTGCTGACTGTTATCTGCCTCCCTAGAGCCTCCACGTTCCAGTTCTAGCTGTGTCCCCGAGACAGAGCGCACACGACATGCTTGGACCCCCAGTCCCCGTGGCAGCCCTTCAGATGGGTGGCAGCAGTGACCCCATCCCCCAGACCTCCTTTCCTTGGTCCCTCTGGTGACAGGGAGTGTTGGCCTCTACACCATCACCTCCCCCTGGCTGTGCTCTGGTTCCACAGAAGGTGTTGCTGGAAAAAGCAGAATAAAATTGAATACTTCCTATAGCGAGTTAGTGCAAAGACACCGCGTTGCCCTGGGTCCTTCCCAGTGGAATTGTCCAGTGCTTAAGAATATTCTGGAATACCAGGACTGAATGATGAGGCGACCAGTGCAGTCCCCGTGGGGTCTGGATCTGGACCACACACCTTCATGCATTCGTTCACTTATGCATTGCTCGTGCAGCAAATGTTACTGGGTCCCTCCTAAGTGCCAGGCAGTTACCTGTTGTGAGTGTAATTCCAGACCCGACAAAATACATGGGGGAACCCAAAGCTAATTGCATTCTTTGTGGGGCATTGTTTTCTTAGCTGAGTGGGTAGGTCTCAGCAGTAAATGCCATAAAAAATCATTTTTCTATTTCTGAGCACACTTGTCAGCTTAATGGGGGTCGTAAGCGGTTTGCTGCACTTGCACCTTGCAGAGGAGAACAGAACTTAAAAAGCCTCACTCTCGCGCTACATTGATTCCCTTTCTCTCATTTTACCCCTGAAAGAAATCCATCATCCACGGCACAGAATTTACCAAACCACCTTGCCAAGACCTTTGCTCCTAACACACTTGGGATGTATCTGGGGGGCCTCCCTCTCCTGTCATGGACAGTGGTGGCCACAGAAAATCCACGTGCTTCATCATCCCAAGGAGAGGAGCACCTGCCAAGAGGTCAGGTGTGTGGACCTGTCGGTAGTGGGCCGAACTGTGTCCCCCACATCCTAACCACAGTACCTTATAACGTGGCCTTACCTGGAAATAGGGATGTTGCAGACGTCCTGAGTTAGATGAAGGGCACATTTAACTGTCCCATGGAGGGTCCACTGGGCAGAATGTTATGGTGCCTCAGCCCATTACTCAGAGCACATTGGAACGCATGGAATTCTTCTGCCGTCCTGCTCGGGTAGCAAGGCCTCAAGTCTCACATGTGCAGTGTGAGTGAGGTTATTATAAAAAATCCAAACTTGGGCTTCCCTGGTGGCGCAGAGGTTGAGAATCCGCCTGCCGATGCAGGGGACGCGGGTTCATGCCCCGGTCCGGGAAGATCCCACATGCCGCGGAGCGGCTAGACCCGTGAGCCATGGCCACTGAGCCTGCGCGTCTGGAGCCTGTGCTCCGCAACGGGAGAGGCCACAACAGTGAGAGGTCCGCGTACCGCAAAAAATAAAAAAAAACCCCAACCTCATGGATAGAATAATCAGACTATGGAAAGGAACAGACAAAAACTTGTTTCAGGACAAGGGAACCCAAGATGCTGCCCTCTTTCCAGCAGGGAGTGTAGCTCTTGCAAACGCTTCCTTCGGAAGACAGGTGCCCACTGGTCAGGCTCCAAACCTGGGCGGCCAGGGGTGGGAGGCCCTCTCGGTCTCCAGCTCTCCCAGGGCCCTCAAGTTGCCCCCAACTTCCCCTCCGCACAGACTCCCCGGCCCCAGGAAGATCTGTCTGTCTGCCTCTCGGCTTCCCATGTACTGAGGTCCCCGAGCCTGTCTCTGGGGGCTCTGCACAGCGGCCCCCACCTGCCCTAAGCCCTCTGAGGCCGGCCCCGTCCTGTGCATCTCGATGACTGTGGTTCCCCTCACCAGGGGATTCCAGGCCGTGTGGCCCCCTTCTCTGCCCTCACGCCTTTTCAGGGTCCCTGACTTTCTCAGGTGGAGCCTCAGAGGACCCTGACCATGGGATGTGGGTGTGCCCTGGGCCGATGCAGAGCAGCCATGATTTGTTATTAAACAGCCTCTGTGTTTATGTCTCGGTGATGAATTGTTTTCAAGTGGAGTTTAATGGAAACCAGGGCGCCCCTCATGTGATATCCACTGAGGACTGTCCAGGGAAGGGAGCAGATCCTGAGTCCCAGGACAGCTCAGAAATGGGACACAGGATGGCTCCCTGGTCAGTGCGTGGCCTCTGGGACCAGACCAGAGCTCGAAGCCCAGCTCTGCCGCTTCCTGGCCATGTGACGTGGGACGAGCCACCATGACTGTCCGGGCCTCTGTTTCTTCCTCTGTAAGATGAGGACAGCACACAGGCTTGGGTGGATGGCGCGAGGGCAGCGCTCGGGGCAGGACCGCATAGCCGCGGACCTGGGCAGGGGGGAGGTACCCACCCGTGACGTCTCAGAGGCATCAGGGCATGAGGAGGGAGTGCGGCTAGATGGGGCAGGGGTGTGGCTGGAGCCACGTCACCACCGCAGAGGGTCTTCTTCTGAGTCCCGCAGGACCTCAGAGCCACTGCCAAAGCCCACAGGGAGACTAACAACAGTGGCCACATCCACGGTGGCCACTTTTCATCCTCTGGCCCTGCTGTGTGCTGGGCCCTGCCTGGCTGCATGGGGCACTGCCGTGGGGATGCGTGTGACAGGGATGCAGATTCTGGTGGAAACCCGGCCAAGGAAGTCAGTGTAACCCCACAGCCTGGGGCTACCCGAGGAGAGGCTGGGGCCCTGAGGAAGGAAGCTGGAGCTAGGGGTGCTTCACAGCCTCCTGATCAGGGGATTTTGACATGCAAGATGGAGAAGCATAGAGGAAGGGGGACAGAAGAGGGGTGGCGTGGCGTCAAGAAGGTTGCCCTGGAGACAGTGTGCAGAGCTGTTGGGGGCGCAGAACCTTCCATGTGGGACTCCAGTTTGGGGCACACCTGGCTGCTGTTAGGGGCCCAGCTTGGATACATGCCTGGTGGCTGGACTCTGGACCCCGGAGATGGTCAGGACTGCTGGGGGTTGGCTCCACGCTGCACGCCCAGACAGTCAGCCCACGGAGAAGGCCACCAGCCACTGGGCCACGGGGTTGCCTTTGAGCTTCTCGGGATGGAGGCGGGCCCCACCCCCTCCCGGATACACACACAGGTCACTGGCCCCTCCATCCCAGCCCCTCGGCAGTGGTGCTGCCCTGACCTCTTCCATGGCCCACCCCCTCTTTCTGGGGAGGGTGAGCACTCTGCTCCTGGAAGACCCCAGCTCCAGCTCTGGGAGCCAGCGCTCTTCTCAAATCGGTGAGGGTCCCCCCACCCTGTACCAGCCCGCTTCTCTGCCTCCGCTGCTGGGGACTTTCAGGGGAAGATGAAAAAAATCACAGCGCCGTTTCCTGGTTGGGTGACAGGCAGCTCAGCCCTGCATTACTCACGCTGCTGCAAAGTCTCCGAGTCTGACACTCCATTAAGGAAATGGGTGTTTAACGTGGCCGTGTGTGCAGGTACTTTCAGCCATGGAGGCTCTGGCCCAGGCAGGAGGACTGGAGGGCATCCAGACCCCTGGACACAGGCGGGCCTCCTGGAGGTTCCTGCAGGCACGGGGGCAGCAGGCCAACAGAACCCTGGTATTTGGGCACTGTGTATGGGAAGTGGCCTTGACAGGAGCCTAGAGGGTGTCCTCTGGGCCCCCAGGCCCCTGCTATCTGGGCCTGGGCAGAGCTCGGGGGTCACATGCAGAGAGAAGGCCGAGGGTCCACCTCCAGGGCTTGCTGGGAAATGCTGCACGCATGCCCTGTTTACAGCACTTCACAGTGTACGGAGCCAGGAACCAGGCTCATCTCCCTGCAGCTGGGGAACTGGGTCCTGGGGTCATTTGTCCAGATTGTGCCTATCAAGCTGGTTCTTTTCCCATGACCTCCGCGGTCAAAGTTGGCAGGGACCACACCAGTAGCTGGCATCTCCCTGGCCCATGCTGAGAAGTCCGGACAATACCATTCATTCATTCATTCACGCATGCATGCATTCACTGGTTCCCAGGTCAGGGTCACTGACTCAGCTTCCGTGAGCCTCGTGCTCCATCCTGTGAAAAAGAGCATGGTTCCAAGCTCACGTTTGCCATGAAGAGCAGCTGGGTCAGTGCCTAAAGGACCCACAGCCTCCCTGGGACACAGCCGGTGCTCAGGGAGGGAAGGCCAGTGTGTTGCGGGGGTCTCCCCCCCACCCCTGAGCCCCCAAGCCCCCTGGGCCCCAGCCCCTGCCAGACCCAGGCCCAATCTTACCAGTGAACCATCGCAGGGAGGGACGGGGTCTGGGAGGCTGTGTCCCTGCCCAGGTCACAGGGCTGGGGACCCACATTACAGGTACCAGAGGAATGGAGGCTGGATGGGAGAGACCCACAGACAGATGCAGAAACAGGTTGCTGTACCAGAGGAGAGGAGGAGAGAGAAGGGGGGAGAGAGGAGGGAGCAGCATTCTTCTGGGAGTGGGGTGTTGGGACGTGCCCTGCTCTTCCCTTTCCTCTAGCCCCTCAGTGCCTGGACCCCTGCACCCTGACCTGGTGTGCCGAGGAGACAATGTCTGGCCCAGGAGGGCTCCACCTGCCCAGGTGAGGGGCTGTGCGTCAGGGGAGCCCAGGCAGCCCCGTGGGAGCCTCGGAATGCAGACCGCCACCTGTTGTGATGCCCACTGGGACCCGAGGTCCCGAGGGGGTGCCTGGCCCCAGACCCCAGAGAGGTGGTGGAGAGTTGGGGCTTGGTGGCCGGAAACACGGAGGACCCGCATCTATGGCCCAATGGCGCCACCTCGTGGCCACTTCCCAAACTGCCTGTATCTGACACTCGGGGTCGCATGATGGGACCCCATCCCAACACCACACTCCCAAGGTGGGTTTTCTGGGCTGGGGGTGGGATGTGAACCTGTGAAGACCACCAAGCAGGGCTGACAGACAATGAAAACACAGGACGCCCCGCTGAAGGTGAATTTCAGATGAATGAGGAATACTTTTCTTAGTATGATTACACCTTAATATTAGGGCACACATGCTAAACATGATTCCTCCGTTGTCCGAAATTCACAGGTTACTGGGCTTCCTGTAGCTTATCTGTCAACCCCAGTCCTGAGTGATTTCTACAACGACAAAGATTTCCTAATTTGGGGTAAATGCAGTTGGGGCTTTGGGGCTGGGGGTTCTAGAGTCTCCTGCCTCGCACCTCTCGGGTTTCCAAGTACTGAGAGCTTCCTGTGTGCCAGGTGCTCATGCATTCTTTCGTTTAATCCTCATATGCACCTCTGTGCGGGGCAAGTGCCATCATTGTTGTCACCTCTCAGATGGGGAAAGTGAGGCTCTGACAGGTGAAACGACTTGTTCTCAGCTGGGAAGTGCTCCAGGGCCCCAGTTCCCTTCCTGGCACATCTCGGGCCCAGAGAGGCGAGGGGACCAGCACCAGGTCACACAGCAGTCTCAGAGCTGAGACCGGGACAGAGCATGGAATGGACCCTTCTGGAGGACGGTGGGACACACCCATCTTTCAATGAGAACAAGTCAGAGAGGTGTGGAGACTTCCTGAGGTCACACAGCTCATGGACAAAACACCAGACCCGGACTGGGCCTCGGCTTGGCTCCTTCAGGAGCCCCTGCACTTTCCACCCACATTGTCCCCAGGAGGCAGGCCCTGGAGTCCCCGGGAGACAAGCAGACACTTGTGGGGAAGTTAGTCCTGGGTCCCAGTGTGCAGAGAGCTGGCTGCCCAGGGCAGGGCCTCAGCTCTGGGCTGGGCTCCCAGGACGTGGGGAGAGGCGATCTGGGGCCTCAGCCCCCTTGCTCCTCCTCCCAGGATACGGGGGCTTTCGTTCTTTCTTCCATCCAGGGATGGCTTTGTGAGCACCTGCTGTTCCAGGTGCTGGGGATAAGGGGGTCCAGGCAGGTGTGAGACAGCCTTTGGTGAGTGGAACTGGCCGTAACTGTCTGTACTGGTCAGGAGTGGGTTCCAGGGCCTCTGAGGAGGGAGAGTGGTGCTGGTGCAGTAGGTGGTCGAGGAAGACACGGATGATGTGACTCCGGGAGGGAGAAGAGTTCCCAGGCAGCGGGCGCAGCAAGTGCAAAGGCCCGGGGCTCGGAGAGCTTCGGGCATTCCCCGGGACAGCCCAGCGGGCTTGGGCAGAGGCACAGTTGGGGAGAACTGGGTCAGAGGGGCCCAGGTGTCATCTCAGAGCCCAGCTGGGGTAGTGGGCAGGGAGCCGATCCCACTTATTTGTGAGCAGAAACAGGGAGAACTCGTGAAGAAGCTGCTGGAAGAGTCTGTGGCTGACATGGGAGGGTGGAGGTGGGGAGTTGATCAGGTCCAAGATCTATCTGCCTCAAAGATCGCCGTCAGGTGTTTCTGATGGGTCGGCGTGGGGGCCGGAGAAGGTGAGGAGCTGAGGATGATGGGAGGGTTGGAGCTGCCTGTTCAGAGTGTGTCTTTGCCATCATCAAGTTTGAGAAGCTCTTTAGACACCCCCCGTGAAGGCATCGGGTGTCAGATGGATACACCTGGTGGAGTGCAGGGGGGCCGGGGGTGCAGCTGGAGCAGCACACTTGGACTTGCCAGGAGGGGGGGGGTGCACCCACTTAAAGGCCGATCACCTTTCCCTGAGCTCCAGCCCTTGGTGAGGCCAGTGCTGTGGTCACCACTTCTTGCCAGGATCACCCCTTCCCCATCTCGGCCCAGCCAGGCCTGAAGATGGTTGTCATGGCAGCCAAGGCCGAACACTGAGCCCAGAGACATCTGCTACCCCTCACAGAGTCCCTACGCTAGCTGGTGACTCCAAGGAAAGAGAAATGAGACTCTAGATGGGTACACAACTCTCTTCTTACAGATGGGACAACTGAGGCCCCAGGAGGTGAAGAGAGCTGCCTGAAGTCCACAGGAGTGCTTTCTGGTTCTCCAGAACAAGGTGCTGGTTTCCTGTGGCTGCTATAACCAACCACCAGAAACCTGGTGCCTTAAAGCAACACAAATGTATTATCTTGCCATTCTGGAGATCAGAAGTCCAACGGGGTTTTCCTGGGCTAAACTCAAGGTGTGGGCAGGCCCCTGCTCCCTCTGGAGGCGCCAGGGGAGAATCCATGTCCTTGCTTCTCCAGCTTCGAGAGGCGCCCACACTTCTCAGCTCGTGGCCTCTTCCTCCATCTCCAAAGCCAGCAGTGTCTGGTCACATTGTCACATTATTCTGGCCTTCTCCACCGCACCCCGATTCTACTTTTAAGGAGCCTCGTGATGACATTGGGCCCACCTGCTAATCCAGGATAATCTCCCTATTTTAAGGACAGATGAGTAGCCACTGTAATTGCATCTGCAACCTTTGCCATGTAACTAAGATATTTACCGGTTCTGGGCAGGCATCTGGGAGCTGCCTGAAGCAGTCACCAAACTGTGTCCTGCCTCGTGGCCTCTGCACCGGCTGCTCCCTTAGCCAGGAACGCTCTTCCCCTGATATTCACCAGGGTTTGTCCTTGTTGTGCAGGTCTTTCTGCTCACATCACCTTTTCCCAAAGGCTGCTGGCTAAATGCCTGCACCTCCTTTATCTTCTTACCTGCCTCACTTTCCTCCCCACAACCATCACAACCTGGAATCATATATAAAACTAACATATTTCATTGTATTTCTTTACTGCTGGCCTCCATCCAGGCTTAGGTACCATAAAGATGAGATTTTTGTTTTGTGCACTGCTGTCTGTCAGGCGTCCCGAATGGAGCCAGTACGTTCAGTGAATGGATGTGATGATATCAGTGAGAAGGTGTGATTCTCACACAAGAGAAGGAAATTCTCCATCTCAGAGAGACATGAACTTCTGGCCTCCCACCAATGTCCCTACACTTCAGTATGAAGCGTGGAGGTGGAATCTGGAAGCAGATCCTGGCAGAGACAGCCCGGGGCTCAGGGGGTGTGCTTGGGATCCACATCTTGGGAAGTAGGGGCACAGCCAGAGCTGCAACGTGGGACAAAGTCCCTCACACCCCACGGGAGCTTGAGCTGGCGGTCCTTCAAGTTGAGCAGGCTCGGGCTAAGCGGGGCCAGACCAGCGCACTCCCACATTGACTAGTTGCTGGCCGCCCTGGGGAAGGAGTGACGGGGTGAGGCAGTGTCCTTGGACCTACAGAGAAGGCAGAGAGCCAAGGGCCGTGCGGATGGGGAATGAGCCCCTCATCCCTGGGGGCCCGGGTGGTGCAGCGAGGTGTCCCCAGGTGTCCAAGTCCACAGTGGACAGAGGAGCAGGAAGCATCCTGGGTGGTGGACGGGGAGCCCCGGGGAGCCTGTGGAGTAGGATGGAGGCCTTCTCCAACCGTCCCTCCTATGTGAGCCTGGCCTGGTGGGGAAACCGAGGCAGCCCAGCTCCAGCGGCTCTCTAGATGACCCAGGACAAGTTGTCATGTGTCTCTGGGCATTCGTTTGATTACATCTGTTGTTTCCAAACATATGCTGTCCCCGCCTGTTTGGGCGTCGGGGTTTTGAGATGTCCTTTTGTCTCTCCACACTGCGATTGCATGATTCTTACACAGTGAAGCCCTGGGTCTCGGCCGCATGCGCAGCCTGAGGGGAGGAGCCAGCTAGGACTGCCCCACTCCCACCAGGAGCTCAGGTGTCCAGGGACAGACAGACGGGTTATCGGTGATGCAGCCCCCAAAGCAGGCTGGGCAGGTCCAGGGCTTGCAGCCTTCCTGGGGTGAAAGGCCCCTTTCCCTCGTGGCTTCTGGAGATGCCAGCCCCAGCTGGATCCCCTGGTTTCCAGGGGACAGCCCTGTCCTCGGAAGTGGACTCCTCCAGGCAGGGCAGGATGGCTGCACCCTCCACCCACCCCCAGATCCCCCCAAGACTGGCTGTGCCCGGGTACTCTCACCAACCACACTTTTCCCTCCCTCCTGGCCCCTGAGGGCACTGCTGCTTCTTCTCACGGCACGGACCCCGGGTCCCCTGGTCCTGAAGCTCAGCTGGGAAGAGGCTGGAGCAACTGGACAAAACTTCTCAAGGGCACAGAAGTAACCCCGAGGGAAGAGAACACAGTGGCTGAAAACCTGGGTGCCAGAGTGAACTTCCCGCTCTTGGACCCCTGCCCAATGCCCACACCCCGAGAAGTGTGGCCCCTGTCATTCTGGGCTGTGTCCTGGGACCCACCTTTCCCGGGGGCTTCCTGGGACCTTATCCCCTGCTCCACCCAGCCCCCTTCAGGGCAACCCTGGCCTCCGAGGGTAACACAGGGACATGAGGCAGCGTCAGCAGGCCTCCCCCATGAGGCCTTCAAAGGGCAAAGTGCGGGGACAGTAAACATGGACTGGTGAAGAGCGTCTGCGGTGTTCTTGAACAGTCCCGGGTCAGTGTCTAGGGCTGACCTAGCTAATTACACACACCAGGGTGGGGGTGGGGGGGCGGGATGGGCAGGGCCGGCTTAAAGCACAAGGTGGGCAGGGCTGCATCCCTCCAGAGGCTCCGGGGGAGGATCCTTCCCGCCTCTTCCAACTCTGCGGGCCCCAGGTGTTCCTGGGCTGTGGCTGCATCCCCCAGTCTCCTCTGTCCTCACATGGCCTCCTTTGTTCTCTGTGTGTCTGTCTCCTCTCCTCCCCCTGTAAGGACACCAGTCACTGGACTTAGAGCCCCCAGATAAGCCAGGAGCATCTCTTCATCCCAAGATCGTTAACCTACATCTGCAGAGACCCTTTTCCCGATAAAGGCACAGTCCTCCATTCTGGGATTAGGATGCGGACATACCTTCCAGGAGGCGTCAGTCACCCCTCCAAAGCCCCTAACTCGTTTGCCTGTTTCTTTCCTGCTCCAAGTCTCTCTCTCCCTCCTCCTTCCCAGACATTCTCTGAGTATCTAAGTCTGTACTCAGTGCAGGGGACGCTCAGAGGAACCAGAGCCCTCCCTCATGGAGGCATAAGGGCCTCCCGCTGCATGGAGGGGGCACAGGCGACGGGCTTGATGCATCTACACCCGGAGCTCCCTTCTGCCCCACCTGGGGAGCCACGGGGCCTCGGGCTCTGACCCCACTGGTGCAGCAGGTACACAGCTCGGCCCCCACCCCACCCCCACGCAGTCCCAGTTGACCAGGTCCCTCAGAGTCCTCAGTTTCCCCATCTGTGAAATGGACTTGGTCTCCAGTGACACTCTTGGAATTCTGGAGGGCAGAGTGACACGGTGGTCACTCTACTATGTGACCACTTTCCGCTATCCTGAAGGGAGTACGTCAGGCTGAGGAGCTGGTGAGCGCCGGGTCACCGCGCCCCTCAGAGGCCACTGTTTCTCACCGTGTCCCTCCCCCTTCCACGCTCAGGGCTGTAAGCCTGAAGCTTGACCTGTGCGCAGGCTGACTCTCCATCTGACCCACATGGTCTTGGGTGAATTGCTCCATCCACTTTAAGGCCGGGAGTGAGAACCGGAAGTCTTCTAGCCTCCAAGGGAAGCCTGCTTGGGATCGGCGGCCCCTCACTGCACGGCTCCCGGGCAGGGGCGCGGGCATTGTGATACTCTGCGGTTGCTATCCTTCCGAGGTAAGCTTGGTCATCTTAGTTTTGTAGACAAAGGAAATGAGGCCCAGAGATGCTAAGTAACCTACCCGAGGTCACACAGCCAGAATCCAAGTCCAGGTCTCTCCAAGTCATGACCAGCCCTTTCCTTCAAGAATCCCTTCCCCACCTTCCCTCTCATCCCCCCTCCTCCCTCCCCCTTCCCCTCCCCTCCCCTGCCCCCTTCCATCTCCTATCTCCTCCTCTCCTATCCTCTCTTCTACCCCCCCACCTCCCCGCTCCCATGCCCTCCCCTCCCCTTCCTGCCCCCCACCCCCAGGTTCTTAGGTGAAAGCAGGTCCCACCTCTTTGGCAAATGGCCGGCAGATGGCAGCAAAACACTTCCTTCCTGCGCAGGGAGCCAGCGCCAACTTATTAAATGGTAATAACTGAGCAGGAAGCCGGATTGGATAGGGCAGGGGTGGCGTGAGTCTGCAGATCTGTGGGAAGAGCCACCTGTGGGTGCCTTGGGGTGGGGGTCCGGGTGATGGGGGGATGCAACAGGTCGGCTCCACCTGTGCCCAGGCCTAGGGGGCGGGGTCTCCTGCAGGCTTGTGGTCCTCCAACCCAGCCCTGGATGGGAGGGACCCAGCTCGGTCCTGGTGGAACCTCAGCCCCACCTGGCTCTTCCCACCACACGGCCGGAGTTTCTGGATTGGGAAAGATTCTGGGCTGCACCCCATCTTTCTAAACAGTTTGCAAAGGCCCCCTGCATGCCCCAAAGGGGGAGAGGGAGCTTCTGGGGCTCTAGCCCTTCCCACAGACTCCATCATCACAGCATCCCCTGCAGCCCAGGAGCCTGAGGTCTCAGCAGACCAGGGCCGTGGATGCCTCAGGTTCCCCATCTGTGAAATAAGACAATTGCTACTACCCCTGCTCTGCTAGGGCCCTGAACCAGGGGCTGGGGACCCCGAGATGGGGCTCCTGCCCGTGTATATGAGTGGCCTGAGAGCGGCCTGCCCACGCCGGGATGCGGAGGGTGGGGAACCTTCCTGACTGTCCTGGGGTCGCCTTACCTGGCAGTGTCTTGGAGGAAGGTAGGAGAGAGGGAACAAAGCATGGCCTGGAGGAGAAGTGTCCCAGGTCCAGGGCCCAGGAACCCAGCCTGTGGGATGGAGGGTCTGCCCGTGGATGGTGGTCTTGGCCTGCTTCTCAGCTGGATGGTTATTATCAGCAAGCGAACTCTTGGACATGGCTGACTGTGAGCTGGCAGTAAGATGCACAGCAACCGTAAAACAAGAGGGGCCTGCTGAGTGGCCCACCCGCCCATCGTGCTGCGACCCAGAGGCCTCAGACCCCCATCATGGTGCCGGCCCCTTGGTGTTTAACCTCAACTTCAAATCATAAGCCCACCCTCCAATTTCCACTGAAGCTTTTGGTGGAACTTGAGGGACGGGCCCCTGACAAGGACCCTCTGCTCCCAGACCAAACTTCAGCCAGACCCCTCAGGGCCTCTTCCTGACCCAGCCTCAACCTGGAAGGGTCCCTGGACCCTGGACATCTCCTCTTAGTATTTCCATCCACCCCGTCCTTGGCTACAGATCCCCCCACCGCCCCCCGTCCTTGTCGAATTTGGCACCAGTCGTATCCCCCTCTCCTACTGCCATGTCCTGAATAACGCCTCCCTACCATTTTAACAAGTGTCAGAATAATCTTCCTTCAACGCCTCAGCACCACTTCCCCTCTCCTAGTCACCCCAGTCTGTGTTTTCACCGTGAGTTTCAATCACCGGTCAGTGATAAAGACAAAATACTCTACCTAAAATAAATAAGCAAAAAAGACCTACCGTATAGCCCAGGGAACTGTGTTCAATATCCTGTAATAACCTAGAGTGGAAAATTATCTGAGAAAGATATACATACAACTGAATCACTTTGCTGTACACCAGAGACTAACACAATATTGTAAATCAGCTATACTCCAATAAAAACCAAAAGACCCCAGAAATGCCATGCGTCGCTGAGCCAGGGTGTGAGCTCCAAGGCCTCCCCATCTTCACGTAACTTTCCCCTCTTTGACTCAGGAGTTTTATTTCCCCTGCCTATGGGCTGATTTGTGGTTATAAAAGGCATAGTTTATATTCTCATAATTCAGGATACTGGGCTACTTTACCAAACATGGGTATTTTTGTTGGTGTCATGCCATTGTTTCAGTCCTCTAAGTTCTGAGGCCTGATTCCACTCCATAAGCCCAAGCACAGGCAGAATCAGCCTGTGGTGTTGGAGGACTTCCTGGGGCAGCACTCTGTCTGTATCTTGATCGGGACTCTGGTTACTTGGAAGCGCTCACTCTGTCATCTTCATTGAGCGAACGCTCAGGCGAGCAGTGTGTCTCATCACACAATCCCTCAGCCTTCTAACACTGTCTTTCTGCCCCCAGTGCTCCGGCAGATCTGAGTAACCTGCCCAAGGTCACCCAGCAGTGCTTCTCCAGGTGCCCAGACACAGCACTCAGCCCGTCGTATGTTTGGTCTCTGTTGAATCTCTAATTGTTTTAACATATTTTCTTTCCTATTTTTGATTGCTCTTTTTGTCTTATCTTCTAAGGGATCCCCTCACATTTTTCTTCCAACCCTTCCACTAATTTAAATTTTGCTTATCATATGTATTTAAATATTTTTTTACAGCCCACGTGTATTCTCTGGCTTTTTCATTTTTTAGAGCAGCTGCTCTTATTTTAAGGAAGCAACCTCTCTCTTTCTGAAGTTTTCGTTTCTCCCCGTGTTTATTTGTTCTGGTCTCTGTCCTCCACGGTGTAGTCGTCCCTCAAAAGTCCAACAGGCACCCAACGGCTGAGAGCAAGTCGGGTGAAGGAAGACACCTGAGCAGGTGCAAAGGCAGCTGGGTCAGGCGTGAGGAAGTGGGTCAACCAACAATTTGAGCGCAACCTAGGAGGCCGGCTGTGCTCCTCCATTTTACAGACATGAAGACTGAGGCTGAAAGCCCAAGAGTGACCCGCCCGACGTCCCGCCACACACGTCACAGGCTGTGCTCATCCCACAGGTCCCCAGAGAGCCCTGGTCAGCCCTCACGTCCCTGAGTCTCTGCCTGGAATCCAGGGACATTCCAGGTCTGCACAGTTCAGAGCTGCAGCCGGCTTGAGTCTTTTTGTCTGTCACACTTTCTAGGGATCTGTTGTTTTCTCTGTCCTCGGGAGACCCGGCGGCCAGCACGGCTTTATCCGCTGTGGTTGGGACCCCACAAGGAAGGGCATCACGGCAGCAAGGGCTCCCAGGATGCTACCACGTGTGCAGAGGTTTTCTGTTCACGCCATGGCCGTTCCTGCCGGCGCCTTTGTCACCAGAACCTTGTTTCGTGGCTCTTTCCACTCTCCTCCCGCTCTCCGTCCCGTGCACAGTCTGAGGCCGTCCTTCTGCCCCTGTGCCCCATGGCCCTCTCCATCTCTCTGCGGGCTGTCTTCCCACCTCTCCTGCTTCTCCATCCTCTCCTGGCCAGGCCCACCCCTCTAGCGCCCCCGCCCCCAACCGACCATCCCCAGAGGAGGTTCCCACCCTGAGCCGGGCACTGGAAGAAGCCACGGTGCCTCACCGCTGAGGGTCCCCTAGAGGCAGCCCTTCTTCCTCAGGGACCCATTCACAGTCAGCGTGGGAAGCAGCCTCAGGACACACACTTACACGTGACGCCGACTGGCCTCCACTGCAGTGTTTCAATCAAGTGCATTAACTGAGCCGTAGCAGGACCCGGGGTGGAGGGTGGTTAGTGCTGCCTCTGGCTGGCCTGGCTCAGAGGACAAAGGGGAGGCCAGGGAGGGGAGAGCAGAGGCTCAGGAACTCCCCGCCTGGCTCTTATAAGGGGGTGGCCACCTGTCATTTACAGGAAGGGTGGGACCTGGACTGGTTGGGAGTCCGTCCTGGAGTGGACCCTTCCCCACACCGCTCAGCAGGGCTGCCCTGAGCCCCGGGGCAGCAGCAGCACAGTGGGCCATGTGCCCTCCCCGTCTGCTGCCCGGCTAGCCCTACTCACCCTCTGATTCAGGGTTTGCGAGGCCTCCTCTGTGAAGCCTCCCTGATAGCCCTGGGTTGGGCCATTGCCGCCTTGGAACTTCTGCAGTCTTTGGGGCCATTGGGCAAATTAGGGACAGGTGCCCTTTCCTCCAAACATCTCGCTGCTCTCTGAGGGGGAGCCCTCCACGACACCCAGACCTGCCTGCACCCTCGGGCTGAGGGCCCAGCCCACTGCCCCACAGAGAAGGAAGAGCCCAGGCTCTGAAGCCCACTGCCAGGTGGGCTCCAAGCTCAGTGGGTCCACACTTAGAGGCCTGGGCAATTCGAACAAGGTGGTCTGGGCTTCTGTTTCTTCATTGGTAAACAGGCAGCATCATTCCTCACCGGCTACCTTTTGTCCGGCTTCCGTCCTCCCCAGACCTGCTGAGAGCCCCCTGCCCCGCCCAGCCCAGCCCATCAGCTCTGCAGGGAGGGAGGCCCACAGTGGGTGCTTACTGAGTAAGTGTGCCCTCGTGGCCATGCTTGTTCCAGACCAGTGAGGAGGTGAGGGCCATCCCCGCGGGGACCCCACTGCGGTCTATCCCCCCGACCCTGTGCCTCTCCCCCTGCATCCCGCACTCCCCGCACCCACCCTCCCAGTTCCTTAGGATCCCACCCCCTGATTTTGGAGAGCCTGTTAAGGTACACATCCAAGTGCCCAGGCTTCCTCACAGGCTGGGCTCTCGGTCTCCATGGCAACCCAGGGCTCCACCCTCTCCCGGGGGTGGGGCACCTAGCCCCTCTCAAGCCGTCCTCACCCAACTCCGGCCACGCCTTCCCAGCCTTCTCTGCAGAGGGCTTGGCTGGAGGTGGGCAGGGGACCCCCAGACCAGGCACCCCCCACAGACTGCTGACAGCTACCCTGTGGAGCCCCCTACCCCCCTCAGCTACCATACAGGGCAGGTGTGGGCCCAGGTGGAGCCTGGGGGCTGCTTTCCTGCCGAGGGCCCATCCAGGAGCCCGCTCTCCTACCCCGGAGCCCCGTTCTCTAAACCACGGGGACAGCGCCTCCCAGGGGGTGAGGCTGGTCTCTCCCACCCCAGCCCACCTCCCAGAGGCCCGGGCCGTGAGCGGGCATGGACGGGGCAGGCTGCTCCCACCCTGACGCCTCCATGGCCAAGGGCATTTTCTGTCTCTGGCCCCCGGCTCACCTCTGTCTTGTCTGATCCGAGTCTTTCTCGTCCGCTTCTCTGCGTCCTCACCGCTCATGACTTCCTCGCTCTCTCTGTGTCTCTCTGTCTCTCTCTCTTGGTGTGTCTCTCTCGGCCCCTATAACTCTCGCTGTCTCCCTCTGTGTATCTTTTGCTCTGTCTCTGTCTGTCTCTCTGCATCTCTGGGTCTCTCTTTATTTCTGGGTCTTTCCTCTGGGGGGGTGTGTCTGTCTCTCAGTGTCTCTGCCTTCGTCCCCTCCCTCCCTCCCTCCCTTTGCTGATCTCGGTGTTATGTTCTGTGGGAGCCTGGGTGCATGACGTGCCAGGCCTGGGGATGCTGAGCTGGGTCACGGGAGAGACCCAGGAACCATAGGGCGGCAGGGTGTGGGGAGGGCACAGGGCCACCCAGAGACCAGAGCGAGCCCCCTGCTTTGGCCGTGGTTCAGGAACGCTTCTGAGAGGTGGAGCTGGTGAGCGTAGGCTCAAAGTTGGGACCATGGGGGAGAATTCCAGGAGAGGGGCGGCAGGCAGGCTTAAAGGCAGGGCAGCGGGGGCATTTGGGAGCCCATAAGTGCTTTGAAGGCTGTGGCGTTAGATGCAAGTGGGGAACATGGGGTCGGCCAGCGTGACTCTGATGTTGATGACGACTGTCCCCTGTGCCAGGCCCCAGGCTGGGCACCTTCGTGGACCAGCCTCACTGACTCTCACCCAGTCCTGTGAGGTTGGAACTGCCATTGGTCCCAATTTACAGGGGAAGAAACTGAGGCACAGAACAGCTGAGTAAGGGGCCCGGGGTCACACAACTCACAAGGGGCAGAGCTGTGCAGGGGGCTGGGAGCTCGTCCGGAGTAAAGGGGAGCCACCAAAGGCTCTTGAGGGCAGCGCACGCGGCGAGGTCACCATGGAACACAGACGGTCACACAGAGAAGGGAGGCTGGAGCCCCTCGCTGCCCCATGAGGGCAGGCGGGGTGGGTGCTGGGACATCCCCCGTGATGGCACTCAGAAGAGTGTTGGGTGTCAGGGGGCAGTGCAGCCTCTCCCTCACCCTCTCCAGGCTCATCTGCCTCCGGACTGACAGCACCCCCGCTCTCCCCACCCTGGACCCCCTACACCTGTTGCCGCCCCACTTCTGGAGCTCCAGAAAGCTCCCTGGGTTAGGATTCCCATAGGCACCCCCGCTATGTTCAGAAGCGAAACTTGGTTCCATTGGAAAGTCTTAAGCCCTCAATTTTAATTAAAAAGTTAAGACGTTAAAATAGACCAATAAACTGCTGACGGAATCTGTGATATTTTCCCTCCATGAATATCCTTAACGTTTTATGACCTTTCAAAATCTTGACGGTTGTACCGTGATGGTCTCCTAATTCGTGCATCCCCAGGGTGTGGGCGGGGGTCAAGGCTGCTGTTCCTGCAGGACACAGGGTGGCCCCAGGGGAGCCCTGGCCTGAGCCCCCTGCCCTGGGGGTTCCTCATCTCCCTCCACCTCTTGGAGGGAGGGCGAAGACCCTGAGGCCCCATCCCCAGGGGAGCGTGTGACCCGTGCCTGTCACCGCACTGCATCTTCAGCCACCTGGTGGGGTAGGTGGGCACCGAGGACCCCACAGGGCTCAGAGTCTTCGCACCCTCTGCTCCCTCTGCCTGGAAGGACGACTCCTCCCCAGAGGTCCCCCCCCAACATGGGGCAACATCCCTTTAGTGATTAACTTGCAATAGAACAAAGGTTCTTCCCAATTACACTTTGACCGACATCTCCCCCTCTCCCCTCCCCCACCACTGGCAACCTCCATTCGACTCTCTGCTTCTATGAGTTTGAGTACTTTTAGATTCCACGTAGACGTGAGATCATGCAGTGTGTGTCTTTCAGTGTCTGGCTTATTTCACTTAGCATAATCTCCTCAAGGTCCATCTGTGGTGTTGCAAAAGCAAGGTTTCCTTCTTTTTCAAGGCTGACTAATATTCCATTCTACTTATATACCACGTTCTCTTTAGCCACTCACCTGTCGATGGACACTTTAGTTCTTGCTAGATATTGGCTATTGTGAAAATGCTGCGGTGAACATGGGAGTGCAGATAACTCTTCGAGATGCCGAGCTCATTTCCTTTGGATAAATACCCAGAAGTGGGATTGCTATGTTTACTTTTCTGAGGAACTGGCGTACTATTTTCTATAATGGCTGCACCAATTTACATTCCGACCAACAGTGCACAAGGTTTCCAATTTTTCCACATCCTCACCAATATTCCCTCCCTCTCTCCCTCTCTTTCTGTCTCTCATGCTCGCGCGTGCATGTGCAATAATACCCGTGCTAACAGGTGTGAGTGAAGTGGTATGTCGTTGTGGTTTTGATTTACATTTCCCTGATGATTACTGATGTCGAACATCTTTTTATATACCTGTTGACCATTTGTGTGTCTTCTCTGGAGACATGTCTGTTCAAGTCCTCACATTTTAGTTGGGTTATTTGCTTTGTTGGTGGTGGTGGTGTTTAGCTGTTGAATTGTAGGAGTTCCTTGTATGTTTTGTTTTTTCCCATTCCATAGGTTGCTTTTTTATTCTGTTGATGATTCCTTTGCTGTGCAGAAGATTATTAGTTTGACATAGTCTCACTTGTCTATTTTTGCTTTTATTGCCTTTGCTTTTGGTGTCAGATCCAAGAAATCATTGCCAAGTCAATTCCTTTCTCCTGTGGGTCTCGGTTTCCCATTTTGTACATTGAGGGTAAAAATGCCTGCTCTGTTAAAGTGGGTTTGGTTGTGGTAACAGAAAGACCCCAAAACACATAATGTCTAGAATAGATGTTTATTTCTTGCTCATAAAACCTTCCTGGCCAGGTGGTAGGTGGGCAGTATTCTCCTGCATTGATTCATGGACACTTACTCTGTCCCCTTGTGACTCTGCCTTCCTTGGGTCCCATTGTCACCTGCATCCAGCTGGGGGAGGGAAAAAGAGAGTGCAGAGCAGGTGCACCTGCTTCTTCAAAGCCTCGGCCTGGAAATGGCACCGTTCACTTCCCCTCGCCTCCCTTTGGTCAGAACTCAGTCACGTGGCTGCAACTAACTGCAAGGCTGGGAAATGTCACAGAGCTGTGTCCCAGGAGGACAAGGAGAACGTGGACTTTGACAGGCAGCTCACCATCTCTGCCACATGCTTGGGATTGCAGTGGGAGATTAAGTAAATGAATGAATGGAATACATTTTGTAGTGTGATGCACAGATCAGTGCCACTACATGGATCTCAAATAAATGGTTTTTTGTTTGTTTGTTTTGTTTTATTTTTGGGTTTTTTTTGCGGTACGCGGGCCTCTCACTGTTGTGGTCTCTCCCGCTGTGGAGCACAGGCTCCAGATACACAGGCTCAGCAGCCATGTTTCACGGGCCCAAGCCACTCTGCGGCATGTGGGATCTTCCCGGACCGGGGCACGAACCTGTGTCCCCTGCATCAGCAGGCAGACTCTCAACCACTGCGCCACCAGGGAAGCCCCAAATGTTTGTTTTTAAATGAATGCTGATATATATAAAATAGATAAACAATAAGGATTTACTGTAGATCACAGGGAACTATATTCAATATCTTGTAATAACCTATAATGGAAAAGAATCTGAAAAAGAATATATATATAACTGAATCACTTTGCTGTACACCTGAAACTAATACAATGTTGCGAATCAACTATACTTCAATTTTAAAAATGAATGCTGAATAAAAGAAGCATTTTTATTGGATGGATGGATGAATGGGTGGATGGATAGTGGATGGGTGGGTTAGTGGGTGGATGGTGGGTGGATGGATGGATATACAGAAGGACGAAAGGAGGAATGGATTAAAGGGTGACCCAGCATCCAGAGACGGTAGCATGGGTTGGTTCCAGAAGAAATGGCTCGACCTGGACAATCAGAAGACAGCAGAGTCCCTGGGAGAGGAGGGGACACCGCGAGGGTGAAATATCTATCACCTTTGCCTGCGGGAGTCTGGATGGCCCAGTAGGTGGAAGTTTCCAATGCACGTTCTTGCTGCCCCCTGCAGGCTGGGCTGTGGCGTGCCCCTCCTTCATCTGCAATCTGTGGGTGGTGGGACCCAGACTCCTCAGAGGGCAGAACGCAGGGCCTCGGAGCCAACAATGTGGACAGCGGGGCAGCTCCCTCCCGTCCTGCCGTGGAGCTGGGGACCTACAAGTTAAATATGAAAATGTTGATAAAGTCTTCTTTTCCTAGCTCTGGAGCAACACCAGGGCCGCCCTTTCTCCAGGGGAAACAGGCAAAGTTGGAGATTTGATGCTTTTCAAGGCAGAAAATCCCAGAATGGACTGCAGGCGCCTTGGACATGCTCTCTTTAAACCCAGTGCGTCTGGGCCGGTAGCTGCCCACAGGGTGGATGGCGTCCCTGTACCTGGCCCTGGGCCTCACCTGGGGAGGCACGTCCTCACTGGGTCCTGGTGCGCATGTTGCTCGCGAGGTCTTCCCAACTTCCTGGGGGGATGAGAGCACATCGCTGCCCCACACCAGCTCCTCTCACCCCCTCAACTTGTGTCACGGGCCGGCCACCCTGTCGCCAGTCTTCGTTTCTTCCTTCACTAATGTTTGTTGAGCCTGGCCCGGCGGGCCTGGGCTGCGTGCTCCAAGCTCAGACATGCCCCCAACAGAGCCCAGGCCTCTCTCTTGGCTTCAAGCCCCCGAGGCGTCATCCCCAGGTGTAGTGGTTGACTAGTGTCCACTCCTCAAACTCATATCTTTCCTGGAAACTCAGAAGGTGACTTTATTTTGAACTAGGGTTTCTGCAGATGTCATAAGTTAAGATCTGGATTAGGGCAGGCCCTTAGAAGAAGAGAAAATGGAGACACACAGAGAGACACACACAGGGAGGAGGCCAAGGGAAGACAGAGGCAGAGATGGGAGGCATGGGTCTACGAGCCAAGGAACGCCAAGGATGGCCAGCCACCCCCAGGAGCTGAAGGAGACAGAGGGAGGTGGCTCAGCTCCCACCTTGATCTGGACTTCTGGCCTCCTGAACCAGAGAGAAGGAATTTCTGTTGTTTTAAACCCTCGTGTGTGGTACCTGCAACGGTGACCCCAGGACACTGACACAGCCCTGGTCAATTGAAGTGGCTTCATCTGCACAGACAGTGGAGGCTCCAACACGGCTGCCCGGGCTCTTGCCCGCGGCTCCATCTGCCCTCCTCTGCCTCTCCTCCCCCCAGCCCCTCTGGACACTCACCCGGCCACGCTGGACCACTCCTCACCCTCCTCCACCACCTTGGCAGTGAGGGAGGCATCTCTGCAGGTATAAGGACTCCTTCATCTGGGCCTGCGCTCACCTGTCTCCATCTGGCCACCTGCATGCCTTCCCGTCAGCTCAGGGGCCATCGCGAGAGGAATTCTTCCTGTGGGGTTCTCAACCAGCCCTGCAGGCTGCAGTTGCCTGCTGCTTCAGAGAAAAGCCCCATGCGCATCGCTGGTGGGCGCTGGGCAATGAGGGTGGCCATGGCGGCCTGTCGAGCTGGGGGTACAGCCAGAGTCTCCTGAGGGGACAGCAGACGGGCAGGGCTGTCAGCACCCATCGGGGCCCGGGGTCCTTTAGGAGAGGGAGTCCAGGCAGGCCACTGGCTCTGGAACACGGTGCTGGTCCAGGGCCGCCCAGACTGGGGGCAGTGCCCAGGACGGACTTTGTACCCCAGGGGACAGGCAGGCTCAGGGGAGACGCTCCCTTCCCTTCTTGGATGGGCGAGGCCTGGCATGGCAGACACTATGGGTGGAAGACTTCCAGAGCTGGGACTGGCTGCCGGGGAGGGAAGGGGCCGTGTGCAAAGCTGTCCTGGCGGGCAGGAGGTTCTGGGACGTGGAAGGTGGGAGCTGAGAGCCTTGAGCGTCCTCCCCCGCATCCATGTGGCAATCGCAGATCAAGGGAACTCGACAGCCAGCCGCATTCCCACTCCCCGCCTGCGTGAGATCACATGAACCCCAAACATGGATGCAAGGAAAGGGGACCAAGACCCCTGTCACCCTGCAGCCCCTCTGTGCACTGGGCCCCCTGCCCAGCCTCTCCCACCTCAGCTGGAGGAAGAGTCCTGAGACAGTGATGCTGTAAAACCCAGGCTGCTCCCGTTCTGCATATGAGGAAACAAAGGGCACTGTGCTGTGTCTGTTTTCCCATTTTAAGGACTCCAAGTGGTGAGGAGGTTGGGCTAGGGTCCCTGGGAGGGGGCGAGAGGGGGGACCCCAGCCGGCCAACTCGGGTCAGAAACAAGGTGGTGGGGACCTCTGGGCGGATGCAGCCTGGTCAGCCCTGAGGCGCGTCACCCATTCTGGGAGGTGGGGCAGGTTTTAGCTTCTTTCCAGGAGAAGCCATGGGGACACAGAAGGGCTGAGTGGCCTGCCCAGGGTCACACAGCAAGGAGGGTGGGACCTGCAGTTCTCCTTCTCAGGCTGGTCCCCCGGCCCCCGCCTCCTCGGTGGGGCTGGGGGGAGGCATCCCCTTTGCACATGGAGGCCGAGTGTGCACCACTCTGCAGCCCTGCAGGGCTGGTGTGGATACGGCAGGAGGGGGCTGACCTTCTGGGGAAGCAGGAACCGGTCGTTCCAGGCTGTGGATTAATCACAAAAATGAGAAATCGATATCCAGCTGCTCCGGCCTCATTACTCATGTTGGGCCGGCGCGGGAGAGGCTTCCGGCCCCCCTGGAGCTGTGATCGCCACTTCCAGGATGGTGCCAGCCCACCTCACCCATGCCCAGGTGGGGGGTTCTGCCACCAGGAAGACTGAGTGTCAGGGGCCGAGGGACCCCAGGAGTCCTGGTGCACTGGATTTCAGACACCTGGGTGGCCTTGTGCAAACTGCTTCACACACCTGTAGAGGGGATATGATGATGGTCACCAGGTGGGGCAGGCCTCCCAGGACGATTAGGGTGGGTGTTGAAGGAAGAATAGGAGTTCGGCAGGTATGGAGCCAGTAGACGTGGTTATGTTGGACAGTGGTATCACCAGACGTGTGTTCCGGAAGACTGCTGTGTTTGCGGTGACAGGGGGACAGGGAGGTGGGGGAGGCTGGAGACCAGAGATGGGCCATTGCACTGGCCACAGGAAAGCCATGGGGGCCCAGCCAGGGCGGTGGCCACAGGGACAGCGGGAAGTAGGTGGGCTTCCAGGCTGCCAAGGAGGTGGAAGCAGGAGGCTAGGAAGATGGGTTGGACCATGGCGGGAGGGAGGAGGAGACAGGGTGGTGGCGCGAGGGAGTCCCCTGGTCTCCGTGGTGCTCACCTCCCATAGCACAGCGGGGTCCACAACGCCCCCTGAAGCTTCTGTGGCTGCTGGTCATCCTCCATCAGCAGGGGTCCCCGGGGGCCATGGCCACGTCAAGGGATCAGGACGTCCTCTGGAGGAAGCTGAGGTGGGGGTGATACCCTTCACTTTGAACTGAGAAAGTTCCGTCTCTCTGCCACATCAGGGATGGACCTGGGCAAGACAGCTGGAGGCAGAGAGGCTGGGTGGAGGCTCTCCCTGACCTCCCACCCCTGCTGGCAAAGTGAGGGCCTGGCAAGGCTCCCACTGACCTGGGCCTGCTCCATTGGGCCCCTGATTCCTGCTAATCACGTTAACTGCCACTCTGGGAGGTAGAGTCATCGGATTACTGTCCTTTTGAAAAGGTCGGCAGGCCTGGCAAGTCCTATGTCTTGTCCAATCCAGGGCCGATCGATGCAGCCTCCTCCCTGGATGTGACGGCCCTCCTCAGTCTGTGGTCAGACGGGCGTCACTGGGGGGTGGGTTGGGGGAGGGCAGGGCTGACCCACCATGACCCCGGGGAGGTGAACTGGACACAGACACAGCCCTGGGAAGCTGTCGGGCTCCCCGCGGCCACGGCCCTGCCCCTTCGGTCCTCCAGGTGAATGCTCCAACTGCAAGCTTGCATCACGTGCAGAGAGAGCTGAGGGCCCGAGGGAGGAGGGGCCTGTCCGTGCAGGTAGCTCGGGGCAAAACAGGTGAGGCACCAAGCCCCCCACGCCCCTCTCTGGCCCAGCTCCTTCTTCACGTTCACTGCCAGCCGCAGCCCCACGCCTGCCCAGCTGCTGACTGCCAACACGGCCTCCGCTACCACCAAGGCATCTGCTTGCAGCTCATGGGACGTCTGGTGCAATGGCTAAGTGCGGACCCTCCCGGGGATATTTTCATTTAAAAAGATTAGACCCCAGGGCCTCCCTGGTGGCGCAGTGGTTAAGAGTCCGCCTGCCGATGCAGGGGATACGGGTTCGTGCCCCGGTCTGGGAGGATCCCATATGCCGCGGAGCGGCTGGGCCCGTGAGCCATGGCCGCTGGGCCTGCGCATCCGGAGCCTGTGCTCCGCAACGGGAGAGGCCACAACAGTGAGAGGCCCACATACCGCAAAAAAAAAAAAAAAAAGAAAAAGAAAAAAAAAAAAAAGAAAAAAAGAAAAAGATTAGACCCCAATGTTTTCAAGACGTCAGGAGATGGAGCTGTAATAGGGGGATGACAGGGCAGGGAGATCTGTAGGGTGTGATCCCCAGAATGTGCTGCCCAGACCCCCTTCAAGGCTGAGGGTGTCTCCCCTGCCAGCCAGCCCATCTCGGATGCTCGGCGGCCTGCGTAGCTCCCGGCCCCGGGGCCCGGCCAAGGCTGGCGGCTGTGAGGTCTCCCTCTGTGTAATCCTGCTTCCTTCCTGGATTAGTAGTGTCCTGGGGCTGCCGTAATAAAGCACCGCAAACCAGGGCCTTCACTGGACAGGAATCCATTCTCGGAAGGTTCTGGAGGCTGGCAGTCCAAGGTCAAGGTAGGGGCAGGGCCCTGCCCCCTGAAGGCAGGATCCTTCCTGCCGCTTCTAGCCTCGGGTGGCTCCAGGCGTCCCTGGGCTGTGGCTGCACTGCTGTGATCTCTGTGTCCTCTTCCCACGGCCTCTCCTCTGCGTCTCCCCTTCTCTCTTGTCAGGACACTCGTCATTGAGTTTAGGGCCCACTCGGGTAACCCAGCATGAGTTCCTCATCTCAGGATCCTTCCCGCAATCACACCTTCAAGGTCCCTATTTCCAAACAAGGTCACGTTCACAGGTTCTGGGTTGAGGACCCGGATACACCTCATGTGGGGTCCTCATTCAGCTACACTTTCCCACTCAGTCTAGACCCCAAGCTCATCACCTATTATAGCGGTACCCAACCTTTTTTTTTTTTTTTTTTTTTTTTTTTTTTTTGCAGTACGCGGGCCTCTCACTGTTGTGGTCTCTCCCATTGCGGAGCACAGGCTCCAGACGCGCAGGCTCAGCGCCCATGGCTAACGGACCCAGCTGCTTCGTGGCATGTGGGATCCTTCCAGACCGGGGCACGAACCCGTGTCCCCTGCATCGGCAGGCGGACTCTCAACCACTGCGCCACCAGGGAAGAACAGTCCCCAACCTTTTTGACACCAGGGATCGGTTTCATGAAAGACAATTTTTCCACAGATTGGGGGTGAGATGGTTCAGGCCGCAATGCAAGCGATGGGAGCCATGGGGAGCGGCAGATGAAGCGTCTCTTACTTGCCTGTGGCTCACCTCCTGCTGTGCGGCCCGGGTCCTAACAGGGAAGCCGGGGGTTAGGGACCCACCGCCCTCATCAACATCCTGCTCCTCAAACCCAACCCCAGAGTCTGCACTCCAGGGGTCCCACCAGTGACAACGTGGGATGCCAGAAAGCAAGGGGACCCACGTGTCCCATGGCCTAGACTCCTCGCCACCGTAGGGAGAGGCCAGCATGACTCAAATACCTCTGGCAAAGCCAAGTGAACGGCCAGGCAGGTGGGTACGGGGTGGCCCTGGGAAGTCCTCACGGGCCCCTCTTGAAGAGCTCTTCCCAGCTGGCTTTTCAGGAAAGGAGGGGATCTGGGGCCTGCTACCTGGGACACAGAGTGAGGCAGAGAGCCCAGCTAAAGACACAGAGATGTAGAAGGAGGCAAGGCAGCAAAGCAGGAAAGGAGAGGACCAAGAGGTGAGTGAGTGATGCAGAAGGATGATAGTAAGATAGATACACAGATACATAGATGATTGATACATAGATAGATGATAAATGGATGATAAATAGGTAATAGATGATAGATAGATAGATAGATAGATAGATAGATAGATAGATAGATAGATAGATAGATGGCAGGGATGGTGATACATAGATACATAGAAGATGGATGATAGACAGACAGACAGATGGGTCTCCTGTCACTGCCAATTTTGGGAAGTTCTGGGTTTTATTTTATTTGAGAAGGTGGATTATGGTCCCCTTTTACAGATGAGGTCCTGAGAACATGGGAATACTTTTGGCTGCAAATAGAAGAAAGCTCATCTCAAAATGGTATAAACGATAAGGACAAAGTCTTAACTCACTGAACAGGAAGTTCTTAGCGGGGGCTGGCTCCAGAGCTGGAGAATTCAGAGGCACAGAAAGAGCACAAAGCCCCAGGTTCTTCCCATCTCTCTGCTCTGGCCTCAGATATGTCCTCCTCATGGCTACAGAGTGGCTGCTGCTGCTCCAGAAGTCACACAGATGTGACCATGTTTAGTAAAAGAAGAAATCATCTTTTCCTGAGCCTTTCTGAGAGGAAGAGAACATTTTCCTGAAGCCCCCAGTCGCCTCCACTCCCATCTCAGTGCCCAGAACAGTGGACACTACCAGAGTTTCCACTGTGGGGGATTAACCCCTGTAGCTGGGATAGGGTCATCCACCCTTCCCAAAGTCATTGGCAGGGGGATGGGGAACACCCAACAAAATCTGGCCCTGCAGTCAAGCAAGAAGAGTGGATGTGGATGCTGGGGAGATTGTGTCCTGTGCCCAGAACTTCCCAGCTTTGGTGGAGAAGCCAACATTCAGACCCAGCGGGCTAACTCTACTCTGCAGTGCGAGCTGGGGTGCACTTGTGCCTGGCTCACCGAGCAGGGTCGGGTAGCCCCAGGGCCTGGGAACGCTGGTCTCCTGCCCTGCCCCTGTCACCTGGGGCTCACAGAGAGCCGTGGTCTGGGCTGCTCTCTGATGCTGGACTCATTAAAGGAAATGTTCTCATGGGCATATTTCCAGCCCAGACGGTGGCAGTTTTAATATCCAGAACCACAGCGAAGGGGAATGGGTGGCCCACCCCTGCAGGCTGGCCAAGGGTGCTCGTCCTCCTACAATGGAGAGGAAATGAAACATGTAGATGTTTTCGTTTCCTGAACAATGCTGATTGGCCTTCGGATCAGGACAGGGGCACAACTGGGCCATGATGCTGGCAAGAGGCGGGGAGCAGGGAGCGGACAGCTGGACCACAGACCGCACTCTCTCCCTCGACGTGGGCAGGCTGCCCCAGCCGCAGTTTCCTATTCTGTGAAATGGGGACAAAAATAGCAAGGGAGCGGTGATGGCTATCAGTGTCTGGTTGTGAACACGCACCCATAAAGGGCACGAGGGTCGTGGGATGGCCCATTCCCCAGGCCTGGGTGGGTGAGGGGACTTCTCCTGGAACACAGCCTGGCCTCTATCCCATCCCCACCATAGGTGAAGTAGGGGTGTAGCTGGAGTGGGTTCCTGTCCTTGACCAGCTGAGGTTTTGAGTTTAAACTTTAAGTCCTGAGTGGGGGGTGGGAGTTGGATCTATTTTTTCTGTGGTTTCTGCCCGAAAGGGCACAGATGGCAATTCAGGCAAGTGGGCCGGCTCGGGCCCGAGACCTAGGCAGGAGGGGGCAGGGCCAGCTGTCCAGCTGGTCGGTTCTGAGCCATAGGTTCCAATCAACCTGGTCAGAAATAAGGCTTCGGGTCCTGCACTCGTGTCTGATTTCTCAGCTGGTCCCCATCCTCTGAGAGGGAGGTGGGGGGTGTTTATGGTCCCCTAAGTTCAACAGCCCAGGTCCTGCCCATGTGGCTCCAGTCGACCTGTGTGGGCGCCAGCTTGCCGCCCACGTTCATCCAGACCCCAGCAGAGAGCGACCGGGCTGAGCCGGGGCTGTCCTGCTCCCATCGCCGGGACGTGACTGTGGACAGCATATCAGATGGGACAGGTCCATCTCGGGAGGGACAGGGGTTACAGGACCTGGATGAGCAGAGCCCAAGTGCAGCCCAGACGGACACCTCCTTGACTGCTCTCTTCCCAGCCCTCCCGTCAAGCCCCTCAGCCAGCACCCCTCCTTCCTGCCGCCCCCCTCCCCCTGTCCTCTCTCTTTCCTAACCTTTCCATCCCAAGGGAACCTTCTATAGGACAGCGCTGCTACCCTGGGTCCCTCCCATCCTCACATACATGTCATAGCCCATCTTTAAAAGCCAACCAGGGCTTCCCTGGTGGCGCAATGGTTGAGAGTCCACCTGCCGATGCAGGGGACACGGGTTCGTGCCCCAGTCCGGGAAGATCCCACATGCCGTGGAGCGTCTAGGCCCATGAGCCATGGCCGATGAGCCTGCGCGTCCGGAGCCTGTGCTCCGCAGCAGGAGAGGCCACAGCAGTGAGAGGCCCACGTACCGCAAAAAAAAAAAAAAAAAAAATCCAACCAGCAGACCCCTCCCCCGATTCCTCCTCCCTGCTGGCCCCCCTGCAGGTGTCTGCTCCTCTTTGCAGCAAAACTGATCAAGAGCACCCTCTGCGTTTTCTCCTCTCTTAGTCCATGCTGGGCACAGGGGGTCCCACCTCTTTACCAAAACCCACCTGGCGGCCCCCACTCTGCACAGACTCCCAGCCCGTCCTGCAGGGGCATCTCTCCCGGGATCCTCCCTTCGGCTTCCAGGTCCTGGTTTGCTTTCTGCCACCCTTGTCACTACTTCTTCTCCTCTCCTTCCATTCTCTGACCTCTTACCTTTGACCTCTGGAGGCCCAGGGCTCCATCTTGGACCTGGGCCCCTCTCTCCACAGCCTCTGCCACTCATCCCCTCTTTTTCTCGCACCCTGAAGCCAAGCCATGGTCTAATCCTGTTCGCTTTGCCCCCAGAACTCAGCCAGAGCCTGGGCCCCTCCCCTCTGCTGTGTCCACCTGGCCCAAGCCCCCTCAGCTCTCACCTGGACCTGCAGACTGCCTCTTGGCCTCTGCCCACCTGTTCTCAGACAGCAGCCAGAACCTTGGGAAGCAAGTCACACCGGGGCCTCCGCTGCACAAGACCCAGAGTAGCCTGTAGTGAGCAGAAGCCGAGAGGCCCTGCGTGGCTTCGCCCGGTCGGCAGTCAACGGTCGGGCCTACGACCATGCCTCCTGCTTCTCGGGGTCCCCCTCCCGCCCTGGCCCTTCACTCCATGCCCCTGGCGCCTACAGACCCGGCCCTCTCCTCTGTCTGGAGCCCCTCGCTTACATCCACATCACTTACCTCCTTCAAGTCTCTGCTCAGATGTCACTTCCCAGCCGGCCCACCTCTCCAGCTCGGCAGACGCCTCACACCGCCGGCCTTCACGGGAGGCCCAACACCCATCAGCCCGGGGGCCCCGCCTCAGACCCTGAAGGGGGCACAGAGGGCAGGATTGCCGCCCTCCACCAGAACCTGGAGGAACCGGGTTCCAGCAACATAAAAAGGCAGAGGACAGGGTTAGAACCAGGGAAGAGTGTGCACCCCAGCTGCCGATTCATTTCGGGAGTGTAACTGCCCTTAGGCCCTCGGCAGCCAGGGTGCCTGGGTGCAAATCCTCGCTCACTTGATATCTGCATGCTTCCTCATCTGTGCAATGGGCGCCGTGACAGCTCCTGTTTCAGGGCCATTGCGAGGCCTGGACCAGGTCCACACACGTGAAGCGCTCAGAGCCACGAGGGCGCAGGCCACCATCATTCCTCGCCACGAGACTGGGGGATCCGGAGGCCGGGATGTGGGTCCGGCCCTCACTCGGCTCTGGGTAGCTGGCTGGACCCTCCGTCTCCCCTAAGCAGTCAGCCTCGGGCCAGAGCACAGGGTGAAGCCTCCCTTCCGAAGCCAGCTCTTGGCTCCCCCCACGTTCCTCCCCAGCCCCCCGACCACCTGGAGCCCCCGCTCGTGGAAAGCCTGCTGCATCCCTGCTGCAGCTGCCAGCAGCCGAAGGAGGCCCCATCTTCAAGGTCAGTTCTGCTGGACCCCCAGAGAGGCACATAAGGGCGGTGGGAGGGGAGCTCCACGGCTCTCCAGGGGGACAGCTCCCAGGCAAGCCTCTGATGGAGCTTCCCTTGAAGGGCAGGCGGTCACCAAGAGGGTGCGGAGCCCAGAGAGGCCACTGGCAGCAGCGTGACATCTGTCTGAGTCATTCTGTCAAGTTGGGCCAAAGTTTCCCCAAACGGAGGAGAGATCAAGGGACCCTGCCTAAGTAAGTGCCCATGGGGGCTTCCAGGGGCCACATACAGACAGACTGCAGTGGGGCTGCAGGGTCGGAGGCTCCGGGCTGCCAGCGCCAATCGCCCCAGCCCTCCATCCATGTCTCCTCTTTTTGCTGAGCTTCCCGGGTGGGCGACAGATCCTAAGCCCCTTCCGGTGCTCGGGCTGCAACGTCACCTCTCTGAACCCACCTCCTCGCTGTGGAAAGGGTGGCGATGGAGCCCAGCTCTCAGGGCTTCAGAACTGCCTGTGATTGTAATCAGGTACCGATTCAGTCACTGGCAGAAATAATTTGTTAAATCAGCACAAGCTCAGTGTAGCCCCCCAAAATTTTTTTTTAAGGATTGGGTGGTGGGCTGAGCAGCGCTGCCTAGAGTTCATGGGACAGCCTGGGGGCATGAACCAGGAGGCAGGGAGGATGCCCCCGCTTAAGGCACTGCAGGCCCCAGACCCTGTACAGCTCTAGTGCCTCCTGTTCTGTGTCTCTGCTCAAGTGACAGTCATGTTCTCTGTGATCTGGTGTCTGCACCAGCCATCCCCATGGCTCTCTGGGCCCCAAGATTCCCCCTACCTCGTCCCAGTGTTCCTGCTTTCACGCCTGTGTATGTGCTGTTCCCTCTGCTATTCGAGCCCTTCACCTCCAGCCCAAAGAGTGCCACCTCCAGGAAGCCCTCTGGGTTGCTGCTTTCCTCCATCACAGCCTTTTCTGAGTGTGTCTCTTTGTTGCAAGTGTGGCTACCTCTCCTTCCACATGTGGGGGCAGGACCGGCCAGGGATGCGTGTGGACTGGCCTGGATTTGGTCAGGGCTGGGGAGAGGCCCTGTCCCCCATAAGGGAGGATGGAGAGGCCCTGGCACCTACAAACAGCCCAATCTGCTGCCTACCTGATCCTCCTGAGGGCTGAGCTGGGCAGGGATGGGCTCCGAGGGGATCCGGGGGGCATCCCGGTGGATGACCAACTCAATTAGTGCCTCTGCAGGCGGTGGGGAGGGAGATGGGGAAAGGGAAGAGTCAGAGTGAAAGAGCCACAGAGGCAGAGAAAAGTTGGGCCGAGGCAGGAAAGCGCTGGCTCAGCCTGGGCCCCTCGGTGCCTCAGGGCCCCCTCCTTGAAGCCTCCAAGCCACTCCTTCCTGCCCTGCGCCGGGGATCCTTGCTGGGGGCCACCCTCATGTGTCCCATCCCAACCTCCAGGCAGCCCTGGGAGGCTCCTATCAAGAGACCCGTTTCACAGCGGTGGCTCCGGCTGTTGCTGGACCAATGTGCTCACCTGCAGCGGAATTTCCGCAGCAGGAAGACGTAGGATCTGGTCCCCCTGCAGGCTGTGGGGTGGCACCTGCCTATGGCTTCCACAAAGCCCAGCACTCAGACCATTGCTTACTCAGGCCTCAGGGCCAGTCAGGCGGGGCTCGGCCAGAGGCTCAGGACCTGAGGCTCCTTGACCCAGGAAACAGGAGGAAGAAGCTGTGAGTACCCACAGGGCAGGGCTGGGGGTCATCATGACCCTTCCCCACCTGGACTCGGAGAGGTTAAGTGGCTAGGTCAAGGTCACACTGCTGGGACAGGCTGATTCCCGCACTTGCTCTTCCCCAACCCGTCTGCTGTCCAGGGAGGAGTCCGTCGGCTCCTGGCCTCAGTTTCCCCATCTGTAACAGGAGGTTGGGCCAGATGCTTGCTGACGGCTCTTCCCCTCTGACGGCAAAAGCCAGTAATCGTGTAGTTGGAGGGAAGAAAAGAATAAAAGCTGGGGATTCAGTTTCTCCTGCCACCAGTGCCGTGGGTGCAGCCCGCCCGCCTATAATTACACATGATTAAGATGCAAAGCTGCAGGTACAGTTCGGAGGCCTCGGAGCCTGCAAGATTCTGCAGGGAGCATCGCGCCACTGAGGGAACCCGTTCTCTCCAACCTCCCACTGGGCGCACATTTCTATTTTGGTTTTTATTTTACTTATTTCATTAACTCAGCTCCAACTCTGGGAAGCGTGGCACTGTAGTGTCTCAGCTGTAAGCACCAGGCCGCTCTGTCCAGCCACAGCAAGGCTAACAGGAGGACTGGAGACCAGGTTCACTCCCACGGCCAGGTGCCCGCAGGTGCAGCAGGACGGTCACACTCCTAGGGGCCCTGCTTGGACACCAAGATCACAGGGGTCGGGGCTGGATCGAGCTCCTCCTGGAGTGAGGTCCCACATCCAGCATCTCTGTGGGTCATCTCATCCCCTGGTGGGCAAAAGGCCGGACGACCCCCTCATTTCATACCCAGGGCATCTGAGGCTGAAGGTGAGCAGGCACCTGCCCAGGTCACCTGTCTCAGCTGGATGGAGCCAGGACTGAGTCCTCCACCTTCCAGCCTCTCCACAGGTTTTTCTCCCCCTAAACTTGGGTGCTGTGGCCAGAAGCCTGACTCAAGGACAGACTGGCCTTGGTGCTGACCTCGTCTGACCACGCCCACCAGCCCCTCATCCCCTCCGCAAAACCATGGTTTTGTTTCTGATTTTACGAGCAGTATGTTCATGGTAGAGAGTATTGGCAACATGCAAAAATATGAGGAAGAAAATAACAATCCCCTGGAACTCCGTCTGAGATGCCTTCTGTTACATTGTAGCTTGTACCTTCTGATCTTTCCAGGTGCTCACCTGCCTAAGGAGAGACATCTGTGCACCTGTAAGCTCAGCAGACAGGGGGCAGGGCATGTGTGAGCCACGAGGATGCTTCACACCTGAGGGTCCTCCACTGGATGGTGCTGAGTGACCTTGGGCAGGACGCTCATCCCAGGCACACTCCCTCGTCAGTGCCTGACATCGTCAACACCTGACCCCATCAGTACCTGCCGGGCTGGGGTGGCTCGGAGGCGGGGATGAGGAGAAAAAGTGAGAATGCTGCCCTGATCCCACGGATCCCATGGCCATCATCACTGTCGTGAACATCCAAGTCGGGAGGAAGGACAGCGTTCTCGCTGTGACCCTCCACTTGTTCACTGTATCACAGGGAAGATGAGCCCTCCCTCCCAGGACTGTTGGGCCGTGGAGAGGAAAGTGTCAGCACAGCACCCACATGATACAGAGAAGGGCTCAGGAAATACGGGAGGGTGGCGAGTGGGCGGCGTTGACATGGCATCCCTGCCCCCGTGGTGGGCAGGCGTGGCTCTGCCTGTGTCTGCATCCTGGGGTGGCAGAGGGGACCCTGCATCAGCTAGCAATGGGCATAATACTGCTGCGTTATGAATGGCCCCAAGCCCTCAGGGCACAATTACATGTTAGCTCATGTCTGCAGGGTCCAGCTGACCTGGGCTGGAGCAGGTTCCCAGGGGCCCTTTCTGCCTGTGTGTCCCTGAGCCAGGCCGGCTCCCCAACACAGGCTGACCTCCAGTCCCTGCAGCAGCCTCCCCTCTGAGCTGCCCCCAGGGAGAAAGTGGTCCAGGGGCTCCATCACACACAGGTCCTGGGGCCAATAGGATTAACCAATTCAAAATCTGTATCTAATGTAGAGCCTTATTTCTTTTCATCCAACTTTCTATTTTTGAAAACTTGCAAACCTACAAAATACTGGAAAGGATAGTGTGAAAAACACCCACCGTATAACCTTTCCCCCAATTCACTAACATTAACAATCTGTCACATTTGCACTCCCTCTCTCTCGCTATGTATGTATATATATAAATACATTCTGAAAAGAAGTTACTAGTGAACACAGCTTTGAGCATTCCCTAAAACCCAGCACATCCTCCTGCCCTGAAAAATTCCACATCTGAAAATTTAATGTTGATGCTCTGCGTTTATTATGGACTGAATGTTTGTGTCCCCAGAATTCATACATCAAAGCCTTAACCCCCAAGTGATGGTGTCAGGAGGTGGGGCTTTCGGAAGGTGATAAGATGAGGTCATGGGGCCCCCAAGATGGGATTAGTGCCCCAAGAAGAAGAGGAAGAGGCAACCGGAGAGAGCACTCTCTCTCCACGTGAGCACACAGAGGAGGGTCAGCGCCTGTGAACCAGGAAGGTCCCGCACCAGAACACCAGCCCAGCCACACCTGATCTCGGACTTCCAGCCTCCAGACTGTAAGGAAGTAAATTCCTGTTGCTTAAGCCCTCAGGCTGTGGGAATTTGTTATGGCAGCCTGAGCTCAGACAGCAAGGATCAATATTAGCCCAGGGCTTCCCTGGTGGCACAGTGGTTGAGAGTCCGCCTGCCGATGCAGGGGACAAGGGTTCGTGCCCCAGTCCGGGAGGATCCCACATGCCGCGGCGCGGCTGGGCCCATGACCCATAGCCGCTGAGCCTGCGCGTCTGGAGCCTGTGCTCTGCAATGGGAGAGACCACAACAGTGAGAGGCCTGCATTCCGCAAAAAAAAAAATATATATATATATATTAGCCCAAATTCTAATTTCCCTAATTGTCCCAAATTATATATTTTTACCTGTTTTTTTAAAATTGAAGATTTAATTGAGAATCATGCCTTACATTTACTTGCCATTTCTCTTTCGTCCCCCTTATTCTAGAACATTCCCCGCCACTTTCTAGTCTTCCACGACCTGTCCACTTTTGAAGCGGCCAGGCCAGTGGGGTGCACTTCTGCCCCTAAAGACAAAGCAGAAGGAGCCAGAGGGTGGGTTCCCCTCCGCAATCCTTCCCACCCAGCGCGGAGGTGACCCAGACCCTGGAAGGACCATCTGCAAGAAAGTGGCAGTCCAGAGGGCTGCCCGCCGGCTTCTGAGAAAGGAAAGGCAAAGACAGCAGTCAATTAGGGGGAAATGCAGGCACATTTCACCCCCTTTCTCTACAACATGCTCAGGGCAATATTACAGCCAGTTCCTTCCTCTTCTGCTCCCAGCAAACCCAGACACACAAACAACCAGGGCATGAGACCAGGGAGCAGGGTGGCAGGCTTCTGGCATCAGCCTCTCTGCAGCCGCCAGCACCTGGGATGGATTTTAATTGCCTGTGAGGTCCTTTATGCAAATGAGCCATTACTGCTCTCACCTCTCACAGATGTCCAGTGACAGCCTGGGGTCACTGATGTGCTTCAGTCCTCATCCCTTTGTGAATCGGGGGGGAGTTTGCACCCCCATTTTGTGGATGAGGAGACTGAGCCTCAGAGAGGGGATGTGACCTGTACAAGGTCACCGGCTTGTAGGCGCTCAGTGTGTCCAGCGGCTGAGCTGCTGGACCTCAGGGTCAAGTCCTCAGAAGGGAGGGACAACCTTGGCCCAGGGCTGGGTGATACCCAAGGGGAGCAGAGGCCTCGAGGGGGGTCTCTCTGGAGGAGGGGGGTCTCTCCCAGAGAGAGGGGAGTGGTCAGGCCTTCAGAGGGGGCACCTTGGGAGAGGAGGGGAGGTCTGGACACCACAGGACTGGGGTGCAGAGGGGTGGACTGAGTCAGACTGAGCTGTATTGGGTTAAAAGAAACGAGGCTAAATCTACCTTCCATGTGGCGGTGGCTCTCCCAGGATCACGGCCAATGGTGACAATCCCCACCTGGCCATGAAGATTCCCTTCCTTGTCTCTGGGGACCAAGGGCCTTCAGGCACAAACACGGTTTCCCCATATTTTGGGAACCCTTTTGAGATGGGCTTTACAGTGGTAACCACTGTCCTGGGCCCTCCTGCTTGGCTGGCATGGGGTGTGGGCTGCCCCTCACAGTGAGATGGTGGGTGAGGTATCAGAGAAAAACAGTGCTTAAGCAGTAAAGACAGATTTTATTCTGGGCTATTGCAATAGAGGAAAAGAGATGTCCGTACAGAACCAGGCTTAACTCAGATATAGGGTGGACAGGCGGGGCTTATGGCCCAGGAGCAGGTGGGGTCAGTGGATGGAAAATCACTAAGAGGGAACATCAGGGGTGAGGGGCATTCTGGCTAAACCCCCCCTGACAGGATCCTCGTTGGAGGCAGGCCAGGCGCCAGGCATCCTCTGGGGGGCGATGGGATGAGGATTTTGATCTGATATCTAGATGGAAGATTCTGGTCAAGCTGACCTGGCAGGGTCCTTGCCAAAAGGGGATTTTAGCAGGCAGTGCACAGGTGGGCCCAGGGGCAGGATCAGACACCTCCTCTTGGGGCTTCTGTCTCCCGTCTGTAGCACTGAGGGGGGCAGGATACCCTCGAGGCCCCCCGTGGCTGAGGGACATCTAGGCCACAAAGGCTGCAGGATCCCAGGCTCAGTGTGCATTCCTGGCCCCGCTGCCACTTCCGGACGAATCCGGGGTTTCTTGTGGATTTCCCAATGTCGTTCCTCCCACGAAGGTCAATACAAAAGGTACTTGGCATGTTTTCTTATCAGCATCGGGATCTGCCCCCGCAGAGGGGGAAGCGACCCCCCAGAGCTGCTGGGAGTGGATGGGATGCAGTCCACAGGCCCCACAGGTGGCTGTGCCCCATCCGCGTGTCTGTAGGACCAGCCTTGGCTCTGGGCTGGTGCCAAGAAGGCCAGTTTGGCAAGAACCTGTCGGCGAGTCAGTCCAGGCTCTCCTGAGGGGCCGTAACCCCGGCTTTGCTCTGAGGGAGCTCAGACAGGAAACCAGGACCCACAGAGCTTGGGGTGGGGGGGCACATCCATCTTTAGCCGCCTTCCTGGTTTGGACGTGGAGGCAGCTCGGGGTTCCCAAGGGCACCCCGGGTCATAAGGCTAGATAGCCTTCCTTGTGGAGGAAGGCTGGGACGTGCAGGGGCAAGGTGACACGTGAGCCTGTCACATGGGGCTTTCAATGAGAATTTGAAAGGAATGACTGGGTGGCACTGGGGAGGGTTGCTGCTGTCACATTTAGGTGCCTGTTGTCCCCCCAGTCGTTAGTAAGGCTCTTTGGGTGTCTCCTCGCTCCCACACCCAGCCTGGGCTCTCCTGGCTGTCGGAAGGGTCAGCAGGGCATCGTGTCCTCCCTAGGTCCCAGCACCAAGAGGGACCTGGTGTGACAGCAGGTGTGATCCGGATGCCCAAGCAGGCGCCCCAGAGGGGGCGGGGATGCGGGGCTTCTCCTCTCCCTGCACCCCACCCTCGAGGGAAGCTGCTGGGGTGGGGGGTGGAACCCCGGGGATGCTCCACAAACCACGCTGTGCCCTTCATTCATTCATTTGCTTTCACTCGCTCATTTATTCATCCATCGGCTCCAGAAGGTACCACCTCCACATACCACCCTCCTGGGGGTTAGGGCTTCCACGTGTGACTCTGGGGACATGAACATCCAGTCCACAGCAGCCAGCTGATACAGCAATCCCACCATCCCTCTTCCAGGCCATAGCACCTTAATCTCGGGGCCACGTCATCATCTCTGGTGACAATCACAGGGCTCGGCCTACTGAAGACGCTTGTCACTGTTGGCGGGTTGGTGAGAGGCTGACCCTTCCTGCCACCCCACCACGCGTCAGGGCCCCTCCCCTCCGGAGAGCCTCACTCACCAGGGAGTACAGAATTCCCGCTGGGCTGCGGGGCTACAGGCGTTGATGTCCTGAACCCACATGGAGGCTCATAAAGCATCCAGTGTTTCTGCCCTTATCCTGCAGCCGGGGCCCTCCCATCTGCTTGAAATCTTCTTCCTTTGAATTCAAAGAATATGCCTTTTGCACTACCCCAAAGAGAGACCCGGGGGTGCCCGCTGCTTTGGGAATTCTCCTGTCAATTTTACGAAAATCTGATCTGTGTTTAGGACCAATAAAGCCTCTACTTCTCCCTCTTCAGTTATGCAAACCTTATCCCAGCTGCCTGTGTGCCTGGTTCTCCCCCAAAGTGTTGAAAGCACTTTCCTGCACCACATTTTCTTTCCAAGATAACCCATTTGAGGAGGGCTGGGTGCATCCTATTAGGGCCAAGGGGGGCTCTGAAGGATATTTTCTTCTTTAGTCAACTAAGTTACAGGTATCCCATCGGATTCGCTCTGCAGACTTCAAGTTGATTTAGGAGTTTCATGGAGTTGGCTGAGCACGAATCCTGCTAATCGGGCCAATTTCTGACCATCACTGGAGTAACTAGCTCCCTAAGAAAGAAAGTCAGAGCAGAGAAGCCAGAAGCCTGCTTCCACGTGGGCACGTGGGACCCAGCGCTTCCCGGGGGCTCTTCTGACGGCAGTCTCCTCACCTCCGAGTCTGCTTGTCACTGGGAGGTGAGAGCAGGTCCCTCTCAGGGTTTCTTCCTCCTCCTGTGACCACCCCGATGGTCAGCAGGTCTGAGCAGCAGGCAGCCACGAACAGGCAGAGAGATGAACAAATTCTGGCACATTCCAGCCACGGAGGGATTGCAGAGAGCACGTGAGCCACCATTTACAACATCCCCAGCTCACCGCCAGGCACATATGAGGACCCCTGGATGCTAGTCCCCTTGTCCCCCGCTGGTGGGACTGACGGAGGGAAGAAAGTACACTACTGGGGGTGGGGGGAGATGGCCCGATTCGCTTTTGCGGCATCAGTGCCAGCGCAGGGCCTGGCACACAGCAAGTGCTCAGTCAATACTGATTCCTGTGTGACCTCAGATGGGGAGCTTAGCCTCTCTGAGCTTCAGTTTCTTTTTTTGTAGAATGAGGTTGGTGGCCCACCTGCCATCATGCTCCATCTTACACGGGAGGCAGTTGACGACGGTGCCCACCAGGTGCCCAGTGCTGCCCTGAAGGCTTCCGCTATAAGACCCCACTTCACGCTCACAGAGAATGAGGTGGTATTATCCCCTCCCCAACCCAGGAGTCGCGGGGAAGGGGAGCAACTTGGCCAACGTGGTCCGTGGTGCAGATGTGAGTGGAACCCAGGCACCTCCCTCCACGAAACCACACACTGTCCTTGGGGCAAGAATCCCCAGGTCAGTGCTCATGACCTTTGCTCAGTGACTAGTCATTGAACGCCTGCCCTCTGCCAGGTACTGCTGGGGAAACAGCCTTGAGCTGTCGGAGCCCTGCCCCCATGGCTGAGTCATGCTCCCTGAGGCTCCTTCTTCCCGGTTCTAGTTTTGCCGGCTTCTCCCCATCCAAGCATCCATGCAGCCAGTCCTTCTCTGAGCATTCGCTGAGCACCTCTTGTGTGCCGGGGCCTAGATTCAGTCAGGGTTTTCTCTGCTCTCCTCTCCCTGTTCAGAGGCTAGTAGAGGGATGACACAGGTACAGCGGAAGCAAAACAGGCAGACGTGCTGTGATGGGGCAGCCCAGGTAGTGGAGCCCTTCCCTAGCCAGGCTGCCTGCCCTAGGGCCCTCCTGTCTGCCTGTCACTTTTCTGAACCCACAAGGCTCCCACAGCTAAATGTGGAGCCCCAGCTGGGCCAGAGGGCTGTCCAGGGTGTAGGACTGTCCCCTGCCTCACACCGGCACCATGTGTCTCTCAGCCTCCAGGATAAAAGGTAGTGGGGGGCTGCTGCTAGTTCTGGTGGGTCCTGCCTGTCGTGTATGGCCTGAGGACGGGGAGGAGAGAGGTGGCACTGTGGGGAAGGGCACAGGGCCCAAGGTCAGATAAAGACATAAACCTACAGATTCAAGATGAGTGAACCCCAAACAGGATCAACCCAAATAAATCCATGCCAAGATACATCATAATCAAACTTTAAAATTAAAGACAAAGAAAAAGATCCTGAAAGCAGCCAGAGAAAAATGATACCTGTCAGGGGAAACAATTTGAATGGAAAGGAGATTTCTCATCACAAACCGTGCTGGGAAAAAAGAATCATCAACCCAGAATTCGAAACTCAGAGAAAATGTTCTTCAGGAATTAAGGGGGTAATCAAGGCATTCTGAGATGAAGAAAAACTATGGATGTTTGTCATCAACAGACCTATCCTTACAGACTGGTTAAAGGAAATTCTCTAAACAGAAAGAAAATGATAAAATAAGGGGCCTTGGAACATCAGGAAGGAAGAAAGAACATGACAAGCAAAAATATGTATAAATGAAACAGACCTCCCTTCTCCTGGAATTTCTAAATCACATTTGACAGTTGATGCAAAAATTATAACACTGTCTGATGTGATTCTCAATGTATGTGCAGGAGATATTCAAAGCATTTATATTATAAATGTGGGGCAGCAAAAGGACCTAAAGGGAGGAAATGTTTTTTTACGTTATTAAAACTGGAAACTAATGACTGCACTGTCCTGTGATAAGTTATGTATATAATGTCATAGCTGGAGCAACCATTTAAAAACCTGTACCAAGAAACACAATCAACACCAATATATAAATCAAAATGGAATTCTAAAAAACGCTCAAGTAACCCAAAGGAAAGTAGGGGGAAAAAGCAGAGAAGGAGAAAACTAAGGAAACAAAGAACAAAAAATAATATGACAACTTAAGCCTTAACTTAATTACAACTGTAGTAAATGCAAATGGTCTAAATACACCAATTAAATGACAGATTGGCAGAGTGGACAATAAAAACACGACCCCAATATATGCTGTGTACAAGAAGCTCACTTCATATATAATAAAAAGTATGTTGAAAATAAACACATGGAGAAAGATAAATCATGGAAACATTAATCAAAAGAAAGCATGAGTGGTCATGTTAATATCACACAATACTGTGTAGACAATATTAATATCAGATAAGGTAGACTTTAGGGCTTCCCTGGTGGCGCAGTGGTTGAGAGTCTGCCTGCTGATGCAGGGGACACGGGTTCGTGCCCTGGTCCGAGAAGATCCCACATGCCGTGGAGCGGCTGGGCCCGTGAGCCATGGCCGCTGAGCCTGTGCGTCCGGAGCCTGTGCTCCGCAGCGGGAGAGGCCACAACAGTGAGAGGCCCACGTACCGCAAAAAAAAAAAAAAAAAAAAAAGAGAAGACGACAACGGATAGACCAAAAGAACTGGGTGCTGGCTCGGCTGATTGCTTTCTCATGTATGTCTCCAAGGATGCTTTTGACAAGTCCCCATCACAGAGGTAGTTTTGTACGTACCCTTTCCTTACAGACTAAGATAATCTGTTTTTACAAGACAAATAGTGTTTGATGAAAAATAGCAAAGCGTGGCTACAATTCATTTCAGGATGATTCATTATCCCTGAATTTTTCCATTAGCTTCTATTGTCAACTGTTCCCAAATGATTTTATTAGATGACATCATAAATATGTGATAGAAAAAAGAAGAAAATGATGCGAGGACTCTTGTGGAAAACAACGTTTGTCTCAAAGATCTGGGTTGGTCACCACGGGCTGGCAGAGGGCCTCCTATGGGCACTGCTCAGTCTGCAGAAGGGGCTAGCAGGGCTGGCGCACGGACTACCCATAGCTGCTTGGGAAGACTGTAGTGGGAGAGAGTCAGAGCGCATTTAATCCGGCTGGAAAGGTCGGTGGAAACATTGGAGAGAGGAAATCCAGCCAGAGAACTTCATCATCAAGGGCTGCGAGGTTTCCAGGCCCAGGTGAGTCTCAGGGGTGGAACTTCCTGCGGGAAGATGTGTTGCTCCTTCTGCTTCAGTGTTAAGCTATTCGTCAAGCATTCTCACTCCATGAAGCAAGCAGGGCGTCAGGGAGGGATGTTGCCAGCTCAGGACAGTCCTAATGAAACTGTCCTCGGCCTGGTTTCTGCCCTGGGTAGATATATCTTCAGCTGTTACATCACACGTGAGTGAGTTTGGAGGGTCAGTCCTGTGGGACTTCCCCGTTTCACGGCTTGCCATGTTTTCTCTCTGCAAGTCTCCATTTTCTCTTTTCTAAACAGGGATGCTGTGCCTCCTATGTGCAGGGATTTACAAGGCTGGAGGCAGTGTGGGTGCCTACCACCTGCCACCATCCTTGGCACACAGTAGATACTCAGTAAATGGTACTTGATTGAATGTTATAATTATTGATTTTAAAATTTTTTCATACATTTTCTTCCATATTAGATTGTGATCCTAAGGTGAAATAAATGGTTTAACCTATCACACAAATCAATTTTAAAGAGCGACATAATGCCCTAACTATAATGCACAGAAGAGATCAAAGGAAAGAGAGTTATCATTTTTAACAATCTGTGTGCCAGTGTGTGGATGTTGGTGGGGCCGCAGTGCGACTGGGATTGGGTGCCCGTAGCAGCATGGACGTTGGTGACATATTTCCATTTTTGGTGAAATCAGGCTCAACTCCTTATAAAGTGCCAAAATAAGCAAGCTCTATCTGTCCCCAATTTACATAATAGGTGCTTTCCTGGAAAATTCAGCTTGTATTAAAAGTATTTTTAAAACTACCTCAGTGTTTGTTTGTAAAATCGCTAGTTTCTAGGTTAAGACATCCATCAACAGGATTTTCACCCACAAGAAGTGCCCCGTGGTATCTGAGGAGTTTTGGGGAATGAAGCCCACTGCCTTGGTATGGGGCTTGTCCCACAAGTTACGGATCTCCCAACTGCCCTGGACCCTGACCTCCACTTGCCAGTTGAAATCCCATCTTCGGGACCCCCAAGAACACCCCGAAATTCCCCCTGGGGACAACTGGCCTGCTGACTCAGGGGACAAACCCTGTGGCCCAGAGCCCAGGGGCGCTCACTGAAGGTCTGCTGTTGTAAACTGGCCACACGCACCCTGAACCGCTCCTCTGGATGCTGGCAGCCTGAGGGATGCATTTGGGAAATGGTCCTCCGTCACCAGGAAGAGACCCGCACCTGCACAGAGGCTAAACTATGTTCTTACTTTTTCCCGTGCCACAATCTGGTAGTCTGTGCCACAGCTGCGCCTGCTTAACAGAAAGTAAGGCAGAGGCCGCCACAGCAGCAAAACCTGAGAACCAGCCCCAGCCAGAAAGGCCCAAGGTGTCAACAGTCAGCTGCCCTGAGCGGGGTGCAGCCCGATCACGAGGGTGGCACCTGCGCACAGGAGACCCAAATGTCCAGAAGTTGCCTTTGCCTCCTTCCCACCCCGGGACCCCCGCCCCAAGCGGGTACTTGCACTTTGCTTTGGTACAGTGAGACCCAAAGGACTGCGTTGGCTCCGGCTGTTTCTGGAAATCGCCACTCCTTTCCCCAAACTCAGGCAGCACAGCCACCTCTGACCCCTTAAGTGTTTCCTCCCCTGGGGAGAAGAGGTATTCAGAGTGCGAGCTCTCCGCCCCCCAGTCATGGATCAACGGGTAAAGTTTCTGCTCTCCTTTGCCGAACCTGGGCTCCTTCAATTGGCTCTAGTGGCACCAGGCCAGGGAAGGACCTGGCTGGGCTCCACCCAATCCGAGAGGGGTGGTAACACCTCTGTTCCCGGAGCCCTGCTAACTCGGCGAGGGTGAAACCCGCTGGACTCCCCAGATGCTGGAAACGGCTGTTCCAAGAGCAGAACCCCCCTCACAGGTTTTCAGCCAGAGTGTCTCCAGCAGCAAACGATGGAAAACCACAGGTGGGCAGCCTATAAAAATACTGAGTCACATCTACACACTTCTATGTATAACATAGATAACGAATGAGAACCTACTGTACAGCACAGGGAACTCTACTCAATGCTCTGTGGTACCTAAGCAGGAAGGAAATCTAAAAAAGAGGGAAGGTATGTATACGTAGAGCTGATTCACTTTGCTGTACAGCAGAAACTAACACAACATTGTAAAGCCACTATACTCCAATAAAAATGTTTTTTGTTTTTTGCGGTACGTGGGCCTCTCACCACCGTGACCTCTCCCGTTGCGGAGCACAGGCTCCGGAAATGCTGGCTCAGCGGCCATGGCTCACGGGCCCAGCCGCTCCGCAGCATGTGGGATCCTCCCGGACCGGGGCACAAACCTGTGTCCCCTGCATCGGCAGGCGGACTCTCAACCACTGCGCCACCAGGGAAGCCCAATAAAAATGTTTTTAAAAAAGAAAAGGAAGCAAATATACTCATCCCCTCACTATAATGTCTACAATAAACTTATTTTAATATAAAAAATAGTGAGTCACTGTGCTGTACACATCAAACGAATATGATATTACAAATCAACTATACCTCCATAAAAATATAAATAAGTCATTCATGAAGTCACGTAACACAAGTCCTGGGTGGGAGGCTTCAGGGAGGCCGTCAAGTACAGGGTCCTTCCCCTCTCCGCTCCGCTCTGTCCCCAGAGGCCCTCGTGGGTGCAGGGGGCTCTCCCAGGCCGGTGGCCGGTGCACAGATGGCTACATGTGGGGGAGGAAGATGGTGACTCCAGTGAGCCCCTTTGCAGAGCCCGAAGAGCTCTCCTCACGCACTGTGGGCCGGAGGGAAGGCTTCCCGGGGACTGTCGCTCCCAAGGCCACCCCTGGGTTGGCATCGTGGACAATGCCCAGGGGCTGCACGTCTTACCTGCTGCAAGCCCGGTGGCAGGACCAGGAACAGGAAAGGTGATGAGGCTCTGGCCTCAGGTCCAAAATTTCAGGGGACACCAAAAACCTCCGTGGTGGAGGTGAACACTATTTTAATGCAGTATTGTGAAAGACCAGAATGAAGGCAAGAAAATCTGCCATGAAGAAACTATCAATATTTTAAAGGCAAGGTCTGACCTGCACTCATGAGATTCACCCCACCTGCCTCACCCTAATCCCTGCCTGGTCCAGTCCTATGTTCGCTTAAAATCTTGATGTTTTGTTCCTTGTGGATTTTCTTTTTTTTTGCATTCATTTTGGTCTTTAAAATATTGCATTAGCATATGATTTGTCTTGAGGACTGAGTTTTTTGAGGTGCCCTGAAAGTTTGCCCGTGATGGGGGTGCCTCACCCGCCCCACCCTGGTCTGGCTCCTTCTGGCCCCTGACTTGCAGGAAGGGGGAAGCATCTCAGGTTGTCGCTCATCAAGCTCAGGGTTCCTTTGCCAGCCCAGTTTCTGGACCATCTTCGCAGGCTGCCAGTCCATATGTGCAGTCGATGTCATGGGATCACGGCCTCAGTCAAAGCTCTCGGCTGGAGCTCGCCTTGGACCCCAAGCCCTGAAGCCTCCTCGGCACGGCCTGCTAACCCCTCTCGCCTCCGCACTCTGATTTGCGCCAACTGGATTGTCCCTGTGCTCACAGAGGATGCCCTGAAGAGACTCCTGGTGGGGGCTTGGGAAAGCAGGCCTAGTTTCTCCCCAAGTCTTACCCGCGGTTGCTCTGAGCCTCTGTTGTCCCCTTAGTGCCCAGTGGGCTGTTCCCAGCTCCTTTCTCAGGAGCCCTTGGGGGAGCCCTTAGAAGTAGCCAGTCCACACCACCTTGAAACTCCCTACACTCTCCCCCAGAGCCATAAACTCAGGGCGCATGCAGTGCGCACCCCACATTTAAACAGGAAACAAACAGTTTCATCGAATGGAAGATCCTTTTCCCCATCTTCTGCCACGTCTATGTTTTAGGGTTCACGCCTTTTCCTCCTGGCGCCCCACTTCTGGTGCCAAATTCTGTAAGTATTCACAGTTTTCGCCTGAAAGCAATAGAAACCAACTAGGGCCATTTGAGCTGAAGAGGAATTCTTTTTTTTTTTTTTTTTTTTTTTGCAGTACGCAGGGCTCTCACTGCTGTGGCCTCTCCCGTTGCGGAGCACAGGCTCCGGACGCGCAGGCTCAGCGGCCATGGCTAACGGACCCAGCTGCTCCGCGGCATGTGGGATCCTCCCAGACCGGGGCACGAACCCGTGTCCCCTGCATCGGCAGGTGGACTCCCAACCACTGCGCCACCAGGGAAGCCCTGAAGAGGAATTCTTGACGGGGATGTTGAGAGTTCAGAAATTCTCCAGAAGGGCTGGGACCCCTGGTTCAGAGCTGAGCTTCCGGGAGCAGCACTCACCTCCCACCCCAGAAAGTTCCAGTGGGCTCCGAGCGATGCCTTCCTGCGGCCGCGGCTCAGGCCCCTTCCTGCCGTGCCTCCCGGCTCACCAGGGACCCAGAGCGTTTAGTCACTGCTTCTGCTGCCAGAACTCTCCTCTGGGCTTCTTTCTTCCCCTTTATTTCTTGCTCCTGATTTAAAGTCTGAGGGGGGAGGCTACCTGGCGCACCTACGATGAAGAAGACAGGCTCATCCCCCCACCAGTGCCGCCTGGGGTGGAGGGACTCCGGTATGAAAGCAGTTTGGAGGCCAGTGCCCCGCCCAGAGGAAGGTCAAGCATCCAGGCCTGTCCCAAGCGTGTCCCAAGATGGGCCCAGCCCCTTCCCAGCCTCCCCGGAGCCGTGGCACCACCATCCCCAGGTCTCTCTTCCTGCGGCTGCAGGTCCACACTGCCCCTCCTGGGGCCCATCCTCTTCCCTGCAGGCTCCCACAGGGCTCTCATCCTTTCTCACTGCACACACGCCTCCTGGGGGCTCGCATTGCCCTGACCTCCATGTCCCGCCTTGACCCTCACTCAGGCCCAAGATCCCCACTGCCAGCGCCTGCTGGATGTTCTGCTTGCTGACCCTTGGATGCCCCCTAAACTTGAACCCGAGCGCGGTTCGTCCTGCAGCAAGGCCTCGCCACACCCACTCACAGGGCCACAACCTGGGGCCCCCCTCCCACTTCTTTCCTGCTCCCGTGACCTGCACCTGGTCAGTTTCTAAGGGCTGTACTCTCGTCCCCACTAATTTCTTCCTGCCGGACCGGGCAAGTCCCCTGTTATCCTGGGAGCACCCGGACCCAGCCGGGAGGGCCTCGGCTCAGTGCCTGGCGCGTGGCTTGCCTCAGCCACGTTTGGGATTGCTGTTGTTACGGACCGAGCCACTCCTGGCCTGAAACACGCCGTTCTCCTTCCTTCCTGTAAAGTCCTGACACTCTTGTAGCCCCACCTCAAGCCCTGTGTCCTTGGCCTTTGGAGGACTCCAGCTGGAAGCTTCATCCACAGACTGAACCAGAACTCAACTCCCAGCGCTCTGCCCCGGGTGCTGGGGGCCAGGCTCATCCTTGCCTCAAAGGTCTGAGGAAGAAGTTGTAGGTGAGAGCCAGCGTCTGCCAGCCCTGGCGCTTTGAGAATTTTAGGTGAGAGTTAAATGCTACGGTGCCTCAACGCCTGTAAAGCTATTAACCCCAAGGAGAGCGGATGCCGGGAGGGGCCCCCTGCCACCCCTCCCCCTCCCCCCCCCCCCCACCATCCCTCTGTCTCATTCCCAGGTCTAAACACCCCACCGCGCAAACCACTGGGTGTGCGGTGAACGCCCTTCTACTCCCCCCAACCCAAATAGCTTTATTGCTTCTGTAATTATATAAACAATGCTTGCTTGTTGTGGTTTTTTAATAAGAAAAAAATATAAGGAGAAAATTGAAAGTCACCTGAAATTCCACCATCCTGTGACGAGCACCTTTATCATTGGTGACCATGCTTCCATGTCTCTCTTAGACAGGTGGAATAAAAGCGACCCAAGGGCTTCCCTGGTGGTGCAGTGGTTGAGAGGCCGCCTGCCGATGCAGGGGACACGGGTTCGTGCCCCGGTCCGGGAGGATCCCACATGCCACGGAGCGGCTGGGCCTGTGAGCCATGGCCGCTAAGCCTGCACGTCCGGAGCCTGTGCTCTGCAACGGGAGAGGCCACAACAGTGAGAGGCCCGTGTACCCCCCCCCCCAAAAAAAAAAAAAAGCGACCCAAGCCAATGCTTAGTGAGGCCAGGCCAAGCCCCAGGCGCCGTTCTAGGTATCAGGCACATATCAAGCTGAGAAGCACCCTGGGGAAAGGGCCTCCCCCGCCTGCTGCTCTGGGCCTGGGGATGGATGGGGGTCCAGGCGGAGAGTCAGCTGCAGCCCAAGCTCGGCCAGTGGGATCAAGAGAGTCAGAGTCAGCTCATCAGGCTGGGATGGGGGCGTTAAAGACATCAATATGCTCTTAAAATAAGAAAGCTCAGAGGAATGGTAAACGAGCTGCCTCGTTATTTTAAGGCCATCAGAGCAGAGGCTGCCAGCCGTGGGGAAGGAAGGCATCACTTTGTAGCAGGAGGTTTGGGGACGGCGGGGTGTGGGTGCTGCCCTCGGCCCCAGAGGCCCCGAGCCGGGGGTCTGAGACCTCGTTTCCAGGCCAGCTCCATCCACGTGGGGAGGCCCGGAAAAGATGCTTGGCCCTGCGCACCCTGAATCTTCCTCCTGGAAGCACCTCAGCCCCGCGCCCGAGTCAACTCGGATCTTCATGAGAATGGCAGCAGCCTCTGTGTAGCCCCAGGAGCCAGGCTCTGCGAGGTTCTGCGGACGTTCTCTCTCTTCTTTCACAGGGCAGCGTAGGAGGGAGACCTGGAGCTGCTCTGGGCCTCAGTGCCCTCCTCTCTGAAAGGGGGGTAATGACTGCACCTTCCTCAGAGCGTCCTGGTGGGGCTTAAACGGGCAACACGCTTATGGTGCTCAGAGTCCCAGTGGGTTCGGAGTCAAGGCTGGGCAGATACAAGCTGTTGTTCTTAGTGATTATCCCCTGCATTTGTGCATCAAGAAACGAGGCTCGGGCTTCCCTGGTGGCGCAGTGGTTGAGAGTCCGCCTGCCGATGCAGGGGACACGGGCTCATGCCCCGGTCCGGGAAGATCCCACATGCCGCAGAGTGGCTGGGCCTGTGAGCCATGGTCACTGAGCCTGCGCTCCACAACAGGAGAGGCCACAACAGTGAGAGGCCCGCGTACAGCAAAAAAAAAAAAAAAAAAAAAAGAAACAAGGCTCAGAGAGGTTGAGCTACCTGCCCAAAGTCACACAGCCAGGAAGCAGGGAGCCAGGTTTGGACTAGAGGCTGCTCCAGGGCTGGCACCCCCATAACCATTGCACTGATGGCAGGCTGAGAAGTGACACACAGAGAGAAGCATCGGTGACAAGCAAAGCAGTGGTGGGACCTCCAGTTTCCTTCCTTCCGGGGGCCCAGAGCCCCATGAGTGTTTGCAGGACAGCATCTGCTTTCTGGGATCGTTAGGGGGGACCTAGTCGGGAATCAGCCAGAACCTTGCTCTGCTGTCTGCTGAGACTCTGGGGAGACCCTTGCTCCTGCCTCAAATGAAGGTCTCCAAAGTCAGCGAGGAGACCCAGTGACAGTGCCAGGCGGGTGCCCAGAGGGGGCTGGTCCCTCCTGGCGGGGCTCCAGCAGCCAGGCTCTAGATGGTCCCACCGCCCTCCAGGATCTTGTTTGGCCCTTGGAGCTCCGCTTCTCTATTTCTCTGTGATTTTTAAGCACCCCCTCCTTTCCTCTGGGTGTTGCTGTAAAGCACCGTCGGTTGTGACTATTCTAGGCGAGTCTTTGTTCCCAGGGGTGTTTTAAACTCTATTTCCGATCCTTTGCCGAGGGTGATCATCTTGTGCCGCTGGTCAGCTGTGTGTCCATGAGGCGAGCTCTGTCTTTTCCGAGTGCGTTTTAGCGCGTTTGACATCGAGGGCGTTGGTTCGAGCTGTCCTGTGGGCGTGTCCCTCGGCCGTGCTCTTTTTGGAGGGATGTGATCCGAGGCCTCCGTTTGCAGGCTTTGGTCCTGATTCCTTTCTGCTGCCCGTGCTTCTGTGAATCCAGTTTCTTGAGCTCCGCGGGCCACTGGGAACCCAGCTCCAGCCTCCACCCCACTCGGGGCTGCAGCCTGTCTCCCCAGCTCTGGCGCCCGCTGGCTCGGTTGTGAGGCCTTCCAGCAGCTTCTGGTCTGCCTGGATCTGTCCCGGAAGGGAGCCTGGGAGACAGCCCCTTTTGTCCCCACGTGGACCCTGACCCTCACCCGTGCTGGGCCGTGTCCTGCCAGAGCCCCAGCCATTCATCCAAGGCCTCTCTCCGCCCACCCGCTGCACCTGCGGACGCCTCTGCAGGCCTTGGGCTGTGGGTGTCGGTCCTCACCCACTGTGTGGGGCTTCGTGGGGGTCCCTTGTCACTAGTTCAGCGACAACTGTCCCTGACTTCTGAGTTTCCCTAACTATGTGCCCTGTTTTCACATAGGGACTGGGAAGGACCGAAATGCCGTGTGACCCCCACCATCTGCCTCGTGTGTCGTCATCCAGGTAACGAGGAACCCAGGGATGTGGTTCCCAGGGACACAGAAGCAACACAGTTGCTGTTAGCAGGTTGATGCTCTGGACACAGCTGTCACCGGCGCTTGATCTCTCTCCCTCTCTCCCTCCTTCCCCTCCTGTCCCCTCTATCCCCTCTCCCCCTCCCCTTTCCTTGGTGGAGGGATAGCATGAGGTGCCTGAGCTTCCATGAGCCTACATGGGAGTGGGTGAGGCTGGGTTTGGATAGGACGGAGCCAGGAGCCGCTGACTGCAGACCACTTCCTGGCTTTGGCTCAGCAAAAAGTGCGCTGAGCAGTTTCTGGGCTCTGGAGCCAGAGGTCCAGCCTCCGTCAGCCCCATCCGGGAGCTGGGGTGCCACACCGGGCGTCGGGGAGACAGCTGAGCAGGGCAGCTGCCTGGTAGGAGCATTTTGGAAGGAGCTCCCTGGCTGGAGAAGGCACGTGAGGAGGGGCGGTGAGAGCAGCTGTGTCTGGGGAATGGGCACAGCCGAGGACCCCGCCTGGGGCTCAGCCCGACCCAGGCTGCTGAGACCATGGGCAGCGAGGGTGGGGAGCACTCTGGAGGTGGCTGAGGAAGGAACTTTGCTAATAGGTCTGTGAGGGAAGAGCGCACTGGAGTGAGTAACGCAGAGGGGCGGGGGGGTGGGCGGGGAGAGGCCCGCATGTTGAGCATCCCCAGATGCTAATGTGGCCAGCGAAGGATCCAGAAGCAGCATGGAAGGCCGTTCCTCTGCAGGGCGCTTAACTCCACTGGTTCCTGGAGCTCCGTCAGTCCACCAGGAGGACACACCCAGGCCACCGGGGCTCCTCTGGCGCTCACCAACTGGCTCTCATGTTCGGGACGTGTGCCATCACCTGCCAGCAGGCCAGGTCACCTCCAGGAGCCCTTCCTTCATCCGTAGACTATGCACCTTCCCCACTGCACAGTCTCCAGTATCATGCGAGGTTCCCTGAGCACCTACCCCTGCAGACCTAGGCTGCCCTGGGGACACTCAGGGTCCACCCTCAGGACCACATGGTATTGGATAATGCAGAAGACAGAGTAGGAGGGGGTCTGGGAAGGCTTTCTGGAGGAAGTGGCATTTGCATGGAGCTGAAGAGGAGCAAAAACCTGCCTGCTTCAGTGCGGTCATTGCATGTGGGCGAGCACACACATGCACAAGCACACAGAGGCACACAAGTGATGCAGCTGCCCCTTCTCTGCAGAAGCTGTGCCCTGCCCCCACCCTGGACAGTCCAGCTCCCTCACTGTCCCTACCGAACACTAAAGAACCCAGGCAGCTGAGAGGACATGCCCTGGGCGGGGGGTACATTATCCTCTCTTGTCCTTGGGTCCCGAATGCAGCAGAGGGGACAAGCTCTCTTTCACCATCAATTATCCAGTTCTTAAAATCCTCCTGCCTGGGCCTCCCTGGTGGCGCAAGTGGTTGAGAGTCCGCCTGCCGATGCAGGGGATACGGGTTCGTGCCCCGGTCTGGGAGGATCCCATATGCCGCGGAGCGGCTGGGCCCGTGGGCCATGGCCGCTGAGCCTGCGCGTCCGGAGCCTGCGCGTCCGGAGCCTGTGCTCCGCAACGGGGGAGGCCACAACAGTGAGAGGCCCGCATACCGCAAAAAAAAAAAAAAATCCTCCTGCCTCCCTACTGTGTCTGCCCCCCGACCCTCGCCCAGCTCTCAGAGAATTAGCAGGAGTCCAGGCCCCAGACAGCTGAATGCGAATCCTGGCTCCCTGCTCGCCAGCCGCGTGCCCTTGGGCATGTTACCTGACCTCTCTGTGCCCCAGGTCCCTCCTTCTTGAAAATGAGGGGACAAGCTCTCCCTCCCTGAACTCTTCTTGTACAAGTAGATACACTGCCACCTGGGAACGGCCTTGGCATAGATCTTGCCCAGCGGGTGCACAGCAAATATTGGCTTTCATTCTCCCTAACTTCTTAAGGGTAGATAACCTTTCTGTCATGCACCCTTTGTGCCAGGCCCTATGCTAGCTCTTCCTACACTGGGGACACCTTAGTTCTTACAGGCAAGGAAACTGAGGGACAGCAAGCCTGTCAGCCAGAGGGGGTCAGTGTTAGCCTTCAAACCTGCCCAGCACTGGTCATGCTCCGGCCCTTGATCCGCAGAGGCGGACGGGTCCCTGCCCATGAGCCTGGGGTCAGGGGTGGAGTGGACACATGTGAGACCCACTCGTGCTTACACACATCCACAGGCAAGTGTGATTTCAACACAGCAAGGGTAGGAGAGGGTTTCTTGGCCAAGAGAGTACTTAGCCAGATTTTGAAGTTGGAACAAACGTTCTGAAGCCAGGAGGTAGGAAAGGGTGTCCAGACAGAGGACACAGGCTGTGCAGCAGCCCAGAGGTGGGGACCCGCCCGAGGCTTGGGCACAGCTGAAGCTGGGGCTGGGGGCAGCAACGTCTGTCTGGAAAGGCAGCCTGGTGGGAGAGGGCTTGCCCATCAGAGTCAGGACCTTGGAGGACACGAGATCCGTCCAAGGCTCTGTGACCTGGATGGGGTCGTCCCCCACCTGCTTCCGCCAGGACTGTGGCCTATGGGCTTAGGGCTTCGGGGAAGAAGGTGCCACTGGCTGACCTTTCTGCAATGCTGGGTGGTGCTGGGACCTGCTTCCTGCCACCCCTCCATCTCTGTGTCAGGTACCCCTGCACCCTGCCCGTCCCTCCCTGCCCACCCTGCTGCCCACCTGTCTTGCAAGTGCCTGGGGCCCTCCCCCAGGTCCACCCCCAGGACCCCTCTCATGTGAGGAGGGATGGAGGGCCCCAGCAGCCCCTGAGGGTGGGAATTGGAGGAAAGCTCCCAGCATCCCCAAGGCACACGCTCCGGGCTGGGGCGCCCCAGTGGGACAGAGCCCCCATCTCAGGCAGCGGTCACCCACGCACAGCACACGCCTAGAGTGGCCGGCCCCTTCCTCGCCTCACTGCACCCTCCCTCCTGGGATCTACCCCCAGACAAGCTGCTTGCACGAGAACCCTTGTCTCAGGATCTGCTTCTGGGGATCCCAGCCTAAGAGCCCCTCCTGGCAGGTGATGGGTGCGCCAGGTGCTGGGGGCAAGTGTACCAGCACAGAAACTGGGAGGCCTGGACAGCTAGGGAGCCCTAAGGACTCAAAGGGGCTCTGTCCTCAGGGCCTGACCTGGCTCCCAAAGGGTCTCTGGTCTCACTGCCAGGTGCCTCTCCTGTCTGCACCTCCTAGCGCACCAGGGTTCAGATGCCACTGCCTCCTAGAAGCCCACCCAGATTGTACCATCTCCACCTTGAGCTCCCCCAGTGAGTTGCCTGTGTTTCTGTCTTTCCTTCCAAGGGCTGAGGTTTATGTGTTCATGTTTGAGCTTCCCCAGTAGTCTCCCCACCTCGTCCCTCACCCTGAACTGTCCTTTGTTTCTCTTCCCTTCTCTACTTCATTTGTCAAACTCAGTGGAGCATCACCTGTTCCTGGGGAATCCCACAGAAGCAACAGTCCTCCTAGGCGCTCCCACAGGCACTTGTGCCTCTGGCTGGTGCGGGGACACATCCCTGCCAACCCGCTGGCCTGTCTCTTTGTCTTCCGAGGACAGGGCCATCTCGGACTCCTCCTGAGAGCCATGGGGCCGGGCACAACCAGGAGGGACACAGGGTGCTTGGGAACAGGTAACTGCTTGTCCTCTACCTATGGGCAGGAGTCCCGAGGAGGCACGTGGGGCAGGTGGGCCGTGGCTCTGCTGACCCATGGCCACACACTGCCCTTTCTTCCCCGGCTGGCAGGCCGCTGTGCTGATGGGACAGTTTGCCAGATGGCCTGTCCTTTCTCCGAGAAGACTAGGACAGGATGGGCCGTCCCCGTCTGGGAGGAGAGGGGGATGAGCTGGGAGCAGGGCCCGAGGGGAGAGGGGGGCAGGAGGGTGAGATGCCGTTGACCCGGGACTGAGCAGAGCACCTCATCAGCCACACTCTCTTCTGAGGCTCCACCTGCGGGATTAAAAGGACAAAGGAGACCAGGGCAGGCAGAGGCTGTGCCTGCTGGCCTCCGGGCAGCTCCTCCACGGTGCCCTGTGCAGGGCCTGGCATGGAGCTGGCAGGCAGCGCCCACCTGCTGAATCAGCTGAGATGAGGGATTTGCCTTGTCTTTGCAGACCCTGCCCAGGTACTAGGAGAAAACGTGATGGAGGGTCCCGTATCAGCACAAAGCAGGCTGATGGTTGATAGGACACGCTGTGTGTGCGTGTGCGTGTCCCATGCAGGAGTGCAAATGCCCTTGGGGTGTGTGCTGTGCATGCCTGTGCCAGTGCCCTGGGCGCACAGGTATGCTGCGATGTGCGTGCGGGCCACATGTGTGTACATGTGCACGTCCCTGTGGGCTGCAGCTACACTGCACATGCCTATGTGTGCATGCAGGTTTCACAGTGGCACAAGCAGTCACAGCTCTGCCCACAAATTTCCCTCACTGGGCAGAGGGCCGGGTGGCTTAAGGGCCCACTGAAGCTAATACTTCACCCCTGGAAGGTTCTGGGAGTCCCAGTTTTCTCAGAGTGTGGTCCTCCCAGTTCCCGCTTCCAAATTCCCTGGACCCCGGTTAAAATGCAGCTTGTGGGAGCAGGGCCCTAGGATCTGCATTTTAGCAAGTGGCCCTGGGTGACTCTGAACTTCGCAGAGTCTGAAATTTTCCCGCCTCTTCTGCCCTCCAGTGCCGGTCATTCCCGCGGCGTGCCCCCGTTGACTGCATCAGATGGGAGTGACACATCGTCTCAGGGATGCCAGAGACCCGCCCCGGCTGCGTGCTTTGACTGGTGGGTCCCGCAATGTCCCCAAAGCCTGAGTGTCCTCACGAAGGGGTGGAGGGGGGAACTCTGTCGTCTCCTGGCACCGGTGAGGAAACTGAGTCTGGGAGAGGCAGAGCGCAGGCTGGGAAGGAGCAGGTCCAAACGGCAAGTGCAGGCCCTGCAGGCGCCACACAGGAAACAACTTCAGCTGCTGGAGCTGCTGACCCGCCCTGGGGACGCCCGTGCAGCAGGTCCACGGGACACACGGGGGCTGGGGTGGGGCAGCAGAGCCCTGGGAGGCCTTCTCTGGGGTCTTCCAAGTGCATTCTGTCACTCTCCCCTTTAGCATCCCCTCACCTCAGGTAGAATGCGGATCCACAGGCCAGGGGTGCAGGGGCTCCACACCAGAAGGGAGTGCCTAGGGGGCGGGGCCAAGTGACCCTGAGCCTCTCCCCCTCCCTCATCTTCCCTGAGCTGCCCTTGGGGGTTCTGCGGCACCCAGCCCCCGGGACAGTGCTCAGTCCTCCTGCGAAAACCCCGGTGCAATTTGCTGCAAGACTGCACGTCTGATCTCTGAAATGGAGGTGCCAGAGCCTGGCGCCCAGCCTGACCACCTTCCAGAACAGACTCTCGGGGTCAGTGGGGCAGCAACCCCGTGGAGCAAGGGCTGGGCCTGCAGCCAGTTCCCTGAGCCGTCCTGCACTCGGCGTCCCTTCCTGGTGGCACGTTGCCACCCAGGGCACTGCCTTCTCGACCTCGGCCCTGCAGCTGAGCCAGGTTGAGGCAGCCTGGGCCGGCCTCTCTCTGGGTCCCTGGCTGGCTGGGGACTGGCCCAGTCAGTCCTGGACACACACCCTGAGCCTGTGCCAAGGCCCTCGTGTCACAGTGGAACATTTCCTTGAGCGCTGCCAGGCCAGGGAGCAGGGGTGGGGTGAGGTGGAGGCCAGCAGCTTGGCACACCCGTGGCCAGACCACACGGGGTGGAGCTCAACCGACCAGACTTTCCTGGATCCCTCTGGGAGTTAGTTTATCGCACACAAGCAGGTTGTGTAACAGTGTGGAAAGATGCCCACCACCCCGGCCCCCGACATGCACCTGCCGGCTCCCACGGTCTGGGGTGGATGGTACACAGATGGGCAGGATGAGGCTGGGAGGAGATTGCAGGCAATCCCTTTGGACCCTCCCCCGACCAAGAAAGGGGGCCACACTAGCCTCCCTGGACAGGTGAGGGGTTGGGGGCCCCAGAAGTGTGTACTAGGTTGAACCTCCCCTTTCCATCCTGAGATTCACATCCACTTGGAACCTCAGAATGTGGCCTCATCTGGAAATAGGGTCTTTGCAGATGTAATCAGTTAAGATGAAGTCAGCCTGGATTTAGGGTGGGCCCTAATCCCATCTGACTGATGTACCTATAAGAAGAGAAGAGTCACACAAGGAGGAGGCCATGTGAAGACAGAGGCAGAGACTGGAGTGATGCGGCCACAAACCAAGGAATGCCAAGGATTTCTGCAGCCACCAGAAGCTGGGAAAGACAAGGAGGGATTCTTCTTTAGAGCCTCCAGATGCAGCCCAGCCCGGGAGACACCTGAACTTCAGACTTCTGGCCTCCAGAGCCGTGAGAGAATCCATTTCTGCTGTTTTAAGCCCTCAGTTTGTGGTACTTTGTCACAACAGTCAAGGAAATTATACAGAGGGGATGTGATTGATTCAAGACACCCAGTCAGGAGTCCCGTGGCTTTTATGTTACATCAAACCAAACCCTTTGCAATCTAGTTAGGTTTTCCCAAGACCTGTTGGTCAGACAGGGAGGAGGGAGAAATGTGGTCTCCACCTTCAGACATCAGTGTGGCTGCAAATAGCTCCCAAGGGGCCAGGGCAGAGGGGCCAGAACAGGGCAGGAGGGAGGTGAATCTGGATCCTGTCTGGGCCTTTCCTGGCCCTGGGAGGGCACAGGGGGCTTGGCGTCTCCGGGTGTCAGTTTCCACAACTGTAAAGTTGGGCCATAATGACAGAGACTGACAGTAAAGTGTTTCACACGAGGCCATCACTCCATAAATGTCATTATTTTTGCTATTTTCAAACAAGGAAGTGTTTGTAAAGCACTTAAGCCAGTATCTGGCCAGCAGTCATTACGTGATGAATAGCACCATCATTATTACTGCCCTCAACGCTGGCACTATAACCAGGTGTTGAATGCAGCTTTCTGTTCTCTCACCACTTCAGCCAAATTCACACCTCCAAGACAGGTAGGGACCACCTGTGCAGGTCTTGCAGGGGCGTGGCCTGAAGCTGGTTCTGCAGCATCAGCCCATGAGCCGCATCCCAGTTCCCTGTTGCTGAGATTTGGTTGTGCAAAACAAGAGTCATTTAATTCTAGCTCACGGCTCCGTGGGTCAGGGATGCAGACGGGGCCCTGCCAGTGGCCTTACTGAGGTCACTCAGTGCCACTCTGCTGATGGGTGGTCTGGGCTGGAAGGTCCAAGATGGTGGCACTCATGTCTGGCTCCTTGGCTGAGCTGACTGCCAGGCTGGGCTCCACTGCAGGGCTGGTGGCCAGAGCACCTAGGCATGGCCCGGCCGGCATGACAGACTCAGGAAGTCGGACTTCTGCTGGGAGAGTGAGGGCACATTCATTAATTCATTTGCTCATTCAATCATTCAGTGGGTTTTGATTGTGCACTTACCTTTGCCAGGCCCTGTACGGGGGGCTGGGATACATCAGTGACTGATGCAAATTCCTGTCCGCACGGTGCTTTCGTTCCATGAGTGAAACAGATCCAAACGAGATTGATGACATAGATGGTTAATTCGGTAGTGGTAAGCACTGGAGAAAAAGCAAGGAAGAGCAACTGAAACGTAGTGGGGGGTGGCTGTCAAACATTTTAGATTCCACGTCTTGAAAGTGGCGTTTGGGTAAAAAGGCGGAGTAAGTGAGGGGCCCAGGCACGACCTCTGGGGGACAAGCATTGCAGGCAGAGGGCAGAGCAGGAGCAAAGGCCCCGAGGCAGGTGTGGGCCTGGCAGGTGGACGGGGCTGCTGAGAGCTGGTGTGGCAGGAGGAGTGCGATGGGAGAGGCCACAAGGAGCTTAGGAGCTCGGAGCTGGTGGGGGCAGGTCTGGTCCAGCCCTGGAGGCCACAGGACAGAGTGGGTGGGAGTGTCGGAGGGCCTGGGTGGAGATGTGACGGGACCAACCTAGAACTGGCCAGGATCCTTCCAGAGGCTCTGTTGGATGGGACTTCAGGGTCAAGGTGGTGACAGAGAGAGCAGCAAGGGGGCCGATCCAGCCATCCAGGCAGGACGGTGGCAGCTGCCGCAGGTGGGACCACTGTGGAGGGAGGGACAGCCAGCAGGTTTGCTCTGTCCAGACATGGGAGCGGTGAGAAGACAGAGCCGACCCCCACCCAGGGTTGGCAGGACGGAGCCCCTCCATGTGACAGGAAGACGGTGGAGCAGCAGGTGGGGAGGAAGATGGGGCCCCAGGGGGCATGTCAGCTTCGGAGCCCCCGATGGAGATGTAGCTGAGGGGGGCTGGTTATAGGCCTTGGGGGTCCAGGAGTGGGACCCAGGATGGAGACCCAGGATGGAGACATGGTTCAAGACAGACTGCATAGCCCTGAGCCTGAGTGAGGCCACTGTGGGAGAGAGGGCACCAAGGCAAGAGCCCTGGGCACCCCAGCACTAAGAGGACGGGAGGGGACGGGCAAGGCACCCAGAAGCAGCCCAGTGAGGTTGTTTCACTCTCACCCACTCTCCCCTGTGGCCTCCAGGGCTGGACCAGACCTGCCCCCACCAGCTCCGAGCTCCTAAGCTCCCTGTGGCCTCTCCCATCACACTGGTCCTGCCACACCAGCTCTCGGCAGCCCTGTCCACCTGCCAGGCCCACGCCTGCCTCAGGGCCTTTGCTCCTGCTGTGCCCTCTGCCTGCAATTCTGGGTCGTGCCTGGCCCCCTCACTTACTCCGGGGAGACGGGGAGGCAGGGCATCCCCGGAAGCCATGTGGGAAAGTACATCAAGGAGGAGGGCGAAATCAGCCCTGAGAAGAGCTGATGGGGGCTTCCCTGGTGGTCCGGTGGTAAAGAATCCACCTGCCAATGCAGGGGATGTGCATTCGATCCCTGGTCAGGGAGCTAAGATCCCACAGGCCGTGGGGCAACTAAGCCCACATGCCACAACTACTGAGCATGCACATCGCAACTACAAAGCCCACATGCTCTGGAGCCTGCGCCACAACTTGAGAGAAGCCCGTGTGCTGCAACAAAGATCCCACATGCTGCAATGCATGCTCCCGGGCCACAAGTGGACCGCGCAGAAGGGGCCAGACGGGGGTCCTCTTAAAAGGGTCCCCTCTGAGGAGGCACCTGGAAGGGCAAGGCAACCCGCACCAAGGGTGGACGGCCAGAAAAGGGTGCTGAAGGGAGTGGGGGACCCCACATGTGCTGGTGAGGGGCCGGCTCTGGGTGTCACCCCCAGGACCTCACTGCCCAGGCCAGGCCCAGGCCCTCACCCTCCCATCGCCTGCACCAAGCTCCCCAGGCAGGTGTGGGCCTAAGGAGTCGTCTCAGATGCACGTAGGGGGAACAAAGGAGAGAGCTGCTGACTTACCCCTCCCCGGTGCGTCTGGGGGACACTTCAGGCCCAGGCTGGAGGCAGGGAGGTGTTTCACACAGGGCCAAGGTCTGCAGTTACCATCTTAGACCTGCCTGGACTCCTTACCTGAGCATTGTGGGAGGAGCCAGCATTACCTGAGATGTGCCAGAGAGTTCATCAGCTTGGGAAGAATGGGTTCCAGGGGGTGAATGTGTGCTTGTGTGCCTGCAAGTGTGTGCTCGCGTATGTATGTGTATACGTGTGTGCATATGTGTATACATGCGTGCATGTGTACAGTGTCGGGAGTGATGAGAGAATAAAGGTGTTTCTCACCTGCCTCTGACCTGTTCAGCTTTTCCGTAAGCCGTGACAGCCTCAGAGGAGGCAGTTTGATGCTGACCAAAGGAGTGGGATGGCGGGGCCCAGTGGAGAGGGAGCTTCTTGGCAAATGGGCGTTAGAGGTGAGCCTCGGACAACAGCTGAGATTTGCAGAGATGGGGAGGGCAAGCTGGCAGCCCGCGGGGCAGGAGCACAGGGCCGCGGGGGTCAGGGCACAGGGTGCGGGCTGGGAGTAGAGGCCCGGGCAGCGCTCTTAGCCTCGGCCGGTGAGGCTGAAGAGGTGGGTGGAGTCAGATCTTGGGTGCTGGCCGGGAGGCGGGAACTCTCGGAGGGTCTCCTGGGGTGATGGGGGTCGAGAAGGGCACGGGCTCCCTTCCCTGGCTCTCAGGCTTCAGAGGGCATTGCTGCCCCCCAGGCACGAGGGTCTGCCCCTTTGCCTGCAGAGCTGCCGGGGGTGAGGGGCTCGGCACCTGCCCGAACCCTGCGGGCCTGCTCCGTGTGAGGGCGGTAATTACGGCTGCTGTCAGGCGGCTTCCTCACCAGCCTTCAAGTCACTTAAAAATAACTTGCAGAATGAGTCACCTGATCTGCCTCGCCGAGAAGCAGGCTGGTCTGACGGTGTCCCTGCACCCCAAGGCTGGTGGGGTCTCCACGAGCAGAGCACACCAAGGCCTGATGCAGGCGTTCCAGAGCCAGCGCCAAGACCCTGCTTCTGTCCACACCCTGCCCTTCTCCCAGGACTGGAGGGGGGTGCGAGTGGCCCCCACTGCCCCCATAGGACACCTCCCACGGTCAGCCAATCAGCAGCATCCCCGGGTTTCATCCTGCAGCCGGGTGGGATCACTCTCTCCGTTTTGCAGACGAGGTTAACTTGTGATTCAGAGCCAGAGGCGGGGGATTCAAGTCTGATTCCAGAGCAGGACACTTGGTGACAAAGTCAGCGGGGTCAGCTGGGCAGAGTAATCCACATGACAGACACAAAGTACCCTTTTCCACCCACATGACATCAAAGTGACACAACACAACACTCCATGCTAGGGTCTGACTGTCTCCCCAGAATTCATTTGTTGAAATCCTACCCCCCAGTGATGGTGTTAGGAGAGGGCCTTTGGGTCATGAGGGTGGTGTCCCTGTGAATGGGATTCATGCTCTTATAAAAGAGGCCCCAGGCATGTAAATCAATGAAGTTAGAACACTACCTCTCACCATACACAAAAATAAACTCAAAATGGCTTGAAGATTTAAATATAAGACATGACACTGTAAAACTCCTGGAAGAGAACCTAGCCAAAGCATTCTCTGACAAAAGTTCTACCAATGTTTTCTTAGGTCAGTCTCCCACAAGGCAAAAGAAACAAAAGCAAAATATAAACAACTGGGACCTAATCAAGCTTATAAGGTTTTGCACAGCAAAGGAAACCATAAACAAAATGAAAAGACGACCTGTGGACTGGGAGAAAATATTTGCAAATGATGTAAACCAACAAGGGCTTAATTTCTTATATATATAAATAGCTCATACAGCTCCATATCAAAAAACAAACAACCTGATCAAAAAATTGCCAGAAGATCTAAATAGACATTTCTTCAAAGAAGACATACAGATGGCCAACAGACACATGAAAAGATGCTCAACATTGCTAATTATTAGAGAAATACAAATCAAAACTACGATGAGATATCACCTCACACAGATCAGAATGACCATCATTAAAAAAGTCTACAGGGGGCTTCTCTGGTGGCGCAGTGGTTGAGAGTCCGCCTGCTGATGCAGGGGACGCGGGTTCGTGCCCCGGTCTGGGAAGATCCCACATACCGTGGAGCAGCTAGGCTCGTGAGCCATGGCCGCTGAGCCTGCGCGTCCGGAGCCTGTGTTCTGCAACGGGAGAGGCCACAACAATGAGAGGCCCGCGTACCACAAAAAAAAAAAAAGTCTACAGGGACTTTCTTGGCGGTCCAGTGGTTAGGACTTCACCTTCTAATGCAGCGGGTGTGGGTTCGATCCCTGGTTGGGCAGCTAAGATCCCACATGCCTTGTGGCCAAAAAACCAAAACATAAAACAGAGGCAATATTGTAACAAATTCAATAAAGACTTTAAAAATGGTCCAAATCAAAAAAATCTTTTTTTAAAAAAGTCTACAAATAATAAATGCTGGAGAGGGTGTGGAGAAAATGGTACCCCTCCTACACTGTTGGTGGGATTATAAAGTGGTGCAGCCACTGTGGAAAACAGTATGGAGGGTCCTTAAAAAACTAAAAATAGTGTTATCATATGATACAGCAATCCCACTCCTGGGTATAAATCTGGAAAAGATGAAAACTCTAATTTGAAAAGGTAAATGCACCCCAATGTTCACTACTTACAATAGCCAAAACATGGAAGCAACCTAAATGTCCAACAACAGATGAATGGATAAAGATGTGGTATATATACACAATGGAATATTACTCAGTCACAAAAAGGAATGAAATATGCCATTTGCAGCAGCATGGATGGACCTATAGATGATCATACTAAATGAAGTAAGTCAGACACAGACATATTATATGATATCACTTATGTACAGAATCTAAAAAAATGATACAAATGAACTTATTTACAAAACAGAAATAGACTCACGATTTAGAGACCAAATTTATGGTTACCAGGGGGGAAGGGTGGTGGGGAGGGATAGATTGGGAGTTTGGGATTAACATATACACGACTATATATAAAATAGATAAACAACAAGGACCTACTGTATAGCACAGGGAACTATACTCAACATCTTGTAATAACCTATAATGGAAAAGAATCTGAAAGACTCTGTGTGTGTATATATATATATATATATGTATATATATATCTGAATCACTTTGCTGTACACCTGAAACTAACACAACATTGTAAATCAACTATACCTCAATTAAAATAAAATAAAATAGAAGAGGCCCTAGGCAGCTCCCAGGCCCCTTCCACCAGGACCCAGGGAGCCACAGCCACCAGCAGTCTGCCACCAGGAAGTGGCCCTCACCAGAACCGGACCACGCTGGCACCCTCATCTTGGACGTCCAGCCTACAGAACCGTAAGCAATAAACGTCTGTTGCTGCTAAGGCCCCCAGTCAGTGGTGTTTTGTTACAGCAGCCTGGATGGACTTAGACACCAGTTGATCCCAAGTGCAGTGACAGCAAAGGAAGTGCCATCTCCTCAGCCTTTGAGGAAAGAAATTGGCAAAATGTATTTTCAAACCTTAGAATTTTCTATTCCTTTTGACCCAGAACTTCACATGTAGGGTTTCACTGTGAAAGCGATCCTGGGCGGACGTCCAATTAGCCACAGGCTCATTTTCTCACTAAAGCCTTCTTGGCGAGAGTGAGAGGTGGGAAACCACCTGACTGTCCGACAACACAGATTAGCTAAATGACCTGCAGCACTTGGGGTAGGATGAATACGGTCCCCAAAATGCCCACGTCCCAGTCCTCAGATTCTGTGTACGTGTTACTTTACATGGTTAAGAAAGACTTCGCAGATGTGATGGAGGTGAGGACCTGGCGATGGGGAGAGAGTTCTGGATTATCCAGGTGTGCCCAGTGTCATTGCTAGGACCCAGGGTCCTTGCAAGAGGGAGGAAGGAGGCTGAGAGAGAGAAGATACAATTTGACAATGTGGTACTGCTGGCTTTGAAGACAGAGGAGGGACCACAAGCCAGGGAAGGCAGGCACCCTCTAGAAGCGGGAAGAGGCAGGAAACGGGTTCTCCCCTAGAGGGTCTCGAGAGACAGAAGGAACCGGAAGACACCAGCCCTGCTGATCCTTGATTTCAGGACTCTCGGCCTCCAGGCTGTAAGAGATTACGCTTGTGCTGCTTTAAGCCTCTAGGTGTGCGGTGATTTATTACAACGGCCATGGGAAGCTCAGACGATGCTCATGTGTGGCGGGTATGGGCCATACAGGCGGGTCCAGGGCATGGTCACTGGAAGTGGAAAAGGAGGTGTGCAGTCCAGGGCACACGGTGACTTCGCTTCTGGGTGTTCGTTCGGTATCAGCCGAGTGTTACTCCAAGAGGGACCGAGGGGGAGGGAGGGGAGGCCGGGGATGGACACTGAGTAAGGCCCTGATGTCTGGTGGGCAGGGTGCTGGCAGGGACACCTGAGGGCAGCCCCTGCCAGGCGCGGAGCCTGGAGGGATGAGAGTACACGTTGGAGAAGGGGGAGTGGGCAGCATGTGAGAGGCTGCAGCAGCTTCCTGAGGGACCAAGGACAAGGGGACACGAGATAGCCAGGCCCCGAGAGGTCACGTCCAGGCTGAGGGCAGCAGGCTTCAGGGAAAATCAGGTTTGTCTTTTTACTTAATTGCTTCACTCTGCTTAGTCCTATAGCCCCTGAAAGACCAGGGGCTCCGCACAGCGGCCAGGGGCCTGACTTGTTATGTCTCCCTTGCCCGACACAGATCTAGGCTCGCAGGAGTCAGAGAAAGAAGAGGGGCTTTGTGGCGTAGATTTGGGGGACAGATGATGAGAGGGGCAAAAGGCCCCTTATACTCCAGCACCCCAAAGCCCAGCCCGTTGGCTGTGTCCTACCTTCATCCTCCCCAGAGAGCCTGGGCCACCAGGCGGGACTCCACCGGGACCCCACCGCAGCCTGCCAGCCGGCCCTGCTGGGGTCAGGCCCGCAGACCTCGGCCGTGCCCGCCTGCCCCCATGATGGGATCAGTGCCTTTGTAAGAAGAGATGCCAGAGTTTTCCCCCTCACTCACTCTCTCCCTTCCTGAGGGCGCACAACGTGTGTCACATGAGCACACGGTGAGACGGCAGCTGCCTACAAGCCAGGAAGAGGCCAGAACCCAACCATTCTGGGCTCTCTGGGCCTCCGTTTCCCTGCTTGTGATGGGACTGGGCTGGATTGGGTACACCTTGATTTTGAACTTCCAGCATCTAGGACTGTGGGAGATAAATACATGTTGTTTATACGCCTTCTCTCCTCCGGAGCTGCACGTAGCCGAGGTCTGCCCTTCATCTCTCAGCGGGTCAGGGCGTTCTGTCCCACCACCCAAGAAACTTCAGTTCTTGTAAAACAGACCTCACGTGGCCTAAGCAAGTCCAAGGACGGCCATCAACTGGGTGGGACAAGCAGGGCTTACGGGCTGGGGTCTGAGATGCCCCTGGGGCATCCGTGGGCGGGGGCGCGGGTCTGGAGCTGGCGCAGCGGCCCACATGGACATGCGCACTGGGGAGTCCTTGACCACAGGTATTAAAACTCTGAGGCCGGGAGTGCAGACAGCTCGAAGGAGGGGTGTGATCCGAGGTGAGGACCGAGGAGGAAGCAGCAGGAGGGAGAGGGGAGAGCCAGGGAGCTGGGGGAGGGACTGCAGCTGGGGGTCCTGGGAACCAAGAGAAAAGGGCTTCGGGAGTGATGAGCTGCATCCTTGGATGCTGAAAAGTCAGGCGCTCAGTGGACAGAGAGCTGACCTGGCTCCTTGCCCAGAGCGGCTTAGGAGTGAGGAGACAGGAGGACATGCGGGCGACCCCGGCCCTTACATGGCTCCGCGTGTTGACCTGGGTGTTTTCCCAACAAGCGTGTCCTTTCGGCCTCGGCATCATGTCACATTCTAATAATGATTATTATCAGAACATTAATGAACACTCTCTAGGCACCCTCCCCGGGGCTCCGACATCTCCGTGGGTTGAATATCTTTTTGATGAGCGTTGAGGATCTCCCCGAGCTGGTGTGAGCACGTGGCAATGGCCAGGAATGCCACGTGCGGCTTTGGGCTCCGGCCTGGCCGCATGCCCTGTGTTGAGCGGCCAAGGGAGTGGTGAAGCTCAGGGGACCTGCCAGTGTGAGACCGCACCCCACACCCCGCCACGGGGATCCCTGGCATTCAGGGCAGGTCCCACTCCTCACACCCCACAGAGACCGAGCCCAGGGCGGGCAGAACCATTACGGTGGATTATGTGGTCCAGAGGCTGAGCTAGATGGAGCAGGGCACTGGGTTTCTATTTCGAATACCTCTGGTGGCTTTGAGAAAAGTTTCTCATTTCCATTAAAAACGCCGGTGCCCAGGACGCATCGTTACCCCGTCCCGCGCTACTCAACCTGACTTCCCACTTCCTCTGTGTGTGAGCTTCCTATGGCTCTTCTAACAAATCGCCTCCTAAGCAGTGGATTGAAACAACACAAATTTAATCTCTAACAGTTCTGGGCGTCAGAAGTCTGAAATCCAGGTGTCTGGGGCTCTGGGCAAGCATCCATTTCCTGGCCTCTTCCAGCTTCTGGAGGCCGCCTGCATTCCCGGGCTGCCCACCAGCGGCTCCCCAGCCTCTTGCTTCCGTGGTGACTTCCTCTCCTCTGGCACGTGTCCACTCTCCCACGTCCCTCTCACCCACCTGGATAGTCCCCATCTCAAGGTCCTTAATCACATCTGCAGAGTCTTGCCCTGTAAGGGGACATGTTCACAGGTTTTAGGGACTAGGTCCTGGGCGTCTGTGGGACCGTTACTCAGCCCACCTCACTCCTCGGCCAGGACCCATGTGTCTGAAGGGCCACTGTCCTGCCAGCTGCCCACATGCAAGTTCTGGATCCATGAAAACACGAGAGCTGGCTGCCAGGCCTCAGCTTTCCCAGCCTTCAAATGGGACTGACCAAAGCAGTGTGTCTTGGAGTTACCACGGGAATCAGAGGCAGTGGAGACTTAAGAATGGGGAATACAGGTCTCACCCACAGACGTCAGCTGCTGAGGGCGATGACACCAGGTCTGTGCAGGTGTCCCTGGGGTATGGGGCTCAGGCATGGGCAGAGGGTGACCACTGAGCCCCAGCAGAGCCTCAGGAAGGCGCGTGCCTTGCGGGGAGTGGGGGTGTGGCTCGTCTGATGCTGCGTGCCGTGAGAGACCCTTTCTCTGAAATTCTGGATCTAAGGAGGCCCCTAAATGTCAGCCCCTTGATCAGAGAGCCCATCATAGCATCAAATCAGCTGGGCACCTGAGAACACTGAGCAGCCCTTCCAGCCTGACCCTCTGCTCGTCCCAGGGCTCCTGCCCCGATGGGAAAGCCATCCAGGGGAGGCCGGCTCCTCATGGGATCCAGGCTCAGCCAGGGATGAGGTGACCTCGGAGCATATCTGCGTGGCCAGCCCGGCCAACCCAGTGTTTTCACCAGAGACAGATTGGGCTCAAACTCAAAGCAAATTAATCAGACCTTTATTCCAGAACAAATCGGGAGGGGGCACTTCTCCCCTTAAACTTCCAAATGCTCCTTGTCACTCTCAGAACAAAATTCCCAAACCCCTTGATGGGAACCCAGTGTTCCCCTACCGCATGTCACCTCTGCCCTGAGCTCGTGCCCGGGTGACCATCACTGCTGGGCCACCAGCTTCCTTTGGCCTGGACTGACCAGCTCTAGCCCCCTGGCCACTCCTCATACATCCTCCGGAGGCCATGTCTGACATGAGAAACCCTGTGAGAAGACCCCTGCTGGGCTCCCCCAGCCCTGGGTGCACCTCAAGGGAGGCTGTGCTGTGAGAGCTTGAGGTCACCCAACTGTCCATCTTCCCGAACACGCCATGAGCTCCTGCGACATCCACCCAGGGCTGGCACAGGGCCAGGGTCCCTGGAATGCTCCTTAAACACCACCTGCACTGCAGAATCGAGACCCTGTGCTCCCAGCCCTGGGCTCCACGTGTTAGGGGCACCACTTGCTCTATCCTCTCAACGGCCCCATAGGGTACTAACATCCCCCCATCCCACAGACAGGGAAGCAGAGGCTCAGGGGAGCCTTGCCTGGGCCACGGCCAGGAAACCGCAAGCCATAGTGTGACCTGTGTCTTGGGAATTGGCCCGTGCCCTGTGCCAGCCCTGTGTCGGGTCGATGGGCCTCACCAGGTACCAGTGGTGCTGAGCACAGTCTGTAGATGGGGGCAGAGAAGGGAGCAAGCTCGGAGGCTGCTCCATCCACAGGGAGGCAGGGAGAACCACACGGGCTGGGGTCGTACCCTTGACTTGGTGACATCCCTGCGCCAGCCCTGTTCACTCATCAGTCGTCCCTGGAGTGAGCAACTCCTGGGCTCCTGACCCCCTTTAGGGTACGGGGGACACAGAGGGGACAGGCGAGCATCCCTTCCAGTAGGGCCCGGAGAAAGCGAGACAAGCCGGGGCCGATTGGGGCAATCAGGGAGGCCTGCTGGAAGAGATGCTGGAGGAGGGTGGGAGGGAGGAGAGGGCAGCACACCAGTGGAGCAAGCAGTGAGCAGAGGCTTGGGATGCACACCCGAGGGCCGGGACCCTTGTCGTCGCTACAGAACCGGGGCGCACAGGCCCTTGGGGTGCAGTCCTCACACTCACGTATGTTCATGCAATCCTCACAGTAACCCCGTGGGGTACGTGCCCATCTTCCAATAGAAACAGCCAGACTCAGGGTTTCTCCAGGTCCCACAGCTGGGAGGGTGGAGCCAAGACTTAGGCAATGAAGACATGGGCAAGGCGGGCGGGTCAGCACAGGGCAGGAGAACGCTGCCGGCCCAGCCCAGATGCTATGGTAGGATTGGCCGCCCTCCACAGGTACCTGGAAGGATCCGCACTGCCCCCAACCCCGCATACCGGAGAGGAGGGCAGACCTGCCCAGGACCACCTCGCTGGCATGAGCCGTCGGCTCTCGGGCAGGCGTTCCCACCAGGACCCACGCTGCCTCCCAGGGGTCCTGCAATCTAGGACGGATTGGGTGGGCTTCCCAGATGCAGCAGGAGCATGGTAGGTCCCAGGGGCCCTGGGTCCCAGGGTACCTGGACAGGCCCCACCCCCAGACTCTGTTTCCTTGCCTATGATTGGGAGTAAGCGCGCCCACAGGCAGAATGACATGTGAAGTCATCTGTCTGTGACTCCCACCAGGCTGGGCACACAGTAGGTGCTTAATGGCCTGGGACTTTCCAGGGTGGGCTCCTCACAGGCCCTGGGTTCCATCCTGGGAGATGCTGACCTGCGTTCATATGCTGTTGCTATATTTGTTCACTGTGTGACCTTGGGAAAGTTACTTAACCTCTCTGAGCCTCTATTCCAAGATCTGTTCAATATCCCATCTCTGCTTTGCAACCCTCGATGTGAGGGTCACATGAGATGATAATGCCCCCAAATCCCTCGTGAATGGTCACAAAAGAACCACATGAGAGATGATGGCTAAGACTGGGATGGGGTGAGCAGAATCAAGGCTCAAGGGCCATCAGAGTGATGAACCCATTACCCTGACTCAGCCATCAAGTTGGCAGCAGGCACTGGGCACTCAGCACATGCCAGGTTTGAAGAGCGAGATCCAGCTGGCCTTGTCACTCCCGCACTGGACCCCTAAGCCCCAGAGGCACGGTCTGGCAGTCAACTTGGCCTCTGCCCAGTCCTGCTGGCCCCCATCACACCCTGGGCCTCTGCCCTCAGACCCTCTGATTTGCCTCACTGGCCCCGGATGTGCTGTGACTCCAGGGTGCCTTGTGCCTTCCCTTCCTTCCAAGCTGCTTATGAGACCCCTGCCCACTTCCACGAAGTTTCCAGACCCTCCCAGCAGGGAGAACTGGAATGCGCCAGCCAGGGATGAAAAAGAGCGCTCCCTGTGTGCAGTTCGCTATGCCCCCTCGCCCTCATGCACAGTGAGGCACATGCTACCCCATTGTACCCCATTTCAAGCTGGGGAAGCAGAGGCTGAGAGAGGCTGAGTCCCAGGCCTCTATTTTTCCTTAGCTGCACCAGCTTCTGCCCCAGGGCCTTTGAACTTCCCAGGTAGGAGGTGGCAAAACTCAGGCAAACCCAGGCTCACTGATTCCAGCATCTGAGCTCTTAACCCCTTCACTCCATCCTGGCTTGTCTACATGGGCTCGTCTCCCACCCACCCAGCTGCCCTTGGTCAGGCTCCTGGGTGTATGCATTCCATCCATCCTGAATTGCCCCTCCAGCCTGGACCTCACCCAGAAACACCAGGCCTGCATATCTGGCTATCTCCCCTTGGTGGTCTAAGAAGCATCACTTAAAATAGTCAAAGTTTTTAATTCCCAACTCAAACCTGACCCAGTCTAGCTCATCTGAGCCTGTGTCATCTCTGTTCTTCTTGAAGCCATCCTTGATTCCTCTCTCTCTCACCCCACTTTCAAGCTGCCGGTAAATCCAACTGGCTCTGCCTTCAATACACATCTAGGGTCGACCGTCTCTGCTTCCCCCAGCCAGGTCCAAGCCACCTCCGTCATGCCCCCGTGGTCTCCTCACCTGTGCCCTGATCAGCTCTTCTCCATGCTGCACCACAGGGAGACAGAAAGCAGAAACGCACCACTCCTCTGCTCAGAACCTCCCGGTGAGCTCCCATCCCACTCAGAGCCAGGTCCAAAGTCCCTACCACGGCCCCGAGGTCCCGCAGGACATGACCCTGCTCCTTTCTCTCCTCCCCTGTTCACGCCTGCTATTTCTTGACCGTACAGCTTCTGCCCCAGGGCCTTTGCACCTGCTCTTCCCTCTGTCTGGGCCTCTCCTGTGATGTCACCATAGTTCACCATCACTTCCTTTAATTCTCTGCTTGAGTGACCCTCCACAGAGAAGGGACTGCCCCTGACCCCACTTTGCCCGGCGCTGGTTACTCCCTTAGCACACAGCTCCTCCTGGCACACGCTTTGCAGGCTTATGGTCAGCCTCTCTTCCATTCCTCTCTCCAGCTGGAATGGAAGCTCCAGGGTGCAGGTATATGGCCCTTTGTTTCCTGCTGTACAGGACGTACAGACATAGTGCCTGCTCAAAACACATCTGTGGCACGAATCCTCCTGTCCATCCTTCTCTTGAATGCTTCCCGAGGGTCTTGCTAGAGACTCATGAACTTAGTGACAATTCATTTCACGTTTGAAATCTGCATCAAGGATAAATCTCCAGGGTTACAAAAAGATCAGTAAAATTCATTCTCAAGGACCCAGATTAAATTTAAATAGAAAAGCACTATTTATCCAACCCAGGAAAACATTTATATAAACATGCTTATATAATGCATTAAAACGTCCAGAAAAGCCGCCTGTGCGGTCACATTCATATTTCTCAAACGGATAGCGGCATATGCTAAAACCACTTAAATCCGCTCTGGGCTCTGCGCCTCCTCTCTTAAAGCTCTGAGATTAAACCGGCATGCTTTTGCCCTTAAAAACATGTCCTTTCTTTGTCTTACTAAGCGGCTGGAGGTTTTGCAATTTCAAAATGAAGCCGTCACAGGAGGTGGTGAGCCTAGATCTTTAGATAAACATGCTTCTTTCATTCCTCTCAAACTTGTGAAGACTCGGGCTCCACAGGGCTGGGGACACGGGGTCCCCAGAGGTCAATCCAATTAGTCGGGTAGTCTGTGCCAGGAGCCGTGCGCAGGGGAACTCCCACAAACCCACGGCTGTGCTGTTTCCACAGGGCGAGGTTCTGTCCCTGGCAGCAGCGCTCAGAGCTTCCTCAGCATCTTCCATAGGAGCTTCTGTTCTTGAAATAGCATGTGACGGACAATTTCTTCCTCCGGGATGAAAAACAGTTAAATGAATGAGACATTCTCAGAAAACCCACATTTGAGTTGGGGAGTGGTGATTCAAACCCTGGAAGAGAAAGTAGTTTGATTTTTAAATGATGAAATCTGTATATTCTTTCTTTTTCTCTGGTATTTTTAAGATGGGTGACAGAAAGTCAGTGAATTTTTTTTAAAACTGAAATTGTTTTGAAAATGTACATCACTCGGGGGTTTCCCTGGTGGCGTGGTGGTTAAGAATCCACCTGACAATGTAGGGGACACGGGTTCGAGCCCTGGTCCGGGAAGATCCCACGTGCCACGGAGCAACTAAGCCTGTGCACCACAACTACTGAGCCTGCGCTCTAGAGCCCGCGAGCCACAACTACCGATCCCACGTGCCACAGCTACTGAAGCCCGCGTGCCTAGAGCCCATGCTCCACAAGAGAAGCCACCGCAGTGAGAAGCCCGCACACAGCAACGAAGAGTAGTCCCCGCCCGCCGCAACTAGAGAAAGCCCGCGTGCAGCAATGAAGACCCAACGCAGCCAAAAGTAAATTAATTAATTAATTTTTTAAAATGTACATCACTCTGTGTGACAAACTGCTTTGTCTCTGGTTGCGTCAGGTTTTATTTGGGGGGATTTTTGGAAGCATGAACCCCGTGTCTTCCTTCTCACTCTTCAGTGCCTCCCTGCTGGCAGAGGGAACTCTTCTGCCCTGGATCATCCAGGGACCCGCTTACCTTGGGCTCCTGGAACTCTTTGTTTGTGACTTCTATGTGAGGGGTCAGCTGTCCTCCTGGTGCTCCTGGGAAAAGTGTGGAAACTGCCTGGAGTCTGCTTGGTTAAAAAGGATCCAGAGGGTATAAATGACACAAGGTTCATTTAAACAGGTGATAAGGTGGGGTTGATTAGAAAGAAATTTTAATCTTCGGTTATAATAATAGGACCAGAGTGTCTGGAATAAAGGAGATAATCGTTCTGTTGCATCCTGGGTTGCTCATACACTCTTGGCAGTGTTGTAGTTGGTTGTGGGTCCCTTTGGGTAATCTGGGCCTTGGCAGGTTGAGCAGGTTGGAAAGGGGACCTGAGGCTGGGTCCTTGGAGGAAGGCATCCAGGAATCAGGGCTGTTTCACCAGGGCTCTGGGGACCTGGCTACAGTCTGTGATTTCTGAAGGGCTGTCGGGGCCACAGGGGTTGGTTTTGTGTGGCCCCAAAGGCGGAGCCAGGACCACTTGGGGGTACTTTGGTTATCTACTGCTGCGTACCAACCACCCCAAAAATCATTGGCTTAAAACACCAATTTAGGGACTTCCTTGGTGGTGCAGTGGTTAAGAATCCGCCTGCCAATGCTGGGGACACGGGTTCGAGCCCTGGTCCGGGAAGATCCCACATGCTACAGAGCAACTAAGCCCTTGAACCACAACTACTGAAGCCCATGCACCTAGAGCCCATGCTCCGCAACGAGAAGCCACCAAAGTGAGAAGCCTGCACACTGCAACGAAGAGTAGCCCCCCCCCTTCGCCGCAACTAGAGGAAGCCTGCATGCAGCAATGGAGACCCAGCGCAGCCAAAAATAAATAAATAAATTTATTTTAAAAAAACCTCAGAACACCAATTTACCCCTATCTCCCAGTGTTCTGTAGGCTGAGTGGGGTCGGCTACGAGGCTCTCCTTCGTGGTACTGTGGGAGGTTGGCTGGGTGGCGGTGTCTGAAGCCTTGGCTGCTCTGGACGCCCAGGTTAGTCCCTTGCGTGGCTGGCAGGTGGTGCCGGGGCTGCTGACCACAGAGCCTCCACGTGGCCTCTCCCCGTAGCTTGGGCTTCCCTTGGATGGTGCCTGGGTTCTGAGAGCACGTGCTCCAAGACATCGGGTGGGAGGTGCACAGCTTCTTATGACCCGGCTTGGGGGTCCCAGGAAGTCACCACCACCTCATACCACAGGGTGGGCTTGGATGGAAGGGAGGGGGACACTGCGATGGGACAGTGGCGTGCACATGCCAACGCCAGCTTTCGCAACAACGTTCCCCAAGGGGAAGCCCGGAGGAGTCCTCCCCCAGGCCCCAGGCCCAATTGCCAACTGTGCCAGCCTGTGGGCCACACAACAAAACACCGGACCAGCAGCTTCAACAGCACAAACTGTTGGGCCCAGCGTAAGTGAAAGTACAGGTCCTTCTCTCAAAAGGCAGGAAGATGGGGGGCCTCGAGGGCATCACACTAAGTGGAGTGTAGTAAGTCAGATGGAGAAAGACAAACACTGTAGGATTTCACTCACATATGGAAGCTAAAATAATAAACAATCAAATCAACGAAAACAAAATAAGTGAGCAAACCAAACCAAACCAGACACAAACACATAGATCGAGAACAGAGTAGTGGTTGCCAGAGGGCAGGGCTCAGGGGAGGGTGAAATGGGTACGGGGGTCAGCTCTACACATGGTGATGGATGGAAACTATTTTTGGTGGTGAGCACTCTTGTCGTGTATACAGAAGTAGAAATATAATGATGTACACATGAACATAGAACGTTATAAATCAGTGTTACTTCAATTAAAAAAGAAATAGGCAGGAAAAAACCCGTCTCCTTTCCCTGACTCTCTCTTGACCTGTCTAGATGTTTCCTATGCACTGCTCAACATGACCCCTGGGGCAGGGGCCTCTGAGGGGTGCGTGCAGACCCCAGAGCCCCACCCCAATACTGGGGACAACCAGGCCCTGCCCAGGGTGGATGGGGGACGGGGGATGGGGGATGGGGAGGGGTCACTGGGCGGGGCAGAGGGAGGGCCTCCAGAACCCATCCTTGTGAGTCCCAATCCAGGGGTGATGGCAGACAGGACCCCCGTGAACTGGCCCCACACATGCTCCAGGTGCCAGGGGATTTCATTCACAAAACCACAGTACTCTGTAATGGCCTATATGGGAAAAGAATCTAAAAAAGAGTGAATATATGTATACGTATAACAGATTCACTTTGCTGTACACAACATTGTAAGTCAACTATACCCCAATAAAAATTATATATTAGAAAAAGATAAAACTGTTAGGACCGCAGAGCGCAGAGCCCCAAGCGTGGGCCCTACGAGCTTGGGGACTGCACCGTCGCCCGGAGCTTCCCCCCAGGGCATCCAAAGCCGAGAAGCTGGAGGACTTATTCTGCACCCACCAGGCCTGGATGTCGGCCACCTTGTGGGTGGGCTGGGGGAGCTTGCGGCCCTCCCGGGCACTGCACAGACCAAGAAGGCCTCAGCAGCCTGAGAGCCACCCTCCAACCAGGACACAGAGCAGCTGGCTCTTGAGAGGGACAGCGGGTGCTGTCCGAGTGCACCAAGCGGCTCAGGACCCCGGGGTGTGGGTGGAGCTGAGGCGTGTCAGTCGAGGGGGAGGTGCCATAGAGCTGGCAGAAGGGCTAGGCTGCAGCTCGGCGGGAGGGCCCCTGCCTTCCTCCCCAGTCCGTGCACGAGGAGGGCTGCGGCGGAGGGGAGCCGCTATTCTTCCATTACTGCCCGTGGGCGTCTGTTTTGTAGAATTAAGTGCTGGAAAGCCTCCCTTGCTGCTCTGTTTGCCCGCCTCTCTCTCTGGCTGTGGAGTCTGCAACCTTCCCCCATCAGAGCCGGGTTTCATTGTGGAACACAGAGCAGCCCCGGGGGTGCCTCCAGGAGCTCCCCAACTCCACCACACCCCCCCACCCAGTCAGCACGCGGGGAGGGTGGGGACCCCAGAAGACGATGGCTCCGCGAATGTGCCGCCAACCTAGCCCCCCAACCCTCCCCGGCCAAGGTTCCCACCCCCAAGTCCTGAGCTTGGGGGGCACAGCTAGGCATCCCCTCCCTGCTGTGGGGTGTCGGGTGAGCCACATCCTCCACCGCTGAGCTCCTGCGTCCTGTCTGTAAAAAAGGAGGATGCGAATAACAGTGACAATAAAAACTGTCCTCCCTGGGTCATCCTGGGCGAAAAGAGGTGACACGGAAACAAGGACATTCCGGCAGGTCCGTGGCAGGCACTCCAGGAGGGAGGGGCTCTTCATCCCATCTCCATCCTGTAGATGGGGTGGGACCAGCAGCGCGGAGCCAGACACAGCGCCGCGGGGACAAAGCGTGCCTTACTTGCAGCCCTCCAGCTGCCCAGAGAATTTCGTGCCACCCTGAAAGCAGCCCCTGCATAGATGCTCACTCCGGCCTCTCTCCTAAAAGGGCCGCCAGATAAAAAGGGACTCCCAGTTAAATTTTAATTTCAGATAAACAAGGAAGACGTTTTTAGTGTATTTCTTAATATTGCATGGAATATACTTAAGATTTAGTCATTGTTCATTTGAAATTGGAATTTGACCGGGTGTCCTATATCTTCATCTGGTAAATCTGGCTTATTCCATTGTCCTGCTGGAAACTCAGAATATTGGCAGGCTCAATCTCTGGTTCCCAGGGCACCAGTGCTGAGCAGGGTCTCCATCTGGTGGGCAGCAGGGAGGTAGTGTTGTCCTGTAACCCCTTCTCTTGTTTGGACTAAATTCAAAGGCTGAGCGCAGGTTTGGGGGTGACAAAGTCTTAGGGTTGCATCCTGGGTTGGCCATTTTTGCTGTGGGTCTTTGGGCAGGTGACTCAACCTCTCTGGACCCCAGTTTCCTCATCTCTAAAAAGGAGCACTGTTGGCATGAGCAGTGATGCAAGGATGGTTGGTGAGACCCAGCACTTGGCACTTGACACATCTGAGGGCCCCTCAGGTGGCCCTTCCCACCCTGGTCTCGACTTTTCCTTGTCCCTCTGAAAATCCGGCATGATGATGTGAGCTATCTGTGGGACCCTTCTAAGGACGAAATACAGACATGTGGGTAATTACTAAGTCACAGTTTTGAATTGTCACCTCCAGAAAAAGAATGACATTTATTATGTATCATTCATGCCCGGTTCCAGGTGGCAAGCAGCTTCCACTCCTGATCATTTTTTTTTAATTGGTTCCTCTTCTGGCGACTCATTCCTGGTTTTTCCCTGTGAGAGTAACTCCCTGCCTCTCCTGTCTCTGCCGTTCCCACCTGCACCCTCGCAGCCCCCGATGGGCCGGGTCTTCCCAGCCCAGAGGCGGTTCTCCCCCAGGAGGAACCCCCTCAGCTCCTGAGCCTGCAGTTCAGCTCAGACAGCTCTGCAATGATGCTTCCCGTCCCTTCTGTGGAAACACACACACACCCACCCCGCTGCTGTGTCCCTCGTTGGCGGGAGAAAATGGTGGGGCTGGGGAGGAGGTGAGAAAGAAGGTGCCTGTGGTCTCACCACCCCAGCTCGGCTTTTAGAAACATCACTTTCTAGTCTTTGCTGTGTGCCATATGCATTTCTATGAGTTTCTCCTTTTATCGACTCAAATTCCATTTTTCTGATTGATCGCCTTCAGGTGCTTCTCCGTGGTTGTGGTTACTGACACCCCGATTCCTCTGCATGGCAGCCCTGTCACTTCCTAAGCTGCCCTGCTGGAGCCGAGGGGACCAGGAGCTCCTGTGGGTGAGGACCAGGCTTTGCGCTCAGCAGAGGCAGCATGGCCGGAACAAAGGAATGAATGAGCAAGTGATCTAAAGCCATTCTCTCATTCCTGGGATAAGCCCCGCTTGATCATGGTGTATGATCCTTTTAAAGTGCTTTTGGATTCTGTTTGCTAGTATTTTGTTGAGGATTTTTGTATCTATTTTCATCAGTCATACTGGCCTGTAGTTTTCTTTCTTTGTGACATCTTTGTCTGTTTTTGGTATCAGGGTGAAGATGGCCTCGTAGAATGAGTTTGGGAGTGTTCCTCCCTCTGCTATATTTTGGAAGAGTTTGAGAAGGATGGGTGTTAGCTCTTCTCTAAATGTTTGATAGAATTCGCCTGTGAAGCCATCTGGCCCTGGGCTTTTGTTCGTTGGAAGATTTTTAATCACAGTCTCAATTTCAGTGCTTGTGATTGGTTTGTTTATATTTTCTATTTTTTCCTGGTTCAGTCTCGGAAGGTTGTGCTTTTCTAAGAATTTGTCCATTTCTTCCAGGTTGTCCATTTTATTGGCATATAGTTGCTTGTAGTAATCTCTCATGATCCTTTGTATTTCTGCAGTGTCAGTTGTTACTTCTCCTTTTTCATTTCTAATTCTATTGATTTGAGTCTTCTCCCTTTTTTTCTTGATGAGTCTGGCTAATGGTTTATCAATTTTGTTTATCTTCTCAAAGAACCAGCTTTTAGCTTTATTGATTTTTACTCTTGTTTCTTTCATTTCTTTTTCATTTATTTCTGACCTGATCTTTATGATTTCTTTCCTTCTGCTAACTTTGGGGGGTGGGGGTTTGTTCTTCTTTCTCTAACTGCTTTAGGTGTAAGGTTAGATTGTTTATTTGAGATGTTTCTTGAGGTAGGATTGTATTGCTATTGTCTCCCTCTTAGAACTGCTTTTGCTGCATCCCATAGGTGTTGGGTCGTCGCGTTTTCATTTTCATTTGTTTCTAGGTATTTTTTGATCTCCTCTTTGACTTCCTCAATGATCTCCTGGTTATTAAGTAGTGTATTGTTTAGGCTCCATGTGTTTGTATTTTTTACAGATTTTTTCCTGTAATTGATATCTAGTCTCATAGCGTTGTGGTTGGAAAAGATACTTGATACGATTTCAGTTTTCTTAAATTTGCCAAGGCTTGATTTGTGACCCAAGATATGATCTATCCTGGAGAATGTTCCATGAGCACTTGAGAAGAAAGTGTATTCTGTTGTTTTTGGATGGAATGTCCTATAAATATCAATTAAGTCCATCTTTTGTAATGTATCATTTAAAGCTTGTGTTTCCTTATTTATTTTCATTTTGGATGATCTGTCCGTTGGTGAAAGGATTCTTCAATATACTCAAATCAATCAATGTGAAAAACCATACTAACAAATTGAAGGAGAAAAACCATGTAATCATCTCAATAGATGCAGAAAAAGCTTTCAACAAAATTCAACACCCACTTATGATAAAAACCCTCCAGAAAGTAGGCATAGAGGGAATTTACTTCAACATAATAAAGGCCATATATGACAAACCCACAGTCAACATCGTTCTCAATGGTGAAAAACTGAAACCATTTCCACTAAGATCAGGAACAAGACAAGGTTGCCCACTCTCACCACTATTATTCAACAGAGTTTTGGAATTTTTAGCCACAGCAATCAGAGAAGAAAAAGAAATAAAAGGAATCCAAAACGGAAAAGAAGAAGTAAAATTGCCACTGTTTGCAGATGACATGATACTATACATACAGAATCCTAAAGATGTTACCAGAAAACTACTAGAGCTAATCAATGAATTTGGTAAAGTAGCAGGATGCAAAATTAATGCACAGAAATCTCTTGCATTCCTATACACTAATGATGAAAAGTCTGAAAGGGAAATTAAGAAAACTCTCCCACTTACCAGGGCAACAAAAATAATAAAATACCTAGGAATAAACCTACCTAAGGAGACAGAAGAACTGTATGCAGTAAACTGTTAGACACTAATGAAAGAAATTAAAGATGATATAAACAGATGGAGAGATATACCATGTTCTTGAATTGGAAGAATCAACATTGTGAAAATGACTCTACTACCCAAAGCAATCTACAAATTCAATGCAATCCCTATCAAACTACCAATGGCATTTTTCACAGAACTAGAACAAAAAATTTCACAATTTGTATGGAAACACAAAAGACCCTGAATAGCCAAAGCAATCTTGAGAAAGAAAAACGGAGCTGGAGGAATCAGGCTCCTGGACTTCAGACTATACCACAAAGCTACAGTAATCAAGACAGTATGGTACTGGCACAAAAAAACAGAAATATAAATCAATAGAACAGGATAGAAAGCCCAGAGAAAAACCCACGCACATATGGTCACCTTATCTTTGATAAAGTAGGCAAGAATATACAATGGAGAAAAGACAGCCTCTTCAATAAGTGGTGCTGGGAAAACTGGACAGCTACATGTAAAAGAATGAAATTAGAACACTCCCTAACACCATATGCAAAAATAAACTCAAAATGGATTAAAGACCTAAATGTAAGGCCAGACACTATAAAACTCTTAGAGGAAAACATAGGCAGAACACTCTATGACATAAATCACAGCAAGACCCTTTTTGACCTAACTCCTAGAGAAATGGAAATAAAAACAAAAATAAACAAATGGAGGGCTTCCCTGATGGTGCGGTGGTTGAGAGTCCGCCTGCCGATGTAGGGGACGTGGGTTCGTGCCCCGGTCCAGGAAGATCCCACATGCCGTGGAGTGGCTGGGCCCATGAGCCATGGTTGCTGAGCCTGCGCATCCGGAGCCTGTGCTCCGCAATGGAAGAGGCCACAACAGTGAGAGGCCCGCGTACCACAAAAAAAAAATAAAAATAAAAATAAATAAACAAATGGAACCTAATGAAACTTAAAAGCTTTTGCAAAGCAAAGGAAACCATAAACAAGATGAAAAGACAACCCTCAGAATGGGAGAAAATATTTGCAAATCAAGCAAATGACAGAGGATTAATCTCCAAAATTTATAAGCAGCTCATGCAGCTCAACATCAAAAAAACAAACAACCCAATCCAAAAATGGGCAGAAGACCTAAATCGATTTCTCCAAAGAAGATATACAGATTGCCAACAAACACATGAAAGGATGCTCAACATCACTAATCATTAGAGAAATGCAAATCAAACCTACAATGAGGTATCACTTCACACCAGCCAGAATGGCCATCATCAAACAATCTACAAACAATAAATGCTGGAGAGGGTGTGGAGAAAAGTGAACCCTCTTGCACTGTTGGTGAGAATGTAAATTGATACAGCCACTATGGAGAACAGTATGGAGGTTCCTTAAAAAAACTAAAAATAGAACTACCATACAACCCAGTAATCCCATTACTGGGCATATACCCTGAGAAAACCATAATTCAAAAACAGTCATGTACCACAATGTTCACTGCAGGTCTATTTACAATAACCAGGACATGGAAGCAACCTAAGTGTCCATCGACAGATGAATGGACAAAGAAGATGTGGCACATATATACAATGGAATGTTACTCAGACATAAAAAGAAACGAAATTGAGTTATTTGTAGTGAGGTAGATGGACCTAGAGTCTGTCATAAAGAGGGAAGTAAGTCAGAAAGAGAAAAACAAATACCGTATGCTAAGACATATATATATGGAATCAAAAAAAAAAATGGTTCTGAAGAACCTAGGGGCAGGACAGGAATAAAGATGCAGACGTAGAGAATGGACTTGAGGACACGGGGAGGGGGAAAGGTAAGCTGGGACGAAGTGAGAGAGTGGCATGGGCATATATACACTACCAAATGTAAAATAGATAGCTAGTAGGAAGCAGCCGCATAGCCCAGGGAGATCAGCTGGGTGCTTTGTGACGACCTAGAGGGGTGGGATAGGGAGGGTGGGAGGGAGACGCAACAGGGAAGAGATATGGGGATATAGGTATATGTATAGCTGATTCACTTTGTTATAAAGCAGAAACCAACACACCATTGTAAAGCATTTATACTCCAAAAAAGATGTTTAAAATAAATAAATAAATAAAAATAAAGCCATTCTCTCCACAGAGCCCGTCTTGCCGACACAACAGGTAGGGGAGAAACTGCGGGCACATTGAAAAGTGGCCGTTCCCACAGATCCTGCACCTCATCTGCATTCCTCTCTCCTCGCAGCTGAACCTGAGCCTGGCAGTTAAGCAGGCACATTCTCCGATGCCCCAAACTTCATCCCCTGTAACAACAGGAAACCCTTTAGCTGCCAGGGACGCCCTCTGCTCCTGGCTTCCGGCTGAGCCCTCGGCAAACAGTAGGTGCTTAGCAGATGGCAACCTTGATGGGGACACGCAAAGGCCCGCCCTTCATGTTCCTGGCCTGTCTGGTTTCCTACGTCTTTTCTCAGATGCTTGTTGCTGTCGCCAGCCCTGTGGGGAACGCTCTGAAGCTTGGTCTGCGGAGAAGTCAGGGAGGTAAAGCGACTTGTCCCCAGATTCGATTATTTGAGGCTCTGCCCACAAAGTAAAGCTAATCATATTCATAGAGTCATTGCACATTTGCATAATTCCGGCTGGCACGCAATGCCCTTGCACTGTGCATGTGTGTATAAACGGCTGCATCTGAGTGTGTCCCGGGGATGAGCCCGGGCAGGCCTTGGGGTCTGGTCCCCGCCATGACCCTGTCCCCTGAGCCACGTCACTGTCCACTCAGTGTTTGCACCTGGGAGGTGGGGCTGCAGGGCCCTCTGCACGAAGGTGCCTTGTGGACGGAGCAGGAGCAGGCCCAGTGGGAGCATAGCCGGCTGGGGGCGGGGCATCGGGGAGGCCCCTGGGGCAGGGAGCTCGTCCTGCTGGCCCATGGCCTTGGCCAAACCTCCTCCTTCCTGGGCCTCAGCTTCCCCTCTTTCCAAACGGAGTCATAGAACATACCTTGCTGGAACTTTCTCACGGAAGCTGGGAGAGTGTGGCCAGGCCTGGTCTTCCAGGCAGGCAATGGAGTCCTGCTCTTCCCCTTCTCTTTCTTTTCCCCATCCATTCAAGCCCCTATTCTCCCTGGAGAACCCCTCTCTGCCTCTGTTGGCTCAAGGAGGGTTTCCAGAGAGATAGAGGGGTCTCCACCAGGGAAAAGGGTCCCAATGACCCTCGGGAGACTCTCATACCTGAGATGAGAAAGGCATCCCCGGGGCAGCCTGCGTCTGAGTCAGTGAGTGGTCCCAATGTCCCTCGGGAGACTCTCATACCTGAGATGAGAAAGGCATCCCCGGGGCAGCCTGCGTCTGAGTCAGTGAGTGGTCCCAATGAGGACAGGTCAGAGAAGAGATAAAACTCATGGAGAGCTTCCTGAAGGAGGCGGCCTCTCAGCTTGAAATGGGAAAGAACAGGGCAGGCACACGATCACAGTCCAAGAGTCTCACATGGAGTTCAAATGGTCTCCAAAACTTCAGCTGGCACATTTAAAGCGTCTTTGCCAAGACTAACTGCCCAGGGACCTTTATGTGTTTCTGTGAAGAAACCATCCTTCCTCCAAGGGTCCCATCTGGCAGCTCAGTCCACAGAGGTCTGCCCCATGGGGTCTCCCAGACCCATACGTACAACCCAGGTCTAGTGTTCATATTGGGGAAAATTCACATGGGGGATAATTGTCTGATGACCGCCAGATTTGGACCAGCCTGGAGCCCAGTGGCTCATGTAAACAAAATGGATTTGTTTAGAGATGAGAGATGCTGGACAGCCCGAGCCCCTGGCATCGACCTGGCCTGAACTGGGTATTAAATGGATGAATAATTTATCACCTGCCCCGGACGGAGGCCGCTGCCCGAGCCCCCCGCACGCAGGCAGGATAGGAGTCCGGAATCAGAGAGCATCTTTAAGCCAGGAGCCTGAAATCCAATTTCCACCCTGTTCTGGGGACTAAAAGCTTTCTGTAAACAGCCACACCAAATTCACAGATCCAATTATCTACTGCCTGAGCCACTTGCCAAGAGCAAGGGAAGAAGCCAGACTTTGCGTGTCCACGGCCTCAGGCTCTGGGAAGCAGGAGCTGGACCACCACCCAGAGGGGGGAACCAGCCCTGCACGGCCCCCTGCAGCCGCCTGGCCTGGCGAGCATGGGGAAGATCCAAACCCCAAGCCCCCATGCCATCCTCTCTTCCAGACACACGCCCACCCGGTGCCCAAGGTGCCCCCCAAGCCGTACCTTGGCACTCCTGGCTGCCCTCAATCGTCCCCTCCTTCTTTAAAGACAAAGGCTCAGGTTTCCCAGCCCTGGAGCATTCTCTGCTGGGCTACTCCCTGCCACTCTCTCAAGCACCCCCTTCCTCCCTCCTCCCCCCACCTCTGTCTCCTCCTCCCTCTTTCCTCCCTTGGGTCAGAACTTGAGGCTCCCTCCCACCCCCGAGGGCTTGCCCACACCCCCAGCCCCCGGCACCCCTGCTTGGTGCCAGACTCCTTGGAGGACACTGGGCACCAAGACATACCAATAGGGCCCCTGTCCAGCAGGGGTTTAGGGCAGACACAGTGGAGACAGAGTAGTAAGGGTCCAGGGGCCTGGTGTCTTCTGGGGGCGGGATGGTTGAGGCGGTGGCAGGTGGAAGGACCCACTTGAGCTGCACAGTGAAGGATGAGTGAGGTCACAGGGTGAGGGACAGCGCTCCAGGTGGAGGGAGCAGCAAGTGCAAAGGCACTGAGGCACCACCCCTGAGTCCGGTGTTCTCAGACACCACTCCCTCCTTGCCTGGCTTCCAGGACCCCTCTCTCCCTCCCTCCCTCCACTTCCTACCCCTGCCCTCGGCAGACATCACTAGTCGATTACGATCACGTTCCCCCACAGACCCCAGATGCAGCCTCAGATTCCTGGGCGTGGAATTGGAAACCTACTGAACAACCCGGCCTAACTCCTCTTCCATCACAGCGGCCCGTGACATTACTGTTATTATTTTTACTCTTGGCCACGCCGCACGGCACGTGGGATCTTAGTTCCCCGACCAGGGATCAAAGGTGCGCCCCCTGCATTGGAAGCGTGGACTCAACCACTGGACCACAAGGGAAGTCCCCGTGACATTATTTTTAAACTGATTGTACAGCCATGAAAAGTCAGGGACAAAGGGAACGGTTTTCTCTGGATCTTCTCACCCTGCAGAGGTGGCGCTGGCCCCGCTGGTCTCAGAAGAGGGGTTGATCTGACACTGCTTCTCTGTAACCCAAAGAAACAAAGAATTCATCCAAATACAGGGAAAGGAGAGGGATGAGGAGGGCGGGAGGCAGGAATGGAGAGCACCGCGGGATGCCTGTGGACGCAGATGCCAGACACTTGGGGACAATCCGAAAAATTGGGAGAGCACACATTCGCCGGCAGGGGGCAGTTGGGTCTACTGCGCTGGGAAGTTAGTGAGGTCCCCCTCACGGTCGGGCTCCGTTTGGGCGATGCAAACACTCTGCAGTTGGTTGGCAGAGGACGGAAGTGTTTGTTTTGGTCATTTTGAGAAAAGAGAAACTTAAAATGCTGCCTGCATCTTACCTCTGGATACATAACCTAAGGAAACGCTTCATTTATATGAACGTATCAAAAGGCATGTCTGCACCCACATGCACGCCCACCGGGACACCACGCACACGCACGTGAGAGGCCCGCATGCCTGCACAGGTTCTCCAACACACGTGTGCACGTGCATTCAGGCCTCATCTGAGCTGAAACCCACAGCTACCATCCTGTATGTCCTGTAACAGTCTCATTTCCTGTTGAAATTGGAGAGGCGGGATGTCTGAGAAAGAGCCGCCCCCCAAAACCACCATCGAGGCCTGACCCCGGCTGGATGAAGGCAGGATCAGGTGCTCTTCAGAAAGGCTTGTTCTGAGACCTTGAGGTCAAGAGGGGCCGGCGACTCGGCTGTGGTGGACAGCCCAGCCGCCCTGCTGCCCCCTCACACCTATTTTTGGGGGGCTTCTCCTTTCATCCTAGTTAATTGGTCCACATGTTTGGGGTCCCCTCCGTGCACAGGCAGCTCCTGTAAAGGACGATGGGAAGTTCCGGGGTCTGGGACCCCTCCCTCGGTGACCATGAGCAAGCACGTCCCATCTCCCGGCCTCAGTGTCCACACTGGTCAACAGTGCTGGCCTCACAGGCTCGTGTGGTCACGGACGTACGGACCCTCCAGGTCGCCGTCTGGCTGAGCCCCGAGATGCGGCGCCTGTGCTGCCCTGTCTGCCGCAGGGACCCAGCTGCCGGGACCCCCGCTGCCCGCCATGCCTGAAGCTCACACAGGTGCGCGGGCAGCCCACCCCTTCCTCGCATTAACCTCGCACGCCTGGCGGCCACCTTCTCCCTGACATGCCACACGCGTCTGCCCGCGTCCCACTGCTGAGCCTGCCCTCCGCGAGACCCCTCCACACTGCCCTCAGACCCACGACTGACCCGTCGGCAAAGCCCTGCGCTGTCCCCCTACATCGCTGTTAGAACCGGGGACTGGACACGAGGGTCGTGAGAAGAAGGGGACACACCGCGTGCTGGGGCAGCAGCTGCTGGGGGTGGGGGTGACCAAGAGCTCCGTCTAGGGCCTATCTCATCGGGGGGCCATCTTGACACCCAGGAGGGGTGCCCAGAAGGCGGGGGCAGGGAGGGTGCGGGGCCCCCAGTGTAGGGAGGCTCTCAGAGGGGTAGGACCCACCACGGGAGAGCCAGCATTGGGGGCAGGGGGCTGCGTCAGACACCACTGGGGAGGGCCGGAGCCCAGCCTGCGAGGAGCGCAGGGTCAGTGCTGCGCTGTCTCCGCCGCCTCCCTGCTCCCAGGACGGACCCAGCCTGTCCGGCCCAGCACGTCCACCACGGGCGTGTCTGCCACAGAGGCTGCAGGGTGCTGAATGGCCTGTCCTCTGGGACTCCCCAGACGTCCTTCCCGGGAGACCCAGCAGCCTGCAGACTTGGGCTTTCCAGAGACGTTCACACATTTTGCAAAACTCAGGCCAAACGGCACCATTTCTAGGAAGGCTCAGCAGAACCCCCTGACCAACCTCCGGCCCCCCGGGCCTCCACGGTGGCTGTGCGGTCCAGGGGTAGGCCCCACAGGCCTAGAGATGGGTGGTTTTGGCCACAGCGGGGCTGCCCGCCACCAGCTCTGGCACCTGTTGGTGTGTCTGCTTCCTGTGGCCTCCGAGAGCTCCCTGGCGCGGCGGGGCCACGGTGACCCGAGTGCCAGCAGGGGAGCCGAGCAAGAAGCAGAGTGGAGCCGAGGGCATCGGGCCCGGTCCCTCCCAGCGCCTGGGTCTCGGGGGCCCAGCCCCGCCCACCGACCCTTGGGGGCAGGGAGGGGGCTGAGGATTCTCCAAAGCCTCGAGGCCATAGCACAGCCTGCTTGGATCCGCCCTCAGCAGGCCTGGCCCTCGGGAAGCCCAAGTGGGTCTCCTCTCGACCCCTTGCCCCTGCCGAAGCCCGGAGTGGGGCCCGGTGCACGGGGGGCTTCCCAGCACTTCCAGACTTGACCCCCAGCCCTGAGCCGGAGCCCAGACCAAACTTTGAAGTTGTGCTAGAAATCTCAGAGGTCAGCTGTTCTCATGTTTCCAGAATGTATTGATTCTGCCTGGGCTGGAAAGGCAACAAAAAGGCTTTTATTGTTCACTTCTGAGCTGCATCAGGGGAGCTGAGAGTGCGGTGCTGCGCCCCCGGGCCCATCCCAGGGGCTGCAGACCAACATGGGGCCAGCGCTGCCCCGAGGGGCCGCCTGCCCCAGGCTCTCCCTCCTCCTCCCAACACGCTGTCCCGTGAGGCCTGTGTCCCCACGTGCCTGCTCCCCGCTGTGTCCATGAGCCGAAGACAGGCCCCCCCAGGCTTTACCCAGCGGGGCTGCGCACGCTCTCTGCCCATCTCCTGCCTGCGCAAGTGCACAGCAAGCCAGACAGAACCCGGCTTGCCTCTCCGTGCTCCCTTGGGCCGCATCTCCCTGCAGTGAGGGGGGCTCAGGACACCCCAGGCCCCTGGGAAGAGGTAGAAATGAGGGAAGGGGGCAGAGGGAGGGCAGGCAGGGGGCTCAGCCGGAGGCCGGCACATCTCTAACCACAGGCCCCGAAGTGTCCCCCAGTCACTCATTCATTCGCTCACTCACTCATTCTTTCACATGTTTACCTGGTCTATCCCCGGCCGCACGGAACTCCCATCCGCCTCCAGCCCTAGGCTGGCCCTGTGCACCCTGAGAACCATCTGACCAGGGCAGCCCTCTTCGAGCCTCTGGTCCATCAGGTCAGTTGCTCGGGCCCCGTCCTTCCAGGAGCCGGGCAGGGAGGTGCCAAGTTGCTGCACCAGAGCAATATATGCTCCTCGTGTTTGTTTAATGGGGCCTTTTCTCATTAAACTCAGAGCTGGGTGGTCCTTACAGGGCGCAGGATGTGCACGCTCAGTGGGCCCAGCCCTCTGTGCTGCCGTGGATGTGCGTGGTGTTGAGGGAGGTTCCCACCCCCGTGTCTGTGTCCCAGCTGGAGCAGGACCTGCCTCCTGATTCCTACTCTTCTGTAAAGCAGGGACTTTGGTCCCGCTCTCGTGCAGGGTTCCCCCGGGTCCCTGAGATCCTGATTCCTTTGAGCCACCGCATCTGAAGCACTGATCCCAATCTGGGTGTCGTGCTGGTGGTTCCAGAGCCAGCCTGCCCAGTGCGTGTCTCCTGCCCGCAGTCTTTGCTCAAGCCACCCATCAGCTGCTCCCTCCCCTCCATCAGCGATTCCCTCAATCCCACACATGGAATGCCCCTTCCCATGTGCTTCTCGGAGGACCAGAAGTGACCCAGCACTCCTGAGAAATGACCAGAATTGACAAGTGGGCCGTGGAATGGTGCCCACAGTGGGCAAGTCAGAGCCCAGCAGCCCGGGCCCCTGAGTGGGTGCTGCTCACTCACTGCTGAGGGCCAGACCCCTCCCCGAAAGCAGTTGCCTTGAGCTCATGTGTCCCAGCCCTGGCGCAGGTCCTGGCACATCATAGGAGCTCAGCAAACGCTTGTTGGATCCGTGAAGAGAAGGAGGGGAGCCCGTCGTCTTGACCCTTGCCGTTCCCTCTCCTTTAGTCTCAGCGATGGGCTGTGCCAGGATGGAGTGAGCACCCGGTCATTAGAGGTATGCAAGAGCACCTGGAAACCTTCTGGTGGGGACATTGCAAGAACAGCTGTGACATATGGATCAGCACAAATTTTGGCTTCTTGGAACTCTCCTCCTTGGCTCAAAACAATAACAACAAAACCTTAGCCTTGCTTAGACTAGTCAGAATCATAAAGACAGAAGTTATCAGGTGGTTGCCAGGGATGGCGGGCAGGGGAGTCAGAGTTGGAGGGGGGCAGAGTTTCAGTTTTACAAGATGAAGAGTTCTGGGGACGGATGGTGGTGATGGCCACACAACGATGTGAATGCACTTAATGCCACTGAACTATCACTTAAAAATGATGAGGACAGGACATCCCTGGTGGTCCAGTGGTTAAGACTTCGCCTTCCAATGCAGGGGGTGTGGGTTCAATCCCTGGTCGGGGAGCTAAGATCCCATACTCCTCGCAGCCAAAAAACCAACACATAAAAAAAAAAAAAAAAACCCAGAAGCAATATTGTAACACCTTTAATAAAGACTTTAAAAATGGTCCGTGTCAAAAAAAAATCTTTAAAAAGAATGCTGAAGATGGTAAAGTTTATGTTATGTGTATTTTACCACACTTAACAAAAATAGTTGAAAAAGTGCTCTGCTGGGCGCACAGGGTTCCAGGGAGCATGGATGCTCCACATGGGGGGCAGCAGGGCATCGACTCTGGCGCCTTCTCAGAGTTTAAATGAAAGATGTTCATTACGGACGAACACGAACCGTTGGGCAGTGGTTGTGGCCCCACCAGGATGCTGCTGCTCAGAGCCGCGCATCGTCCGGGGACCTGGGGTTAGCAGCCCAGCGGGGGCTCATTCAGGGTGGTCTGGATTTTCCCAGACTGGGGACTGGGGACTGGGGACAGAGTGGGCCTCCGACAGGCTTTGTGGCTGGAAGCCCAGCCTCCAGCAGCTTCAGTCCCGTCCCAGGGCCAAGCAAAGCCTCGGCCCCCGTGCGGAGAGAGATCAGAGTGGGGCTGAGGTGCGGGCCCAGTCCTGGGGAGGGGTCACTCCAGGAGGGGCCTCAGGGGGGGTCTTGGGCAGAGGACAGCTCTGCCACCAGGGACCCACCAGTGTGGTCTAAGGAAGGACTTTCTCCAGGTAAAGACGCAAAGTGGACCAGAGGCTGGTTTACCTTTCATCACAGCAGAAACAGCTCAATACTCCCAGGGGCACAGATGCCTGCCCTTGAGGGGTGCACCAGCTGGGGGAGAAGGAAGGGAGCTCTCTGCAGGACAAGGACATCTAAGGCCCAGCCAGCGACCAGCCTACTGCTGCCCAGAGGCCAGAGGGTCTTCAGGGAGAAAGTGGCAAAGCAGGGGCCCTCGTGGGGCTGCCTTACATCCACACACTGCCCGTTGCCCTCCCGGCCAGAACACCTGACTTTTTTGGGCAAAATTATCTCCATTCCCACCTTGAGTCCAGGTGGTCAAGTGGAGCTGATCCCCTTCCGGGCTTCTGGGCTAGGCATGGGACCTGATCCTCCCTGCTGAGCTGGGAGGACATCCCGTCACCCAGGGGGGCTCTCAGGAGAAGGCAGGCAAGCAGAGAGGGAGATGAGAAGGGACAGACCTGGTGACATCCACACCTGATGCGGGTACACCCCTCCGCTCGAGCTTTCTCTTCTTAAGCTGATGTGAATGGGTTTCACTCTGGCTGCTGGCGGGGGCGGGGGCTGTTTTGTCTGGTAGTGTCCTCGGATCCCCCCACCAGTCACCCTCCAATGCTCTTCCCTCCCCCAGCCTGATGCACAGCAGAGGCCTGAGAAAACGTTTGCTGAGCCGTGGCTCACACTGAAATGTGTTTCCCAGCTGGCGGTCGGCCACGTGTTCACCGGGCCCCAGTGCAGGCCCAGAGCACCGGAACTATGTGTCCCCAGAAGGAACTGTGTCCCCAGCTCTTCATCCCTTTGCTCTGAGACACCCCATTGCTGAGGCCCCAACTCTGAGCCGCAGGTGGCGTGCGACTCAGGGATGCAGATCTGTGGGACAGAAATTCCTGCGGCCTCCGCCTGGGGCCCCCCAAAGCCAGTAGCTCCGCTGGGAGCTGGGAGACTGAGGGAGCCAGGGGAAGGGGCGTCTCCTGCTTCTCGAGTAGATCATCCGGAGCGGCAGGGCTCCTGGTGCACCTCACACAGGAGCACGGGCCCTGGGATCGGGGTTCAAACCCCAGCTTCAGAGTCGAGCAGCCCAGGGTGGGCCCCTCATTTGCTCAAGTCTCAGCCTCCCTGGCACCTGGGGGAGTTGTTGGTCTCTGTGCCACAGGCAGGTGGTAGGTGCTGAAGAAACACCCTAGTTGGAGAGCTTCATTCGGAGAGGTGAAGGAAGGTACCAACGTCACACAGCGGGGAGGTGACAGCCAGGACTTGAGCCCCATCCCTGAGGACAGGCCATCCCATGCTCCAGGCTCCTGGCATCTGCCTGAAGCCCAGCTGGGTGGGGACCTGGCAAGAGTCTAGCCTTTACGGATAGTGGCAGCTGCCAGGGGTCATGTGCTGCAACGCTGCCCTGGCACTCCAGGAGCAGAAAGGGCCCCATCTTCTAGCCAGCTCTCCTGGCCTCGCCGGTTGCTGATGGGATATAAGAGCCTGGCTCCTGCTGGAGCCTCGAGGACAAGCTGGTAGTTTTCCATCATTATAACAAATGATAAACTCCGCAGGAGGCCAAGTAGGGCTGAAGGATCCCTCCTCCTCGGCTCTGACCAACCTGGCTTGGGGCACCTTTCCAGAACCCTCGGGAGCCTGCCTCTTCCACCATCTCTAAGCCCTGGGGCCCGGCCAGCCAGCCACCTCCACTAAGTGCTTATCGAGCCTCTGAGAATGACCCTGGCCCTGGGCGTGGCACTGGTAAGTTTCCAAAGACTACCTGGTGGAATTCCCACTCTCGCTGCTGGATCCACGTCTGTCTCTCCTTTTACAGATGGAGAACCTACCTTGGAGAAGTGAGCCGGTGCTCAAGGGGCGTCTGGGAACTCGCTGTGCTTTCTGCTCAATCACGTTATGAACCTAAAACTGCTCTAGAATATAAAGTCTATTTTAAAAAATCGTGTGAATGGAACCCTAGAGTCTGGCCTTTTGAGTCTGCCTTCCTTCTCTTACATAAGGCGTTAGAGAGCCACCTTGTTTTGCACACGTCCGGAGCTTGTCCCTTTGTACTGCTGAATAGTTTTCCACTGCTTGGATGCATCACAGTTTATTTATCCACTTACCAGCGGATGGATTTTGGAATAGTTTCTGGTTTGGGGCTATTATGAATAAAGTTGCTATAAACATTTTTTTTAACCTCCTGGGGGTCACAGAGGTGGTGGCTGCAGAGCACAGCTCCACACACAATGGGCCTCTTTGGCTTGGTGGCCATTTCCGAGGCCCGCCGGTTTCCTACCAGCCCAGGAATGTGAACATGGGATTTCCCGGCCCTGCCTCGATCAGGCTGCGAGTCCTTGGGGGGTTGCCTGAAGCGCTCCAAGGACTCCACCCATTCAGGGTTGGTGTGCAGACTGAGAGCAACCGCCCTGGGAGCCTGACCTCCCCTGAGGGCAGGCCAAGCCCCGGGCACTCTTCCAGTGCTTTCTGGGACCCCCATGGGACGGGGGTAAACAGTCCTTGGGCTACAGGAGGGGAAACCAAGGCAGGAGAGCATGGGAACTTGCCCACGTCACATGCCACGTATGCAGTCCAGAAATGGACTCAGGAGCTGTGTCTCCTCGAATTCATTTGTTGAAGCCCGAGCCCCCAGAACCTCAGAATGTGACTATATGTGGAGAGAAGGCCTTTACAGAGCTAATGAAGGGAAAATGAGGGCTTTAGGGTGAGCCTTGATGCAATTTGACTGGTGCCCTTATAAGAAGAGGAGATTAGGACACAAAGGGGTGACCACGTGAGGACACAGGGAGAAGACAGCCATCTACACGCCAAGGAGAGAGGCCTCGGGAGGAATCCATCATGCGGACACCTTTATCCCAGACTCCCAGCCTCCAGGACTGTGAGGAAATACATTTCTTCTGTTTAAACCCCCGTCTGGGGTGCCGAGTTATGGCAGCCCCAGGACACTGATACAGGCCCAACCCCAGAGCACGTGCTCCAGCTGTTCCATCTACAAGTAGGACTGTGTCCCAAACAGACATGCCAGGAGGAGGCTGCTCACCCTCAGCTGGTCCCCTAGCCCCACCGCTCACCCCAGTGTCAGGTCACCGGCACACCGCACAACACACTTTGTAATGTTATATTTGCTTGAGTGGTTCTGTGGCCACTGACGGTCCTCCCAAAGACTACAAACTCCATGGCGGCAGGGGTGGTATCTTTATTTTGCTAACCTGGTTCCAGGTGGGCTGTGGGCTCTCAGCAGATGCTTTTTTTTTTTTTTTTTTTTGCGGTATGCGGGCTTCTCACTGTTGTGGCCTCTCCCGTTGCAGAGCACAGGCTCCGGACGCGCAGGCTCAGCGGCCATGGCTCACGGGCCCAGCCGCTCTGCGGCATGTGGGATCTTCCCGGACTGGGGCACGAACCCACGTCCCCTGCACCGGCAGGAGGACTCTCAACCACTGCGCCACCAGGGAAGCCCACAGCAGATGTTTTTTAAAGGAATGATGATCAGTGTGCATTGTTTTTGCCATCATGGCAATCATCGTTACAGGAGGGCATTGAGTTCTTATAGGATCTCACTGGCGTTTCCCCCACATGCCCACGTGCAGCTGGAGTTGCATAAATGCTTCTTGAATGAGTGAAATGGGCGACTGGATGGACCCACAAATGAATGAATGAATGAATGAATGAATGCCCCTCCACCCCCAGTGACCTCAGCCAGAGCTCCAGAGGCAGAGTGACTGCAGGTGCCTCACAGATCTGGGTCATTTGAGACAAAGTCCTGCTGGAATTAGCGTCAGATCTGGATTTTCTGCCACCTTCAGAGAAAAGCCCTGTTATGCTCCTGCCGTGTGGCCAGCATGTCCCACTGGGCCTGAGCTTGGAGGGCCCCAAAGGGCCCAGCTGGGGGGTCAATGCTCTGTGGTCGCCGTCTTAACTGTCTTTGAAGTTGCATTTGTGTGAGGTCCTCTGGGATGACGGGGGCTCCGTGCCTGTGTGTGCCCCCCTCCCTCCGTCTCCCCAGGATGGGTTCCTGCTGCCCACTGCCCTCTCCCACCCTGTCACCCTCAACCCCTGGAGGGGCTCTGGGTGAGGACAGTGGGAGGGCGGTGGCTGGTGGGTGTCCTGCAGCATCTCAGGGCAGGCAGGGAGAGGTCACCCTGTCCCGGCTGGCAAAGGTGCCTTGGTGAGGGCCCCTGCCCGCCCCCATAAGGGTACTGAGCATACCAAGCTTTGAGGTCATAATTCCTTAAGGGGTGGCCTCCCCATCCCCCAGTTGGGACCCCACATTGGCTTCTTACGCCAAGCCCACGAAGTATGTAATTGGCGCTGCCTCCAGTAAATCCATCTCTGACACCCAGGGGACCCCATCTCTGATGCCCAGGGGAACCCACCTGTGACACCCAGATGACCCCCGCTCAGGGCTTCCTCAGGCCTCCCGGCCCCCTGTCCACCCCGGCTTCTCAGCTACCTGGCATTGAGCCCACTGACAGGCAAGCCAGCTCCTCCCCAGGGTCCCGACCCCTGGTGTCCCGCAGGCTGCACTCCCTGGTGGCTTAGTGGGGGATAGCCCAGTGAGCTGTCTTCCTACCTCCCAGGCCTGCTCTGGCCACAGCATGGGCACAAAAACAGGTTTAAAGAAAACAGGGGAGGGGGGAAAGACATATATGCAAGGTTGGCTGGAGTTCTTGTGATTCCCAGATTTCCTTGGAATTTTATCCTAAGGTCTAGGGTTGAAAGTTCAGGGTGGAAGTTTCCCCCTTCCTGAAATGGAAAACTCGAAAAGGTCAGGGCAGTGCTTATAAGGACTGGATTGTCTTGGGAAAGTAGTGAGCTCTCCATCAGTGGAGGTATGTAGGAGGGAGGGGATGAGCAACCCCAGGGTGAGGAGACCATCTGGGGGCAGGGAGGTGGGACCTATGGGTGTCCTCCATCCCGAAGCCTGTGCTGTTCCACCCACGTCTTCCTGCTGTGGCCTCATGGCCCCAAACACAAAGGGGACAGAGTGAGGTCAGGCAGGTTGTCCCTCCAAGCCCCCGCTGTCCTCCCCTCTGTGGCTTTGTGATTATTTAGGGAGCCAACAGGGGAGCTGGGAGAAGGACGACCCCATGGCCTGGACTCTGCCCCTGAGTGGACGAGTGGCCTTAGACCAGTGCTTGATCCTCTCCGAGCCTCAGTTTCCCCATCAGTAAAATGAGTCTAGGTGGTCTCTGAGTGCTTTGAGCTCCAATTGCCCACAAGCCCTGGAGGAGGTCAGTGGCCCGGCCTGAACACCCCCTTCTGTCCTGCGAAAGGGCCAGAGCCCCTGCCATCCAAGGACCTCTCCCCGCCACTGATGGGCTAGTCCCAACACTGGAGAGGAGGGCCCGTGAACCTGCCACCCCCAACCCCGTGCCCAGGACTTCGGAAGCCACTCACCTCCTCCGATGGCCAGCCCCCAGAACCCAGTGGGAAAAGCTTGTGGGGCTAAAGCCGGGCAAGATCTGCCCAAGGGAAATGCCCGGCCGAGCAGGCTCTCGACCCCTGCGCGGTTCAGTTGTCACCGGGGTCTCCAGGTCCTCACTGGCTCTCCACAGAAGGGGGGACACTGTGGGTTGTGCCCACTTTCCAGAGGAGGAAACTGAGGCTCAGGGATCACACAGCTCAGTTGGGTCCCAAGCCCAACGGGGGTCTCAGGAAGCCTGGCATCACACTGCACGCCCAGCCTTAGCCACCCGGGGACTCCTACCCCGCTCCAGGCACGGGACCAGACTCCAGGCATGTTTGCAGTGACCCAGGGCCGTGATGGGCAAATCCCACCCCGGCTGCGAGGGCCTGGACTCGAGGCTGCTGGGCCCTGTCGATTACAGAGCAATGCCCAAAGTGAGAGAATCACTCCATTGTTTTGCTGCTACTTGAATCCTTGCGGAAAGGAACAACAACAATCCAAGTTTGAATAACAGTTTCATTTGAACCAATTAAAAGAGGACTGATTTTGCTTTCAATTCGATTTGCGATGGCTGCACACTCTAGGAAACGGGTAACTGAATTATTTTTCACCACAAACATTTTGGCATTTTATATCCTGGGTGGGGTGATCTTGAAAAGCGGGTTCATTATTCAGAATCATTTCTAAGCCGACAGAGTAAAAACAAAGCCAGCCCCTTATTCACATCATGAAGGGATAGGGACGTGGTGGTTTTTATGTAGTAGCTGAGGTTTCAGAGAGTGGATTACATCAAAAATAAGGAAGCGACACCAGAGATGTGTAATTCCTGGGCCCTGTCAGGTCTTATCGGTGTAACATTTAACCTAAGGGTTGTTCCCAGTGGAAAAGGATGGAAAAATAACTCAAAGGCCGATTCTGTGCACAGAACACCAAAGCCTTGGTTTTCTCTTCTGTGAAATGAGGCTAATTAACATCTACTTGGAGGGCTTGGGGGGGCTTCAACAAGGTGGGGGGAGTAACGCGAACAGCCCAGCGTCTGGCTTCAAGGCAGCGTCTCATCACGGCATACCCTCTCCAGAGCTCAGTTTTCTAGTCTGTAAAATGGGACCATCCACGTCCACCTGGCAGAATCCTGAAAAGCAAACACTCAGAGCCCCAGCCCAAAGCTGGCAAGCAGAAGGCACATAGCAAACACTGGCTGCCAGGTTCACAATCGTTCTCTGTAACGACTCCCCTCTCTGGGCCCCTCTGTAAAATGGGGGGGGGCTACTGAACCAGAACACCCGTCGGGTAACTTCTACCCAGAGCTCTCCAAGGAGCCCAGCCCCACCCCCAAAGGCTGCATGAAGATTCTTCTGTTTTCAAAGCTGCTGCACAGTCAGTTAAGAGCTAATTGAATGGGGGGAAAAACCCGCCCACCAATATTTGAACAGACGGCTGCAGCAGTCGGGCCTGCACATGCAGCGGAAGGTCCCCCGCAGCCCCAAAGCCCAGCCTGTGAGCTGGGGCCCGAGCTGCCGCCAGTTCTCCTGCCTTTGCTGCTCGAAATTTCTCCCCAACGGCCCGAGAGCGGACGTAGGGTGTCCACTTCAGCACCCCCTGCACGGCCTGGGACACAGTGTCCTGGCATGGTGGACATGCCCTGGGCGGCTCTCCAGTTTGGCGTCCAGGGATGATCCTTGGGGGCTTCGTCGTGGGAGAGGAAGGACAGCCCTGCATCCCCGAGGGAGGCCTGCTTGGCCGTTCCCCTGGCCAGAATGACACACTGTCCCCGCGTTCAGAGTCTCTCTGCCCCCATGCCACCCCCAACCCATGCCGAGCTCCCTGCGCTAAGGGGAGGGGCCGTGCCCAGCCAGGCTTGAGGACCTGCAGCTGGGGAGGGTGGGGTGTTGGAGGAAGCTCCCAAAGGTTTTCTGGGGATGAAGCCTGATCTGAGTCTCACAGGGCCTATGAGAAGAGCTCAGGAAAAGATGTGAAAGGCACTCCTGGCAAAAGCAGAGAATAAACAAAGCGGGGGCCTGGGATGGGTGAGCGCCAGCCTGAAAGCCGGTAGAGCATGGGCTTGATTGGATGGGGGACTTGTACCAGGTCGGCTTTGTGGTCCCGAAGGCTCACTCTGCCACTGGGGTGAGAAGGCCACAGTCCCGGACCCCAGGCAGGCCCCTCCCCCATGACTGCCCTGACCCTCAGCCCTTGCAGCTCTGAGCCAGGGCCGGGTCCAGGGAGGCGCAGGCTCGGGGTTGGTGGGATGAATAGGAAGTGGCCTTGTCTGGTGCATCTGGTGATGGAGGCTGGATCCAGGGGGCTGGGAACTGGCCATTCCCCCACCCCCAACAGGGACTATGGTGTGAATGCCCCCCTAGGGTTCTGCGTGGTCCCCAAAGTCCCCACCCTTACAGGCACCCCCCCCCAAGCACAGTGGCCTGCAGGATGGCACCCGGCACAGGCAGTCTTACAGGTGGTCTTCCGGAGGCTGGCCCACTGGTCCCTGCTTCTCCTATCAACCTGGCAGCAGACAGCAGGTGTACATCCTGTTTCCTTCCTCTCTGTCACTGCCAGGCAGCTCAGGGCACATTTTGTGCTCAGCCAGGAGAGCAGATGCCCTTAAACGGGGCTTTCTGGGCCAGCGCTCCCTCTCCGCCCTACATGGCAATCCCTTATCCTGACATAACGATCCCATTGTGCCCAAGGCTTTTACTGGGAGCAGCCATAAATCCTTCTGGCAGGAAGAAATGCATTTGGTCCCCAGGGCTTTCCTTTGGCTTGCGGTTAGCAGTTGACCCTGCTCCCTGGGCAGATTTCAGAGGCACTGTGCCCCGCCTGGAGGTCACGGACCCTCTCACATGCGTGCCCCCACCCAGCCAGGAGAGGATGTACACCCTGTTTCCAGGTGGTGGGAGATGGGGTGGGGGTCATACAGAGGGCAGACCTAGGGTGCCTGCCGGGTCCCTCTCAGGCAAACTGGATGTTTCTACCATCCAAACCCCTAACCCTCACCCTCAACCTAGCTGCATTTGATGATCTCAACAGTCCAGCTGGTCAAATGGGAGGCTGACCTGCTGTTTGGTGTGCGGGGCGGGGCGCATGCTGAGGTCCCCTGGCCGTGCTCGTGGCAGACCCAGAGCAGGGACTCGGGTCCCCGGTGAGGGTCTCGCAATTCTCCTCTACTCCCCAGCCCCAATGAGCAGGGCTTCTACTAACGCAGAACTCGCACCCCCCTGCCTGGCAGGGTGCAGGGCATCTTCAGCCGGGCTGCCTTCTGCCTCCCCCTTGCGTGAGGAGGGCTGTGGGGGGCTGCAGGGGACTGGAGGCCGGGGTTCGGCTCAGCAAAGCACCGCAGCTGCCCAACCAGACTCAAGATGGGCCTGCAGGCGCCAAGTGTTTTGATCTGAGGCTGCGCTGGAATATCTGAGCCCTGCCGACGGATGCGATATAAAAATATAGCCGGCTGCCAGCACAGCCGGGAAGGACCGCTTCCTCGCCAGCAAGTGCCTCGGCAACGAGTTTTCTCCCATCCCTCAGCCCCCACCCCCAGAGCTGGGGGCAGGATTCAAAGACTGGTGCTGCCCTTCTAAAGTGTTAACAATTCTATTCTGCCTGCTCCAAGTGTTTTTCTTTTTTCTTTTTTGAATTCCATACTGAGCTGTAACAGAATATTTGGATTATTCTTTTCCCCCTTTTCTACAAACTCAGCAACTGAATTTAAAAAATACAGGAATTAGGGCCTCCCTGGTGGCGCAAGTGGTTGAGAGTCCGCCTGCCGATGCAGGGGATACGGGTTCGTGCCCCGGTCTGGGAGGATCCCATATGCCGCGGAGCGGCTGGGCCCGTGAGCCATGGCCGCTGAGCCTGCGCGTCCGGGGCCTGCGCGTCCGGAGCCTGTGCTCCACAACGGGGGAGGCCACAACAGTGAGAGGCCCGCATACCGCAAAAAAAAAAAAAAAAAAAAAAAAATACAGGAATTAATTTATAAGAATGTATACCTACACGTGTCTGTGGAAGCTACATCAGCGGTGGGCTCCGGCCAGCCGGGGGCAGCGCTGACCCCCTGCTTGGGGCCCTGCCCTCCTTAATCTCATCATGGGTGTTTTTTTTATTTTGCTGGAAATCTCCCGAGAGCCAAGGGGAAGCCTGAGGCAGAAAGGCGGCTGTGTACAACGCTTCTCCATCAGCGGGGTCCAGAGATCGCCGGTGCTCATAGGACTGGAGGCGGGGTGCTCGGGGCACAGCTCTCCTGACCTGGGCGTTTCTGGGCTCGTGGCTGGCTCTGCCCCTTCACGCCTGTGAGTCCTGGCCCAGGTGGTCAGCTCTGGGCCTCCGTTTCCTCAGCCACAGACGGGGGTTGACAGTGATGGCACCGTGGAGGAGACACGAAGACGCGCCTAAGAGAGGAGAGCCCTGCGCAAGGGACGGTGCGCAGTGGACGGACCCGCTGGACGAGGATGGGCAGAGGTCCGGGCCTCTCCTCTGCACCCCAGAGAAATCCCCCTGCACGACGGCTCCCGGACCGCGCCGGGAGCAGTCAGCGCCCACGGGCACCCTCGGGGGCGTCAGCGCCCCCGCTTCGTCGATGGAGCCAGAGACTCAGAGCAAGGCTACTGGCCCATTTCCCACAGGCGGGGTGAGAAGCCAGGTTCTGTCTCTGTTTATCCAGCTGAAAAGACAGTCTCTCCAGGCAGCAATTACGATGAAGTGGTGAACATCTGTTGGCTGAATGCACCGGGCGTCTGCAGTCCCAGCCACAGCCCTGGAAGGTGCAATTCTCGGGATTAGGAAAGGGAAAGGAGGTTTGCTGACATTCTTCCGTGGGCTGTGTTCCAGGCTATGTGATCCTGCTGGAGTCCCGGGGTTCATCCCCCAAGAGCCGGGGGGAGGGTATGGCATTACCCCATTGCACCAGGGAGGCAATACCAGTGTTACCCAGGCTCTCTCTGCAGGAAATTTCCCCCTTTGCTCACCCCCATTCAGCTGGCAAGTTGGATCACAGACTACAGGCCAGGCAGGGCCTGCGGTTTCAGCCCCTGCCCCACTTCACCGGAAGGGTGCCGAGGCCCCAAGAGGGCAGGGGTTTATCTGAGCTAGCTCAGTAATCCTGCAACAGAGCCGGGCCTATGACACGGACACCGTGTCCCGGGCCCTGCCCATTGGTGGGAGGTCAGGGATGTTCCCATTGGCCTTGGCCGGCCGTCTCCTCCACTGCTTTCCCCACCATTGCCCGAGTCTTCCCAGTTGGGGTGTCCTGAGGACACATAACTTGGGGTGATAAGGCCAGGCAGCTGCAAGGGAGGACTTCTCCAAGGGACAGCCCTGACAAGTCAGACCAGGAGAGGGGCCTGCTGATTCAGGGCACGGGGGCTTGAAATGCAGGACCCAGGGCTGACCTCTCCTCGAGAGAGAGACCCATGGCCACCCCAGGCCAAAGACAGGTGGGTGGTGATCCAGGAGAGAGCTGGGCTGGCAGGCAGGGGTTACATACAGGAAGGCCAAGAGGGGCACAGAGAGGGACAGGAGGGTTGGACGGTCACAGCAGGGATCCCTGGCATAAGCCCTTCCAGCCCACTAAGCTTGTGTATGTATGTGTGTGTCTCAGGGGTCCTGTTCCTACCCCTCCCCCCAGCTATCCTAGGAGCTTCTGGGCTCTGTGATGAGGACTGGAAGAGCCAGGGAGGGACCCTCTCTGATACTTGACCCTCCCTCCTTCTCTCCTCAAGCCTTAGTGCGGGGTGAGCATGGACTCCCTGGGGGTGGTGAGGGCTGAGCAAGGGGGCAAGGCTGGGCTGCACTGGGGGAAGCCTAGACTCAGATCGGGGGCGGGGGGGTTATGAAGGGAGGACAGCCCTCCAGCATCTAAATTTGGAGTTAATTTAGAGCCTTTTGATTTCCTTGTTCTCTCGGCCAGTTACAGCACAAGACTTCTGAGTATATATTTTGTAAGTCTGTAAAACAGTCACCCTTAAGCAAAGACCCCCTCCTCATGCAAGAGGGGAGGATGGAATCTGGCGACCTCGAGTGCCCTCCTGCCACCTTTGGCGGGAGGTCGGGCAGGGTGAGGGTCTGAAGGACTGACTGTTGCACCCACCACTTAGATTACAAAGGTTTATTTAGAAAAGAGTTTGGTTGTTTTGGCTGTCAGTCATTTTTGGCAAACATTTAAATACTTTCAGTAACCAAAGATGGTCAGTGCCCTCCTTCCTCCCCCAGAAAAGCCACCCCGCGAGGTCTTGGGAAGTCAGCCCTTGCTCAAAGGGGGATGGGGTGGTGGCCTGTGGTGGGGGCAGGACAGGCTCCTTCCTCACCAACTTGGGAGGATGCGTGTGCTACCTCACGGACACACCTTGGCGCGGCCCCCGGAGTGGGACCCGGGCCTGCAGCCCCAGAAGCAGCCCCTTGCTGAGACGGGAAGGCAGAGGGGTCTCCCCTCTCTCCTTCCCCCTCCCCGGGGGCCCTGCAGTCTCTCAGCCCTCCCTCCGGCCGAGCGGCACCCTCCCCTGCGCCCTGAAGGCCTATCCATCCCTGGGTCCCTGGGAAAGTTGCTCCCACTTTCTCCTGGGAGGCCACGCCTGCCCGCCCCCTCCGCTGGGAGCTGTCCAGGGTCTCTGCGCCGGGTAGGGTGCGCGGGTCACTGCCTGAAGCCCTTTCTCCTCCGTCGGAAGAGGATGTGCTTGAAAGAGCGCCGGAAGTCCTGATTGAAGACGGTGTAGATGACCGGGTTGAGCGAGCTGTTGCAGTAGCCGATCCAGAAGAAGAACTTGAAGAGCGGGCCGGGCACCTGGCAGGCTTCGCGGCAGATGCCATACAGGCTGTAGCTGAAGAAGAAAGGGAACCAGCAGAGCACAAACACGCCCATGACCACCGCCAGCACGAAGGTGAAGCGCTTCTCGCGCGCCTGGGCCACCTTGCGGCGGCACACGCTGCTGCGCGCCCGGCGCCGGCGCGACAGGAAGAACTCGACGGAACGCGAGCTGGCGCGCGACAGGCGCCAGCTAGGGGCCGGGGACCTCGCAGCGGCCATCGCGCCCGGCTCGGCCGTCCCCGTCCCGGGCCCCGCCCCCTCGCCGTCCGCGGCCCCCTCGCCGCTCGCGCGCCTCCGCCCGCCCCGCCGCAGCGCGCCTCGGCGCCGCCTCCTCTCGGACGCCACGCTGCTGTCCTCCGGCTCCACATCGGCGCGCGGGCGGCGCGAGGTCGCGCAGTGCCCGTTTTCTCCCGCGCCAAGCCCGTTCTCCGTGGTCGGGGACGCGCCGTCGGGGCCCGCGGGCTCGCGCTTCTCGCTAAGCGTGCGCGTGCGCAGCTTGGCCACACGGTAGATGCGCGCGTAGACCAGGCCCATGATGAGGCAGGGCGCGAAGAAGGAGCCGATGCAGGAGGACAAGATGTACCAGGTCTCGTCATTGAGGCCACACTGCGGGTAGGCGGCGCCGTCGGGCTGGCGGTAGAGGGAGACGAGCGGCGGGAAGGAGATGACGGCCGAGATGAGCCACACGGCTACGATGGTGGCCTTGACGCGGCGCGGTGTGCGCTTCAGGTTGTACTCGACAGCCTGCGTCACGGACCAGTAGCGGTCCAGGCTGATGGCGCACAGGTGCACAATGGACGAGGTGCAGAAGAGCACGTCGAGCGCCAGGTACACGCCGCACCACACCTGCCCGAAGTACCAGTAGGCCATGAGCTCATTGGCCAGCGAGAAGGGCATGACCAGCGTGGCCACCAGGATGTCAGCCGAGGCCAGTGACACCAGGAAGAGGTTCTGCGGCGCACGCAGCGCGCGGCTGGTCAGCACAGCGATCACCACCAGCACGTTGCCCACCACGGTGAAGACGATGAGGAAGCCCACCACGGCCGCTAGCCCCGCCACGGCGCCCGCCGAGTACTGGCCCGGGGGCGGCCCCCAGGCAGCCCCCGAGGCGTTGGCGGCCCCGCCGCTGCCCCCCTCGCCGACGCCGCTCACGTTGGGGCCCGCCGCCGCCGCCAGCGCCGCCGCCAGCGCCGGGGACGCCATGGTCCTCCCGCAAGCTACGCGGTCCAGCCTGGAGCCGGGGCGCAGCTGCGCCAGCTCGGGCGCCCCCCAGTCCGGGTCGGCGCCCGCATCGCCGCCTGCTCCTCGGGCGCGCCCGCCGGGGACCGCGGCACCCCGCAGCCGGCCCTCGGCCGTGGCGGCTCAGCGGGCGAGCGGCGCGCCCGAGAGCGTGGCTGCCGGGCTCCCCGCCGCTGCCGCACGCGTAAGTGCAGAGCAGGAGGCGCCCGTAGAGAGCGGCGACGCGGCGGCGGCGGCGGCGGCGGCGGTGGGGGGGAAGGGACAGGTCCCGGGGTACTCGCGCGGCCCCGCCCTTGGCCCCGCTCACGGGGAGCGCCCCGGCCGCGAGCCCACGGCGACTCGGCGCCCGAACGGGCGTGCCCGGGCGGCCCGGCGGCCCCAGCGCGCGGCCGGGGCGCAGGCTGCAGACGCCGGCAGCGGCGGCCCGGGCGCTCCGCCTCCCATCCGGCCGGCTAGGGCTCGGCGCGCCGGGGCGCGGGCCGCCGCTCCTTGGGGCCCCCGCGCCCGCGCGCCGCCTCCGGCTCCAACTTTACTTTCTCGGGCAGGGCGCCGGCGCCGCCGTGCGTCCTCCTCCGACTCCTCCTCCCGCTGCTCCCGGCGCGGGCGCCCCCCGCGGTCCGCGCTCGGCCGTGCGGGCGCCGCCTCGCCTGCCTCGGCTCGCCAGAGCTGCGCCGCCGCCGTGCGCTCGGCGCGAGTGTCGCCGCTCGGGCTCGGCTTCCAACTTGGGTAGAGTTGCGCAGCGGGGCGGGGCGCGGACGGGCGGGGGCGGCCTGGCGGGCAGGCCAGCGCCGCCGGCCCGGGGGGAGCGGGCCCGGGAGCCGGAGCCCGCGGCCGCCTCGGCGAACCTGCCCGCGCGGCGCCGGGGAGGAGCCCCGGGCGGTGGCGTGGGGCGCGCGCGCTTGGCGAGGGCGCCCCCTCCAGGGCCGTCCGCAGCCTGCGCGACTGGATCGAGTGCCAGCTGGCCTGGGCGGTGAGTTCCAGAAGCCTGCTCTTTCTAAGACGCGAGCCTCCTCACCTCCCCCGGACACACGAACACGCGGGCGCGCACACTCGCGTGCCGGACGGGCGGCTCGGGGTCCGCGGCCTGATTGGAGAGCCAGCCACTCGCAGCCTGGCGGAGAACGCGTCGCTGCTTGGGTGCGCAGCGGGGCTGCCGAGGGCGGGTCCGGCTCCGGCTCCCATCTCTGGTGGATGCTCCGGTGCAGAACCACCACCCCACCCCCGGCCTCAGTTCCAAGCGCTGCTGGAGGGTGAATCATGACGGCAGTGCCTGTGGATGCCCTGGGCAGGCTCCCAGGCTCTGCACCCATGTTGACAATTATTGAAGTTTAATTCTTATGCTCTGTGGCCCTGCTTTTAAAGGCTGGGGGAAGTTCAGCATCACGGCCTCTGACAAACGCCCCAAACTGAATTGCCGGATGAGGGGCGGTTTGGCGTGGGAGCCTCATTCCTGCTTAGGGGCAAGCTATTGGGGTAACGCCTGCTTACCCCTGTCCCACGTCCCAGTGCATTCGTTCCGTGGACGTGCACTGTTGCTCCCAACCGTGTCAGGTGCTGGTCCCCGCCTCCAGACACCCTGAGTTCTGTGGGAGACAGACCCTGGGGAGGAGGTTGGAGTTCCTAGGCCTGGCATTTCTCAGTAAGACCAGCCGGAGGACCTTTCCTCCCAGCAAAGCAGAACCGTACCCAGGCTGGCCCGCAGCTCTCCCTGCATCCTCAGGTGGTGGTGGTGGGGGGGAGCTGTGGTTGTGGGCTGCCTCTGGGTACTAAGAGGGTGACTCAGGGAGGGATTGGAGCCACACACCCCCAGTGATACCTAGAAATGTGCGTGGCTTGGGGGCCGCTTCTCTCTTCTCTGAGCTCTGGAAAGGCTCAGAGGCCTTACCACGAGAGCATGCATGCTCTCTTAGCAGAGATGCCCGTGTGGAGCTCTGACATCCTTGTTAACAACGTTACACCAAGGAGGAGGCCAGGACCAGGCTGGAAATCAAACACTCCAGATGGCAGACCTGCCCAACAAGGGCTAGTCCTTGGCATTTATGCCATTTTGGGAGCAAAGCCATGACCGCGTGTAACCCTGGGAAGGTAGAGGCACCAGACTTGTGAAGGGTCCTCTGGTCCTGTAGGCAATAAAAGGTGCCACCAGTCAGGGTACTTAGGGGTGCATTTTGCAGGGAAGACCCCTACACACCTGATCCTCCATCGTTGGCACGCACCAGCGCTGTCTGTATCAGGCCTTCTGCCTTGAGTGCTCACCGTCTGGGGTGGATGGTGCCACACACTGAGATGGGTGCAGTAAGTGCCGTCAATGCCCTGGGGCTCTTCTTCCAGCCTGGGAGTGGGGTTATCAAGGAAGGCTTCCTGGAGGAGGTGGCCTCTGGGCTGTGTTTGGAGAGTGAGAGGAGTTATTAGGAAGTGAGACGCCCCTGTTGGTTGTGCTCCCTGGGGGGGGGGGCTTGTCCTGCTGGGCATGTCCAAGCAAGGGACATGGCCATGGTCAGATGTAGGTTTTGGAGAGATCTGTCCTTCTCCCAGCAGCTGGACAGCCATGTGGGCCTCCTCCTGACCTTGGGGGGTTAACTTTCGAAAAGCACTTTGGGGGATGCATTCAAGGGTGCTGATGCCTCACAAGTTCACAAGCCAGGCCAGTCTAGCATGAGAGATTTGAAGGAAAAGGACCCAGAGCTCCAGGGGGCCCAAAGCAGACAGGACGTCCCACTGCCCAGGCAGTGACTCTCTGGCCAGGCCAGGCTGGGGACATTTGGAGTGCCTGGCCAGCCAAGAGACTCAGGCCCCTGGGGACGCCTGCCCCAGCTGGCCTCGCCCAGGAGGAAGCAGAAAGAAGCGCCTCTCCTGTGGGTCCAGGGCCCAGAGCTGAGGGGCTGCAGAGGGCTGGGCCCCTGAGGAGTCCTTGGGTAGAGAGCCCTTGCCCGGGCTTCAGGGCAGCACCACATGAAGGCCTGCTCGCGTGCACCAGAGGCCCCAGGGACCAAGCTGTTCACAGAGGAGCCGGAGAGAACTCTTACCCCGATGCTGGAGATTAGGCTTGACAAACTGCTCCCAACTGCCCTGGAACAGACAAAACAGCACGTGCCCGGGAAGACTGCCCGTGCTGAGGAGTCGCTGCCAGCCAGGCCTGGGCTTGGCGGGACCAGGAGGGATGATGGGAGGGCGCTATGGTGAATCAGGCTGCACTAGTAGGGGAGGGCGTGTGGGCCATCTCGGAAGGAAATCATATGGAAGTGGAGCATCCTAGGGCTACCAGGGTGTACTCGCCTTCATCCCACCCGTGACCCACAGCCTTGGGACACTGGGTCCTGGGCCCACCGCTGAGAGGAGGAATTTGGATGCACAGCTGCTAGGTGCAGTGCCCTGTGCTCCACGAGTGGCCTCAGCTCAGGTAGAGAGGGGCTTGTCTCCTTGAGCCACCTCCCTGTGTGCACAGTTATGTGTGCGCACACACACATGCACACGTAGCCACACATGCATGCACACATACCCGTGCACACCTATGCTCACATCCCTACACGCAACCAGGAATACATACCACGAGACGCAGAGCCGTATGCGTGACTGCGTTAACACTAGTATCCACATGTACACACGATGCACGCACTCACGTGTACATGCACCTGTAAGCAGCCTGCATGCACACCCACCCACGTGCACACACGTCACACTGTGCTCGTGCATGTGTCCAGGCACATGCATATCCACACACACAAATTCGCATACACATGCTATGTGCATGCATGCATGAGTTTGTGTGCACACCTCATTTGTGCATATACAAGCATCCAGCACACAGGCGTGCATGTCCACATGTGCACACACGTTGCTGCACGCATCCACCCATGTGCCAGCACACGTGCGCACACCCACACATGCACACATGCCTGTGGCCTCGCTCACCCTCTCAGGCTGCAGGGAGGGTGTATTTCTGCTACCCCAATGCGAGCAGCTCTTCCCAGATTTCAGGCTGGGTTCTGCTTCGCCTCGGCCTGCTCCCTCCAGGCTGGGAGCCCATTTGTCACTGCCTGCCATGGACTCCGGGCCGGGCACATGATGTTCTCCAGGCTGGCAACTCTGCCCTGTCCATCCCTAGGGCTCTCCTCTTCCTTGAAAACATGTGGCATGAGATTCCTCCCTGGGAGGCCTCCCTGCTCTCCCCGCCTGGGGTAGAGCCCCCCTCACTGGCCTCCTGTGTGCCCCTCGAGGGCGAGCCATCATCAGACCACGTCTCTGCTGTGGGCTCTTGCGGACAGGCCACATCTCTGTCCCCCAGTCTGGTGCAGGGACCAGCTCACGGCTCACAGTAGGAGCTCAGTGAAAGTGTGGGGGAGGGATGGGTGGTACGAAGGGCCTGGTATCCTCCATCCTCCCCAGCCACACTGGATGCCTGCGCTGTAGCCAGTACAGGTGGGGCCCGGCAGAGCACAGTGGTACCTCACCCAGAGCCAGACCCGGCATTCCCCCACCAGGCCCTTTCTGCATCCGTTCCGTGGAGGTTCTGGACTTAAGCTCCCACTTACCCCCTTACCTTCTGTCAGGCAGCCTGAGAACCTCCTGCCTCCAGGGGCCTCAGTTTTCCCATCCATAATGTGGGGAGATTGACTGGATGTTTCTAAGGTTGGTGCCGGCTCCGCCCCCACTTGGCTTCGAGCTCCTGGGGCTGGCGATGTGTCTGCCTGCTGTCTTTGCCCTCGGTGGGTACCTGCGGGGAAGGGGAAGAGCCTTGCACTCATCTGGCTGGTGTGGAACAGAGGAGAACTGGCGCCCAGTCTCGGACCCAGGGACTTGTTTTCTCAACTGGGCTGAGGATATTTTTTGCCCCACTTTATTTGAAATTTCATTTTTAAAGCTGAGGCAGGAAAAAATGAGGCTTGCTTCTCTCCCTGTCCCTCCCTGAAGAATTCCAGAACCGCTTGGTCTTGTCAGAAGATGGCTGGGATCCGCCCGTGGAGCCTGGCTCTCCGTGTACTAATTCCACTGCAATATTGATCACGCTGATGGACTTGGCACTGCTGAGTTCTTCCCGAGCAGGAGGAACTCTGGGGAAAGAATTGCTTTGGGGACCGTCTTTGGCTTGCAATGGGCGTAATGGATTGAGGCAGCGGGTCAGCCTGTCTTAGCACCAGCTGTGTACCTCGCTCAGCCCGGGGCCGGTTGGGGTTCAAGCTTGCACCCACCCATCACCCGTCCTGGCTGCCACGTGGCCTCCTCAGGGCTCCACTCTGCCGGCCGTTCCAAGCCGGACCTGTCCTCCCTCCGGGGCCTTGCTACTGCCCAGTTGCCTGAGCCTGGCATTCGAGGCCCTCCTAAGCCTGGCCTCAACCCTGGACTCTGGGCTCAGACCAATCAGGTGTCCCTACATGACCTTCCCTATCCGAGCCCGTGAATGGGGATGACAGAGCCCCTCCCGTACGGCAGATGTGCAGGTTCTCCGGAATGCTGTGCGCAGAGCTTGCAGCCCTGCGTGCCCAGGCATTCTCCCACCTCTGGGCCTAAAAAACCTGCTCCTGCCTCTGCCTGCCACCCACCTGAGCAGGTGGGAGACACAACTCCATGCCCCTTGGAACCGGGCTCCTCCTAGGAATGCCCCCACAGGGTTCCACGGTCTTCAGCAGCCACGGGAGCCCTTAGCATCTCCTGAAGTCACTTCCCCGGGAAGCGTCACGATGCAGCTTCCACTCCGGATTGAAGCCCTCCTGCCCCTTGGCCCCTACCCATCAGCAGTGCTCATGGGAGCCACCCTTAGGCCATGTCCCGTCCTGAGCAGTCCGTGGGAGGTGGGCCCACCTCACCCTCTTGGCGTCCCTTCAGGGTGTGTGCTGTGTGGCCATCCTATTCTGCAGATGAGGGTGGAGGCCCAGGTTGCTCGAGATCATGTGTGGGAATGAGCCTGGAGCAGTGTGGTCCCCATCCCACTGTTGCCACGCTGCCTGCCATCCTCTCGCCTTTGCCTCCCGTCTCCCCAGCCTCTGGCTTCAGTCAGTGGGGGGCCTTGGAAGGGCTCTTGGGAGTGACCGTTAAGCAGAGGCCCAAAGGGGGAGCGTTAGAGGGCCTGATGGCCCCGTCCACCCCTCTGGAGGACCTTCCCTGCCCTCCTGGACCCAGAATTGTAAGCCTGACCCCCATCGTTTCCAAGCTTCAGGGTTCTCCCAGTAACGTGAAGACTCCACGTTCATCCGGCGGGCATCTACTGAGCACCTGCTCTGTGTCAGGTGTGGACAGTGCCCGTTGTCTGTGGAGAGTACGGCACCCCTCAGGCCCAGCCGAAGGCACGAGACGCAGACCCCGACCTCCAGGGAGGTGCCGGGAGACCAAGAAACACCTGGTGGGGCCCGAGGGGGGCTGCCGGGGGTTTCAGGGAGCACTTTCTGGAAGGAGCAGTCACTCCCTCCTCTCCCCTGAGGTGCGCAGGCTTCTCAGATGGCCCCCAGGGACCCAGGCCTGTGAGGTCCTGGGAGGACATCGCTGCCCTGACTAAGCCCCTAGCCGGTTGACTTTGAGTTAATCAAAGCAGATTCTCCTGGCTGGGCCTGACCTGATCAGGTGAAGCCTTTACAAGGTGATGAAGCAGGAAAGGTGCTCTCCTGCTGGCCACAAAGATGAAGCAATGATGTGAGAGGCAGCCCCAGGGCGAGGACATGAATATGGCCTTTAGGGGTCAAGTGGTCCCTGGCAAACAGCAAGAAAACGCACCTCAGCCACTCAACCTCAGGGAACTGAATTCTCCCAACAGGCGTGTGAGCTTGGAGGGGGGTCCCTGGGCCTCAGCTGAGAACATGGCCTTAGCTGACACCTTAATTTCAGCTTCCAGACCATGAGCAGGAGAGTCAGCTATCCTACACCAGGACTCCTGGCCCATGGAAACTGAGGTAATAAGTGTGTTGTTTTAAGCTGGTAACTTTGTTGTACTTTGTTTCACAGCCTAGATAACTAATACACCTGCATACCTAGTTTGTTCTGGTGGAGGAACAGTGATGTGCCCAGGAAAGGGGGACCCCCCTTCCCCGTTCTGGGCGGAAATGGTGAGGCCACTAAGCCTGTTTTGACAGACCCATTTCCATTTCCCCTGTGGCTGGAGGAGAGAGGTCACATGACCCAGTCTCAGCCAATAAGACCTCCCTGATGACAAGTGAGAAATGTACAAGAAGACTCACTGCCTTCCTTCCTGTTCTGTCATGCAAGTGTGAGGATATGACGCCCGGAGCTGCAGCAGCTCTCTTGGGACCAGGAGGAGCTGATGATGAAGATGACAGTCACAGTAGCAAAGAGTCTGTCCCTAATGCTGTTGTTCTTGAGCCTCCAAATGAATCCACCATGGAGCCAGCCTTTGGCCAGATTTCCTGCCAAGGGAGACACTAAGTGGCCTCACTGTTTAAGGCCCTTTGGGAGGAGGATTCTATAACTTGCAACTGAACACATCCTAGCTGATTTGCTGTCCACAGCCCTATCCTGCCTCCTTTGAGAATCACCCTGTAAGTCTGCAGTAGGTAAGATAACACACCCAAAGACATCCACACCCTAAGCTCCAGGACCTGTGGCTAAGTGACCTTACATGGCAGAAGGGATTTTGCTGATGAGATCAAGCTAAGGACTTTGAGATGGGGAATTACCCTAGATTATCTGAGTGAACCCTACATGTAATCACATAATCACGAGGGTCCTTCTAAGTGAAAGAGAGAGGCAAGGGGGTCAAGGTTAGAGGATAGGTGATAACAGAAGCAGAGAGCAGAGTGATGTGAGAAGGGGCCACAAGCTCAGGAATGCGGGCACCTCTAGAAGCTGGAAAAGACAAGGAAACATTCTCCCCAGAGACTCCGAAGGGAACAAGCCCTGCCAGGCCATTTTACCCTTGTGGACTCCAGAACTGTAAGATAACAAATTTGTTGTTATAAGCTCTTAAGTTTGTGATCCTTTGTTAGAGCAACAACGGGAAATGAATACAGACCCCATGGGTGTTTGGGGATGAATGAATGAATGAATGAATGAGTGAATGAGTGCAGTAGATACAATGGAACTTCGTAAATTATCCAGTTAAACAAAAGGGATTGCCATCACCTCAGCCCTGTCTCAACCATCGAGTCCTCATGTGATGTTAGAAGTCCCCTGCCCTTCCTGAGCCTCAGTTGCCCTGCCTGTGAGTTGAGGGACAGGACTCAGTGGTCTCATTGGGCCCTCGCAGGCACCCTGAATCTCGGAGGGCCCTTTTGGAACCAGGGAGTCCAATAGAAGGAGATCAAAATGCCAGCCCTGCCAAAGCCAAGTTGGAAGGTGGGGGCTGGTCTGTGGGCACATGGGCTGGTCAGCTGTGGCTTGGCTGGGCTGGTCCAGGAATCTCAGGGCATCTTGGGGGGCAGGTCTGTGTCTCCTGCAGGCCGGCAGGTGCCACCAGGAGAGGAGAGGAGAGGAGAGCCAGGCTGAGCTGGGGACCTCAGGGCTCCTAGGAGAGCTTGGAGATGCAACTTAAACCTGCTTGGTCTGCAACCTCTAAGCAGCTGGGGGGCTTTGGGCAAATGGCTTCCCCTCTCTGAGCCTCCTAATAGCATCTGAAGAATTAAGTGGGATTCTCTATGTCGGGTGCCTAGAAAGATAACACCTTCGCCTGTCAGCCTGGGGTACCTGGCTTGTGGGAGGGAAGGAGGCCTCGGAGGAGGGCTGATGTTAGATTTTTCTTTATATATCTCTGTATTGTTTAACTTGTTCTGAGAGCTTGAGTTACTTTGGCAAATAAAAAAAATCTAACAAAAGAGAACGAAGATCTTCCCGTTGCTGGCGCTTAGCAAGCTCTCAGTACATTATAATTGATGTAATCATCATGATGATTACTCTTATCTTGTATCTCAGCTGAATGAGTCCGCTTTGCGATGTCCCTTCAGGCCCGCCCCCAGCCTCTGCTTGCACACCCCGACAACGGGGAACTCACTACTGAACAGCCCAGTTCATCCTAGGGTAGCTCTGATTATTTTCAACGTTGAGCACGTGGTCCCAGTGCCCCTCCATGCTGGCCTTGGGGATGCAGGGAAATCAGCCTCGTGCCTGCTGTTGAGGGAGGTGCTTGTTCACTGGAGGGGCTGAGCAGTGGAGGGGGCTCCCTGAAGAGGGGGCATCTGCACCTGCCCTTGACAGGAGAGGGGAGACTTCCTCCAACAAGCAGATTGCTTCCGCGCAGCTCTCCCCACTGCCCCACCTCAGCCAGGATGCTCCCAGCTCCCAGCATGACCCCAGAGTTGGCACTGGGTCTCCTGCAGTGGCCAGGCCACCACCAGGTCCCCCCATCCAGGGCTCTCTTCTCTGGAGGCCTCCAAGGAGATGTCAGGATATTCAGCAGATTTAAAGCCTCACATTTTATCTTACTCTCCATGGGACCTCTAAGAGTTGGGCGCCATCAACACCCCCACTTTGCAGATAGATGAGAAAACGGAGGCTTCTGGGGGCAGACGTGGCAGCCCAGGTCCCCAAGGAGCGTCCTGGAGGACTGGGGCTCGGCCTCAGGCCCCTACGCCATCCGGCCTCACTGCCCACTGTGGACGCCTCCGTGGTGACCACCCACTCCATTAGAGACCCCCTGGGGGCCTGGCTCCACTGGGGGGCTTCTCTCCCCAAAGTAGCCTTTCTGGGGACTCCCAGTTAACCACGTCTGTCCCACTGCTGGAGGCTGCTGTCTCCCTGTCGCCTGTTTAGGACCGGCACCCCGGTGCTAAACAACCCTTAATCCCAGCACCTGGCACGGTGATGAATGAATGAATGGGACTTCCGTAGACCCCTGTTCAAGGAAGGCTCTTTTGTTCCTGCTTCATGGTTGAGACGCTCCAGGCCCAGAGACTGCGAGCCTCACTTCTCAATTAAAGCCACGTCCTTTCCCCTCTGCTTTGCTGCTTCCCGTTTGCCAAGCACCAAAAACATGCTGGGCTCAGAGGGGGAGAGAGAATGACACAAATCCTGTCCTTAACGGTAACCAGAGGTGACGGGAACCTGGGATGCTGCCCACTCTCCTGCGTGAGAGGAAAGCGCAGGCTGGGCTGCCCAGGAGCATCCGGGTACCGTGTCCAGCATCCCTGTGTTCACTAAGGGGCTGCCCTCACCATCCTGAGGCCTGACACCTCCTACCGCAGTGCCCCCTCTTAGAATCTGGGGAACATGCCTGGCGGGAAAGATTAGACAAATGAAAGCAATCCCATGCCCACGATTTGTGAATCTGACCATGGATACATGCCCCAGAGCTGGAGGGGGTTCGGAGAGTTTTTCGTTTTGTTTGGCTTTGATTTTACTCAGATAGGAAACTGTAGAAGAGCCCTTGACATGTTTGGGAAAATAAGCTCAGAAATGCTCACATCCACCCTGACCCTGTGAAGCTGCTCCAGCCTCCTGTGTTGACCCTGACTCCCAAGTATTTCTAGAAGGAGGGGGCAGACCCGGCAATCCTTACCACTGCCCGGAGTACTGGAATGTTTGTGCTGGAGCCTGGACTGCGGCCTCAAACTCAGCAAGATCAGCTATGTTTTCTTCTCAAGTTTTTCCTTCCCAGAAAGGCTCTGATTGAAACCAGAAGTTTGTCACGGGAGGGAACGGAACTGGCCTGGGATTTAGGATTGTGAGTAAGTCAGGGTACAGGTGATGCTGCTGTAACAAGATGACCCCAAAACATAGTGCCTTGAACAAGAGAGGGGTTGGTTTCTCTCCACACAGTGGTCTGGGCAGGGCCAGCAGGCAGCCTGATGGGGTCCAGGATCCTGGTGCCTTATACCTTTCCTTGGCCATCCCAAGCAGGCAGCTCCCACCTTGAGTTCTCATTTGGCTACTCTAGCTCCAGCCATTGCCATCACATCCACGGTTCGGTCAGTGGGGTGGGAGGGCACATGGTCTGCCAATCACAAGGCCTCCTCAACTGGATTTTGCACGTAACACTTACGCTGACATCCCATTGTTTAGAATGTGGTCACATGGCCTTACCTACAGCAAGGGAGGCTAGGAAATGTAGTCTTTAACAGGGCAGCCATGAGCCAAGATGAACGTATTGAGGGTTTCCAACCTGGGCATCACTGACATTTGGGGCTGGGTACTTCTTTGTCATGGGGGCTGTCCTGTGAATTGCAGGATGTTTAGCAGCATCCCCCAGCTGCAACAACCAAAAATGTCCTCAGACATTGTCAGATGTCCCCAGGGGCAAAATCACTCCTAGTTGAGAACCACTGGGCCAGATCAAGGGTTCCAGTCTCTAGTGTTCACAGCACGCAGGCAGGAGGAGGGCTGGGTTGGGCTGGGGAGAGCCCCATCAGGAGGGGACAGCTACCTCTGGGTTCCACTCTGCCAGTGTCATGCTGGAAAAGGCCAGTTTTTCATGTGAAATATCCTAATTGCTTACTGATGACACCTAATTAAAAAATGAAAGAAGCTGTATGGTCATTATGAATTGAATTATGTCCCCGCCCAAAAAAACAGACATGTTCAAGTCCTAACTCCTGGAACCTGTGAAGGTGACCTTATTTGGAGCTAGGGTCTTTGCAGAGGCAATCAAGTTCAATGACGTCGTACTGGACCAGGATGGGCCCTGATTCGACAGGGCTGGTGTCCTTACAAGAAGAGACACATGAAGAGGCCACCTAAGACAGAGGCAGAGATTGGGGTGATGCGGCCGCAAGTCAAGGAATGCCTGGAGGCCCCAAAAGCTGGAAGAGGCTGGAAGGACCTTCCCCTAAAGCCTCCAGAGGGAGGCAGCCCTGCCCACACCTTGATCTGACCTCCAGCCTCCAGAACTGCGAGACTAAATTTCTCTTGCTTTGAGCCGCCCAGCTTGTGGTACTTTGTGCTGCAGCTGCGGGGACCTAATACAGTGGGCCAACGCCTGTCTGCATCTCTGGGCTGGAGGGCTTCCTAGAGCCCCCTGCCCACACCCCCAGCCTGATGGGCTGGTCTGTGGGTCTGACGTCAGCGTGTCATTTGATCCCAGCTGCACAAAGTGGATGCAAAGCTGCCAGACCCTTGCACCTGGGGTCACTGAGACAGCGAGACAGGCCAGACAGACGAGTCCAGTCACAAACCACCACAGTCCAAGCCTGTCACCCCCCAGATCCTGGCCTGGAGCAGGACTGGTGTTGAGAACATATAGTCGGAGTTCCCTCCTGCTTTGCTGCAGCCTATGTGCAGTGCTGCTGGGTCCTCTCAGATCCTCAGTTTCCTCATCTAGCAAAAGGGGAGAATCAGTTTTCCTGGGGATAGAACAAGGCCTGCCCGCATGGGTGCTGCTGAGTGGGTGTGTGCATCTAGTGGCCGTTGATGCCATGCTGGTTCACTCGGGTGACTGGCAAATACCAATTCAGGGATCACGGTGTGTCTGGCCCCATCTGGGACCAGGGGACACAGAGAACTATGAAGGACCTGAGAGTACTCGAAAAAGTGCAAAGCTCTGCAGTGATGGTGAGCTTTCTCTGCTTTGAAGGTGGTTGGGCTGGGGTCAGGGCTAGGGTTAGGGTTGGAATTATGGCTGGAGCTAAGATTTAGTTAGGGTTTAAAGTGAGTATAAAGTTAAGCATTTAGATTGGAGTTTAGCTGGGATTCGGTTGGGGTTAAGTTTATAAATCGAATTTGTGTTGGGGTGGGTTCGGGTTAATTTTGAGGTTAGATCCAGTATTTAAGATGCGGTTTGGATCAAGAGTAGGATTCGGTTCAGGTTGGGGTCAGGGATGGCGTGGGCTGAGGTGGGGTTAAGGCAGGCGTAGCTGGGATTTGAACCCAGGTCCATCGCTGTGGCTTCCCCGGCTCACAGAAACCAGCCTGTGTCTCTCCACAGCTCCCTTGGTCCGACCACTGAGCGCCCGGGTCTTACCTTGATCGAATGCTCTGTAACTTTAGGTGTCTCACCACACCCTGCAGCTCACTTTACCCTTCTGAATGAGTGGCTAAGCTCTGATTTCCTCAAGGCCCTCCCAGCTCTAAAAATTCTAATTAGGCAGGATCCTCTCCAGGCTCTAATTGTGAGCTATTGCTATGCAGGAACATATGAGTACAAAGATACTTTTAAAAATGGAGCAGAACAAAAGATGAAGTAGATAGCATCAGGCTCTGGCATTAAACCTAGAGAAATTATTTAAAACCCAAATACTTTTTACTGCAGTGTTCACAGGAATTGCCCTGGGAAACCGTGTGTGACTTTCACAAAAGTTTTGTATCTACAGGACACGTTATCGTTCAATTTCGAGGAAAGAGGAGTAATTAGATACCTCATTCCAGATATTGTTTCAATTACAGCAGAAAAAAATATACGAATCCCTGGAGCAAGCAAATACCTCCTTTTCATTCCTGAGAAGGCACCCTTCCTGAGGTAGAACAGCTGCACAATAAAGGAAGCCCGGCATGTGGCCCTGGGGGTTCGGTGGCTCCGGCCCTATGCTTTGGAGGAGATAAGGAAATCAGGTGCATTTTGGACACTGAAAGCATCATCACTTGGTGTGGTTGCAAGGCAGGCTGGTGTCCAGGAGGGGGCGACATTCAAGGCCCCGCCCCTCCGGACCTGTCCCAGCGCTTGGAGCTTTGGGGGGACAGAAGGAGAATTAGTGGGTCTCAAGCCTTAGACTGGGTTGTCATCCTCAGCCCCCAGTGATGGCTTGGCCATCGATTCTCACCCTACCCTCCATCAACCGTCCATGGGAGCTGCCCTGAGCCCAGACCAGATTTGCAGGCTGGCCTCCAGCTTCCCCGCTGCCCCAGAGGGAACCTTCCAGATGGAACTCTGAGCACACCCTCCCTGCTGCCTCGAGGGCAGGAGGAAGTCTGAGCTGGTACCCAGAACTCACCTGGCAGCGTGGTTGGGCCCTGGCGCCTCCATCATCCGTCCTGGCCTCACACACTTTGCTCCAGGAATGCCGACTGCTCTGCTCTTCCCTGAAGGCCCCCGTGCTTCCCCACCTCCACACCTTCATGAGTGGGACCACCCCCTGCCCAGAGAAACCTTCCCAACATGGCCTTCACAGCTCTCTCTTCCTCATCCATCAAAATTAGCTCAGCCACCTCCTCCAGGAAGCCCTCCCAGGGCTCCTCAGGACACCCGAGGGCTGCCAAGGTCCCATCATGAGAGCTCGTTATCTCACTCTCCTGGGTGCCCCTTCGTACACTCAGGGCTCTTGGGGGCAGGAACCCGGGCACTTCACCTGCAGCATCCCGGGTCCGTTACAGGGTGGAATCCTTCAGAACGACTGTTGCATGGATACGTGAGTGAGCGAGCTAGTGAGGAACACAGGAAAAACCCACCCACGTGTGTGTCTCCAGATCCGGCCCTCCCAGCCTAGGCTGGGTGCCGCCCCACCATCGCTGACCCTCCCTCTGCACAATCGCCCTCTCCCTGTGACCACACCTCCCCCCGCCCCCCCCCCCCCCGCCCCTGAGTGTCCTGTCTGCTTGCTGACCCATGCTGGCCTGGGCTAAGAATGCCCATTTAGCTAAATCCACCCCTAACATGTATGATGTGGCCGATAGGGCCTTCCAGGCTTTCTGGAGACACAAGGGCACTGGCTCCCACGCCCGTGGGGCTTGCACTTGACCTGTGAACTTGAGTCTCTGATGCCTGTTTTGCAGGCTCCTGTGAGGAAAAGACAAGGTCCACGAGGTAGATCCCCGGCCGCCTGAATGTCCTGCTCGGATTCGGAGGCTGCACCAACCTCTCTCCATTGTCTCTTTAGTTTAACATAAATTCTGCTGCGGAAGCTTCCCTGGTGGAGGACGCTTTCCGGATGACTGGCCTGCTCACCGGCCATCCTGGCTTGAGCCCCACGCTGTTTAAGTGAAAACAGTAAATTGAATGTGCACTTGAATGTGTATAAGGAAGCCAGCGCTGCCAGGGTCCGGCCTGTGGGGAGAGGTCAAGGATTGGGGTGCCATCTCTCCGTACCTGCACTCGCCAACTCAGTGGCACCTGCCCGGCCTGCTAGCTGCACGCAGGCCTCACCGGCAGCTGAGCTAGGCTCCTGGCCAGTGCAACCCACCTGCTCCAGACAGACAAAGAGACCCACTTGGCCCAGGGGCCGTCCACGCTGGCAGGACCCTCGATCTCCCACCCCTCATTTCCTGAGGGGCAAACGGAGGTCCAGGGCAGTCCTGGGTCAAGGGTGAGAAGGTCCGTGGGCACCTCAGCACAAAATTCTTTCTTCTCTCCCCTCCACTCCCCAGACGTACACCCTTCCCAGCTGGTCTCTGATCGGCTCCTGCCGAGGGCAAGTACTCAGATGAGGACTGGAGGGTGGGGGCGTGGCTCAGCTCTGCTCCCTGGGCAGAGGCGGGCAGGCTCTCAGGTTTGTTTGGACCAGACAGGTCCTTGGTTCCACCTCCCTGGTGATGCCAGCGGCGGCCAGCACCTGGGCTTTCCTGCAGCCCCTGACACTGACCATCAAATTCACGCTGCTTGTTCTGGTGTCAGCTGGGAGACAGACAGAGAGAATCCAAGACTGGCCAGCATGAGAAGCCAGGGTGGGCCAAGGACGCAGGTCAGAACAGGACTGGACAGTGTGGGGCGATGACCCCTCAGATACTGCCCAGAGGCCTGGAGGGGGCAGGTCCTACCCACCCTGCCCAAACACCATGGCTCTGGGGGCGGCTGGGGCAGTGGCAGCAGGAGGCCTGGGTTCTGGGTCCCCCGCTCCCAGCATGTGACATGCTGGGCTCATGGTGGAAACCAACCGCAGGGGGAAGGGAGGCAGGACAGGCAGCGTCCAGGAAGGCACAGGTGCTGGGTCCCAGTGACTCAGGGTGCTGGGGTCCGGTTCAACGGAAACATTACCAAGGCGACATATGGTGGGGACCGATTTCTCTGTGTTTCATCTCCGCTCCAGGACTCGCAGACTCCCCCCCTCCCCTCTCTGACGTTTCTAGACAGAAGTTGGCAGGGACCAGCCCGTGGGATGGGGATGCTCGCATCAGCACTGGAGTTCGTGCAGGCCTTGCAAAACCAGTGCCCTTGTCTAATTAAGCCATTAGGAGCGGGTCTCCATGGAAACCACTGTACTTGGGTACTCGACACAGATGAATATTTATTCAATTAGCAGGGTGTGGGGTGCTAGGGAGACCTTGGCTTCCTGCCATGACCAGCCTGGGGGCTCCTGGGGGACTGAGTCAATTTGGGGAGGACACATGTAGGCCTGGACCTTTCAACCACACGATCTAGTCACCGTCACCCCCATTGTATGGAGCAAACGAAGGTTCAGGGGAGTGGGGCCTCCTCCACAAGCCCAGAGGCTGAACGTGAACCCCAGATGATCTCATGGGGGGCAGGGAAACCCACTCCCACAGCCTGGACACGATGGCCGAGTGGCCTTGAGCAGTCGAGTGACCTGCCCATGACCTGTGGGTCATCCTTCATTGGGCCTATTCACAGTACCTGTCTTGGTCTGTCCAGGCAGCTGCAACAAAATCCCACAGACCCGGTGGCTTATGAACCACAAACATTTATTGCTCACAGTTCTGGAGGCTGGAAGCCCGGGACCAGGTGTCAGCATATGAGGTCACATCCTGGTGAGGACCCTCTTCCTGGGTCATAGCCGGCGTCTTCTCACTGAGTCCTCGAGAGATGGAAGGAGTGAGGGGGCTTTGTGGGCCTCTTCTACAAGGACACTAATCCCATCCACAAGTAGTGAGTTAGAGCACCTCCCAGGCCCTGCCACAAATACCATCACACTGGGGGCTAGGATTTCAACCTGTGAATTCTGGGGGACAAGCATTAAGACCATGGCCGGACCTCCTCAAGCTGCTGGTGGCGGGGGCAATGGGGCGGAGCATGTCCAGGGCCTGGCACAGCCTGGCACATGGAAGGAGTTCTGCCGGTGCTAGATGAGGACCCAGGGGAGCCCTGCTGCAGCCCCGGGACATGCTCCTCCCAGCGGCACGTGAAGGCCAGGGGCGCATGTCACCCCGTCCGCACTTTCCGGACTTTATGCCCGCGTGCAATTCTGCATTTGTGGCTGCATTTTTGAACGGAATGTCCTGTGGGATCCCAGCCTGGGGCTCAGGTGGGGGTCAGGGGGCTGGGACCGGTCATCAGAAATTTCTCTGAAAATTCCATCTTTTACCGGATTGCGAGGCACCCTGGAGGCCTGAGCTGTGCCCAGTGCCAGGCTGTGCTCCAGGGGAACTCGCTGCTTCCCAGGTGCTGTTCAGATGCTGCTGGAGTGTGCGTGTGCACGTGCACGCATGTGTGTGCGTGCGTGTATGTATGTCTGTGGGTGTACTGTACATGGGTGTGCATGCGTGTGTGCATCTGTGTATATCTGTATGTGTGCACCTGTGCCCCCTGAGGGCTGGCTCTCAGTCGCCCTCCCTGGTGTGGGAGCTGCTCTCCTTCATAGGAAGCAGGTCGTCCACCAGTCGTTTGGTTTCTGGTTCCCCCGAGGTACGTTTTGTGTGACAGGTGAGGGGTGCCCCCTTTCCAGCTGTGCCCCGTTTCCGGTGACCAGGGGCTCTCTGCACTGGACCTTGGTCCGAGGTTACATTTTGTAAAAGGAAAATACATTCGTTTTAACTGTTGCTACTTACCAGCTGGCAAGTGGTGTTTGGTGCATAAAATCCTCCAGAATTGGGGGTCTCTTGTGGGAAGGCATCTTTGGCAGTAGAAGGTGCAAGGTCCTGGGCATGTTCCCTTCATTTATTTGAAGGCGGTCTTGGTGGCCCTCGGAGCAGAATTTGGGGTCACAGGGCAGAGTCTGAGTCCTGGCTCTGCTGCTTCACCGCCCAAAGCCCCGATGTCCTCACTGTACGGGGGTGTGCGGACGCCCCCAGCACAGTGCAGGCGCACCTCATTTCATACAAAGGCCTGAGCAGGGGTCCCTCCCGTGTGCGTGTGCGTGTGCGTGTGCATGGTTTGCATCTCTCTGGGTGCCCGGGGAGCTATGCCCACAGCACCAGAGGCAGGTGGCTCCTAGCTAGACCCCAACCTTCTACCTGGCCGGGTCCCCACCCAGCAGCAGCTGTTCTGAGCCTCCGTGAAGGGCTGGCTGCTCAGCTTGGGAACAAAATCACTTGTGTCTCATTATTCATTCACCTCCTGCTCTTTCACCACCGGCGTTGTTGCTTGGGACAAAAGCAACTCACCGGGACAGACACGTAGTTAGAGAGATGGGTGCAAACACTCCTGTGTGTACAGCCAGAGCCTTCTCTCCCTGCCTCTGGGGTCTATGCACCGCCTGTGCACCCCAGTTCTGAGCTGCCCTTTCGAGGGATGGTTCAAAAACCACCAGTTTGAGGAAAGACAAATCAGGTCATAAAAGGGTAGAATCGGGGTGACCCCAAAGGGAAAGCAGAGAAATACGGAGGCTCCAACGTTTCTAAGAGGCGGGCACGCGTCCACTTGCCTTCAGCCCATCCCTCTGGCCTGGGAGGAGCTGCCAGGGCACGGAGCCCAATCTCCTACCCAACCGTGAATGCGCCACTCCCGGTGAGGTCCAGCCTGTGTTCACCTGCCTTCAATGATGGGGCACAAGAAAAGGGCACAGGAGACGTGCTCGTCAAGGTGAAGAAAGCTGAATCGAATCGGGCAGTGAAGAAATAAAGTCACGTCCATGGGGGGTGGCTGGGAAGAGGGACGGGACAGGCCAGGGCTCTCCCCAAAGCAGCTTCCCGAAGCCATGCAGACTAGACCATGTTTTGGGGCTCAGATGGCACCCCTGTCATGCTGTGAGACCCAGGTTCAAATCCTGACTCTTCCCTGTGGTAACAGGCTCTCCCCACTCAGTGTCATGGTGGGCCAAGTAGGAATAAAAATAACGACATCTAAGGACTGCTGTGTGGACATCTGTTTTGTGGGGGGTTTTGTTTGTATGTTTTTTGTTTTTTTGTGGTACGCGGGCCTCTCACTGTTGTGGCCTCTCCCGTTGTGGAGCACAGGCTCCGGATGCGCAGGCTCAGCGGCCATGGCTCACAGGCCCAGCCGCTCCGTGGCATGTGGGATCTTCCCGGACCGGGGCACGAACCCGTGTCCCCTGCATCGGCAGGCAGACTCTCAACCACTGCGCCACCAGGGAAGCCCTGTGGGGTTTTTTTAACTAAGAAAGCCAGGGCTGGAATAGGGTGACCCACACAAAGGTACCTCTACCCTGACTCCCTCCCTTTGGCATCCAGGGCCTTCTGTTTCGAGATGCAGGCTGCATACACCCCGCTACCTCCTGCTCCAATTCCAACAGATAATGGCAAAGCTGTATCAGCCAAGTGAACACATTCCATGCTTGGCAGCAAGGACCAGGTGCTCTGAGAGGGGAAGGTGACAGGATTGGATTGGAGAGGGAGCCCCAGCACACAGCACTTCTGGGGGTTTTGCCACAAAGGACAAAGGAAGTCCTTGTCCTGCCAGGTGTGGGAAGCCAGGAGCCAGGTGCTTGGCCTCGTGGGACATTTCAGGAAGAGCCAGGCACCCCGACCGGCTGTACCCCCTCCTCCTCGCCAGGGCCACGCAGCTGTGAGGGCAGGTCGTGCTTGCAGGTGGGTGGGATGAGTCCGGTGCCTGAGACCAAGAGGGGCTTGGAGGAGAGACAGGGAACACTTGCGTTCAGAAGACCAGCCTCTGCCTAGGAGCCCCGGACACCGGGATACCCAGTCTGTCCCTCAGTCTCACCAAAACTCTGAGATGTGCAGCCACGGGTACGGCTCTCAGCCCTCCGTGGAGCAGGCAGTGAAGACAGAGCTAGACGTCACCGTGGGAATTAGAACGGCCAAGGCAGAGGGCAGCAGGGCCAAGAATCAGGAGGCTTTTGAAGGAAGGCAAGGCCATGAACTAGAACTAACAAACTCCCCCTGAGAACGGAGCTATGGAACAGTCAGAATAGAGCTTCCAAGTTAGACAGACGCTGTCGGAGGGGTGAGAGAAGGCACTGCAGCCATGAAATGAAAACAGGTTGTGATATGTACATGTGTAACTGAATCACTGAGCTGTACACTTAAAACTAACGCAACACTGTAAATCAGCTGTACTTCGATTTAAAAAAAATTCCATCAATGCTGAACAGAAGAGGTGAAGGATGAGGTGGGACAGGGGACACACTGGACATGCATGCCCACCGGTTCGGGTCCATCCTTTTGACCTAAAGAGGACGCATAATTCAGGACCAAGGAAGAGTTTTCTCTCCAAAAGTTTGGGTCCGCTCTCTCTAATGAGACATCGATGACTTTGTACTCTTGTTCCTGTTTTGTCCCGGCCACGAGATCTCACAGTCACCATTTCTCTGGTGTGGCTGGTCTTTCTCCACCTCCTCGATGGCACGCAAGCCCTGCGTGATCACACCCTCCCTCCCACTGGCCTCCCATCTTTGTTCTTTGCCTCTCTCACTCCTCAGCCACACCGATGGTTTGGCGATCCCGTGCCTCCTCGTCTGTGTGGAGGGACCCCGCTTCCTAGAAGACTATGTCAGTTGCTGGGGCCGCCAAAACTAAACCCCAAAGACTGGGAAGAGGGCAAAGTCCTGGAGATGATGCAAAACAAGGTGACCCATACACTTAAAAATGGCTTAAATGGTCCATTTTATGTTATGTGTATTTTACCGCAATTAAAAATAAAAAGTAAAATACAAGGGAAAGGCCCCCTGCATCTCAGGTGAGAAGTGACATGAACGTCCTCTCTGACAACCGGCCTCCACCAGGGCTGCCAGGGGTCCTAGACTCTGGGGGGTGGCCCCTGCAGCAGGGCCCTGCTGAGCTGGCAGACAGGTGTGCGGGGCCCCAGCTGGCCGACTGCACCTTCTCAGTGGAGAAATCTGGTAATAACAGAAGGAAGCAGCACCCGGCCTCTCGCAGGAGTGGAATGCAGGGTGTGTAGCCCTGCTCCTGGGCTGTGCTCCGAGCTCCAGCCCAGGCAACCAGGGGACTGGTCAGGCTCCAGCTGGGAGAAGCAGGGGCACCCGGTCGCTGTCTTTCCCACAACTCTGCTCTGAACCAGCTTTCTCTGGGAAGCCTGCTAACGTGGAGACCCCAGTCCCCAGTCCTGAGATCCAAGGATGGCACCCAGGAATCTGCATTTCACAAGTTCCCTGGCTGATCGCAAGTGGACTGAGGGACCACAGTTGGAGAAACTGCTTTAGAATCCCCAAGGCTTACAGTTGTGATTCCGCTTCATCTTTACCACAGCCCAGCAAAATAAATGTTATGAACCCTCCCTTTTAAAAATTGTTCTACAACAACTTTTTTGAAGCATAATTTATATAACACAAATCTTAGCTATTGTAAGTGTATCTCAGAACTGCTGTGAAGATCATATAGGGTCTGGTAAGTGCTTTATAAACTGTTAAGTGCTGTACGCACAGAGGGGTTTATTATTATAGTAGATTATTACTGTTTTTACTAGATACATTGTACTATTATTATGGCGGGGTGTTCTGGCATCGTTTATCTGAAGGGTTCCTAGAAGGGGCTGCTGGGTGGGAGCGTGGTTGGCTGCAAACAGCAGAGATTTACACGTAAGCAGTATCTAGACACCTCACTTAGATACTGGTAGAGAGCAATTTGTTGCTTTTTTTTAAATTTCATTTGGAAATAATCTCAAACTGCAGAAAAGTTATGAGAATAAAAGTAGCACAGAACCCCACCTACCATTGACCTGGATTCCATTATTGCTAATGTGTTACCCATTTATTTCATCTGTTGTTTCCTCCTCCTCCCCCTCCTCCTTTTTTCTCCCCACCCCCTTCTCTCTCCCCATGAGAATGTGTGATTTTTCTCTAACTGTCGGAGACCTAGCTGCAGGCATCACAGCCCTTCACCCTTCCAGAGAAGATGTTCTCTTGTATAATGTCAGTGAAATTATCAACACTGCTCTGATACCTTTATCTAATCTGCTACTCAAATTCCCAGTTTGCCAATTGACCCAATAAAGTCCTTTCTCGCCCTCTCTCCCTAGCCCAGGATCACTCCAGGATTAGGAATTACATTTATTTGTCTGTCTCTTTAGTTCCCTTTCATCTGGTACATTTCCATAATCTTTCTTTGTCTTTTATGTCACTGACATTTTTGAAGACTCCAGTTTTGTTTTAAATAGAATGGTGCTCCTTAGGGTTTGTCTGATGTTTCCTCATGATTAGATTCTCGCCGCAGTACCACATAGATGATGTCTTCCCAGATTCCAAAACTAGAGCACATCCACCTGCCTCTTACCGGTGGTGTTTTGATGAGCTGGTCAAGGAATTGTCTGATTTACCTGCTGTATAAATACTCTTTATCTCCTTGCAACTAATACACAGTCTGGGAAGGAGACACTTTAAGACCGTGGAAGTAATCTGCTTCTCATCAAAACCTCCCCCCAGATTTAGCATCCATTAATGACTTGCTCATCCAATCTTAGATTGGCAAATGTCGATTTTCCGACCCAGCACTTCCTGCACATTTAAGAGTTGGCATCCAGCGTCCCAGGAAAGCGACAGCTCTTCTGTCTCGTCTATCTGTCATCCATCCAGCTATCCACCTGTCTGTCCATCTATAGATCATCTATCTATCATGTATGTATGTAGGTATGCAGGTTGGTAGGTATGTATGTATGTATGGATGGATCTTTCTCACCATCTACCTATTTATCCATCTATATATCATGTATGTAGGTAGGTATCTATCTATTATCAGTATGAACATCTATAATTCATTGGGGTCCTTCATTATTTTGATGCTCAAATCACTCCAAACTCTGGCCAACTGAGCGTCCCATCTAACCAGCACCTGGGTCTCTGTGACACCCAACCTTTTTTTTTTAGCACCTCCTTACTTTCTTGCAGAACAAGAGGTTCCAGGCTCATTGTGTGGTTTTCCTGCCCCAGCTCTAAAATCAGTCATTTCTCCGAGAAGCTTACTTCCTTTCAGTGGAAGATGTCTTACAAACCAAGGTCTGGGTGCCAGGGGTCACGGATACAGACTCAGACCTGTCAAAAGACAGACATAGGAACCGTGTGCACAGGTGCACCTGTGTACGTACACGGCAGACAAGTAGGCACACACACACGTGCAAATGCACTCCATGGACACCATTAGAGATGGTGAGTTCACACTGATAACCTGGACCACGCCCTCCCCATTCCACGGTTGTGTCTCTTCTTCTGACAGCAGTGTCCCTGGGGGATGTGTCCTCAGCATCCCCAGAGCTGCCTGGTCCCCTTCTCAGCAGCTGCATAAAAAGCTGTTCTGATTTGCTCCTGCTTTCCCTGCCCTGCCCCCAGACTCACCCAAGACGCAGGGCATCTAGACCAGCACTCTGTTCAAAAGTCACCTGGATTTGTTTTTATTTTCTTTTTGGTTTTCAGTGTGCCTCTGTTCTTTATGTGAAATACAATGGAGTTTGATTTTTACCAGTTTGCTTTCAGTTTTATCTTCCCCTTTCTCCTCCTCGTTAACTGAATTGAGTTGAATGTGTCAAACGTGAACCTGCTTCCAAAGGCAAACTGCACAGAAGGTGTCGTCAGAAGAGTGATCCCTGACCCCCTCCCCTGGAAGGGGACAAATCTCATTGTTGCCTTGTTTATGTTCCCTGAGTGTCTTCTTGTAAAGACAGGCAGTCTGCATACATGTATCCTGTTCCCTTTCTTTATGACATACAAGGTAGCAGACTTTTGTGCAGTTTTGCACTTAGATGTTTTTCACTTAATAATACATCCTAGAAATCACTCCAAAGTGCTTGGAGGAGACCACTTTCACTGGTGTCCTAGCCCCACCCCGCTATGAGTGTGTGACGCTTGGTCCCCTGTCCTCCCCTTGCACCTGTAGCTTTCACTGTTTTGCAGTGACAAATAATGCTGTAATGAATACCTCATGCCTCTGTATTGTGTGTTGTCAGAGGCATAGCTTCAGGGTGAACTCTTAGAAGTGGGCTTGCCGGGTCAAAGAGTAAAAGCACACGTAGATTTGTGAGATGTTGTCCACCCACAAAGGGGACACCAGTTTGTGTCGTCACCAACAGTGTCTGAGCCTGCCTGTTTCCCAGCAGCTTCACCAGCAAGGGCGCGTTGTCAAACTTCTGTGTTCTTGCCAACTGGATGGATGAGAAATGGCACCTCGGCCTGGCTTCAGTCTGTATCTCTCTTATATGGAGAAGTTGAATGCCTTTTTGTTTTTCCAAGGGCCATTTTTTTATCCCTTTTTGGGGAGCTGTTTTTCTTGTAGTTTGCTCTTTTTTCTGCATTTTTGTGCTTCTGTCTCTCAACTTTTAAAAGTTCTTTGTTTATTAGAGCCATTCACCTTTTATCTATGAAGTTCCAGATGTTTTCTCCTACTTTGTCTTTCAATTTGCTTATTTTTTCATGCAAAAGTGGTTTTTCTGGCAGACAGATGTATCACTAGTTTCTTTATTGGAGCTGGGTTTTCACTCACAGCTAGAAAGCCTTTCTCTACACTTTGCTTACAGAAGGATTCACCTGTGTTTGCTCCTGGTATTTGTATATTGAAGCTTCGTACATCTAGAGCTCTGATCTTGTGAGTTTATTTTTCTGCCTGGTGTGAGAAATGGATCTAATGTTATCTTTCCAAACAAGGATCTGCTTGTCCTGGCACCATTTTACTTGACGGATCATGATTGCTGTGGGGAATTGAAAGACATCCTTCATCACACGCCAGACGCCCCTGCCGCGGTCTGCCTCCGTGGCTCCGTGGCTCGTGGGTCTGCGCCTGTGTCAGCACCGCACTGCCTTCAGGAGAGGGCCGCCCAGCGTGTCATCACGCCCACCCCTCAGTCCCTCCTCTTAACTATTCTTGCCTGTTTATTTTTCCAGACGATTGTTAATATGAACCCTAGCTTTGTGAAAAAAATGCTCCTTGGAATTTTTATTAGGAGCCCATTAAATTTATGCCCTAAATTAGGGAGAACTGACATCTTGATGATGTTGGAATGTCTTAACCTTTCTATGTTGGGTCTTCTTCGTGTCTCACAAGAGTGTTTTATGGTTTCTTTCACATGGGCTGTGCACATTTCTTGTTGAGCTGACTGCTGTGGGCCAAGGAACAGAGCTTCATATGCGAGCTGGTTGCTCCCCGCCTGGCCCCCCCTTCCCCCTCCGGTCCCTGCCCTCTGACTGGTGTGGCCACTTCAAGAGGCCCCTTGCCTCCAGCTTCTCTTTGTGTTTGGCCAGTAGGAAGCCCACGGAGAGAACAGGATGGGATGAGAGAGATTGGGGTTTACTCCCTGGCTCACTGCCTGCCAGGCCGGGTAGCCAAGGCTGCAGCTTTTCCGGGTCAGCCCTATCTCTCAGCCACAGCCCTCCCTCTGGGGTCTGGCCACACTCCTTCCTGGGCTCTTCAGGCCTGGGTAATCCTGGCTCCCCTGCTGCAAGCCCCAGGGGCCTCACTGTCCACGGCTAGTTTCCTTTGACTTCACCCTCCCCATCACCTGCTGGTGTGGGCCCCCTACCCTAACCCTGGCTCTCACCATCCTTTCTGCAGAGGGTCCACCTGGAGCCTCCACCTGGGGACCCCTTACTCCCTTGTCCTTCACTTCTTTGCCTGCCTATGCCCAGCCTCGCCCCAGACACGGGGAAAGTGAGGATGTTCAGCCTTGGTCCATCCTTAGCACCTGACATGTTGAGATCCCCTCTCAAGCCCACGGTCAGCTTCACCCTTGTGCCCCTGGACACTTGGGTAGCCCCCCTGCCCTCCTCCCACTGAGTGTCTCCTTATCCAGACCATTCTCTGAGGGGCCTCCAAGGGACTTTGCTCCCCTGAAATGTGAGCCTCATCACGCCCTCCCCTGCTTGTCAAACCCCAGGAGACGTCCTGCTCCAGATGGCAGACCAAGGCCTGTGCTTGCCTCCCATCTCCCCCTGGGACCCCACAGAACTACAGTGACAATAACAAGCCCTCAGGAGGAAAGAACTTAGGAGGACACAGGTCACCAACCATGGGAAGTTTCAATAAACATCTGGACCATGAAAAGGATGCGAGTAGGTTGATGGATGCTACAGAAGGGACATCTAGAGCCTAAAATCTCCAGGAGGAGCCACAGAGGAGGGGGAAGCCCACCTGCCCAACAGGAGTGCACGACGGCCCTGGGCTCAAGAGCCCACAGCAGGGAGAGGTGGGAGAGGACCACTGCCCCCAGCCCCACCCATTTCCTCACTTAGAGGGCAGGCTGCTTGCACGCCCAGGTGATAAAATACTACCTGGGGGAGATGTCCTAACAACAAAAACGAACCTTCAGTAGACGCTAGTGGTCCCCCAAAAAGCCTTTCACACTCCAGCTCTTGGGACCGCCGGTCCTGAAAGTGGTTTCTTGTCATTCTGCTAAAGCCAAGCCTCCAGAAGACATGGCTCATCTGACCCAGAGGAAAAACAGCTACTGAGACAACGGCAGAGGAACCTGACACCAACCACTCCGGTGCTCACTCCTAAACAGGAAGACATTGCCAGGATCCGCAGGCAGGTGGACCAACAGCCTACAAAGGAAAAACTGACCCCAGGGAAACAGACTATTGAAGGAGCCCGAAACATTTTCAGAATTGCAAGAGCACACTGCTTAGTTTTCATGCATCTGGTGTGAGGAAGTTTCTCAAAGATGTAATCCAGCGAAAGCAGGGGGTAAGACCAAGATGGAGGAAGATGTGGAAACTGAGAATCAGCGAGCCCAGCTCTGTGCGGAGGTGAGGGAAGGCCCAGGGCAGCACCGGGAACAGGCCTGGCCAGCCTCTGGTCCACACTGGAGCAGAGATGGAAGTCTCCGGAAAAGGTGACTTGCAGAATGGCTGTTATAATGCAGAAGCAACCAATTTGAGGGAGGAAATGATGACATAATAAAGCACATACCTAAAAATAAATGCCATTGAAAACTCCAGGAAAACAAGAAAGCTGTACTAGAGGGTTGGGGAACAATTAAGAGACGTGACCTTGAGCACTTGTGGATTATGAGTAGAAAGAACGCATTTGCCCTGGGATCACGGGAAGTCTTGGAAATTCAAGGCCTGTGACAAGGGACCTGTGGAAAGGTGTCGTCATCTCAGCACTGGCCCAGGCCAGCTCCAAAGAGTGTTTACACCGTCAGAACAATCTAAATGTTCTTCACTGATTTTCACATTTCCAAGCCAACCTAGGGTCAGGTGTGGTCACATGTTGGGTGTGAATGTCAACCACTTTGACAACATAAAAATAAATAGTGCTGCTGACAGAAGGGGCACAGGGAACAGAGACACCAGTTTACAGTGATTTTGTTCATCTTGTCCACTTGTCTTTGGGCTTCTGTCTGTCTCTCCACTGGAACACAAGCCCCATTGAGGAGCCCTGGTTCCCTCTTTCCTGGGCCCTCATACGGAGTCTGGGGCCAGATGGGTGCTTGGCTGCTATTCGTGGGTGACAGGACAGGACAAGCACAACGGCCACTGGGTCACCTTGGGGGAGCTGGTCACAACCACAAGGCCAGATGCCAAGTCAAACCCAGGCCAAAGCCCACCGCTGGGCTCCCTGCTTCAGGTGCACCTCACACCTCCCCTCGTGAGCCTCCCCTTATCCCCTTCCCAATTGCCTCACCTTTGCAGTCTGCCCGTGGCTGGACCTTCTCCTCTAGGGGGACTGGGGGCTCCCCAAGGGCTCCCCACCGGACTCGTGGCTTCTAAGAGCTCAGGGCAGTGCCTGGCAAGCAAGTGGTGCTCAAAAGCCATCGGCCAACTCATTAGTTTCTAGTAAGTTGGGTTCGTCCACTGAGAACCTGGTGAAATCATCTTTCCAAGCCCTACACTTTGCCTTAATTGAGGGGGAATTGGGGTCCAGTTTTTGAGCCAAGTTTTATGAAAACAACTGGGTGAAATCCCAACACCTCTAGTCTAGAACTGGGTGAAGTTTTGCATCCCCCAACATGGATGAGCCTCCAGGAGTGGCCCCCGTTGCCACTTGGGGAGCCTTGAATGGACACCTTGTTTGTGGTCTTTGCTCTCTTTTCTGGTCATCAACCTCTGTTTTCCTAGTTTTGGAGACGGCTGATCCCCACGGCCCCAAGGTCTCTGGGTGGTCACGTGGCCTGGATTTTACTCCCCGCCCCCGCAAGGTGATTGCCCTGGAGTTGAGTGCAGTCAACCGAATCTTCCCAAGGCATCTTTCCAGAGCCACGGTGCTGCTGAGCTGGGGTGACCAGCACTTGGGGTGACCCAAGTGGACAGCAGCTGCATTGGGACAGAGAGGGTCCTGCTGTGCCCGCGTCTGTCCTGTCCCCAGATCCTCAGTGACATGGGCCCGTAAAACCTCAGGCTGTGTTTGGCCTCAGAGTTCGTAGCCGAGAGGTCCTGGTGGGTATGCGCTGGGGGACACCCCTCTCTGGGGGGAACACACCTCATCCCCACCCTTCACAAGAGCCCCTTACACTCCAGCTGTGATGATACAGGTCTTCGGGTCCCTGTCTGTGGTGGGTGCCAAGCAGAGCCTGGCACACGATGGATAAATGATGGGCGTGGTCACCCCATGGTCCCCCACTGCCACTCGAAAGTCTGCACTGGGGGAATTGCAGCACTGCCCAGGAGACATCTTGGCAGTGGCTACAGGCCAGGATGGCGGTCACCTCGTGGGGACCTGCTCTGTGGCCAAGCCAGAAACACCTCATCTTATCTAATTCCTAAAGCCCCTCAGGATGGGCACAGCGCCTCCCCTTGGCCTCCGGCAGGTGAGGAACTCGCCTTACAGGCTCAGCCGGATTTGAACCCAGATCGATTTGCTCCAGCTGCGTCTCTACCAGTGGGTTTGTCTCTGACATCCACCTGCGAGGCCGCAAACTGGACTGATGTTCCTCTGGATATTGGGTGACGAGACGTGTGAGGCGTCCTGAAGGCCCCGCTGGCTCTGGTTAGAGCTGCGTCCGGATCGATGGCTTTTGAACCACTCCGGTCACTTGCAGCCCTGCCGCTTCTGTCCCTCCCAGCCACAGTCCTCTGTTCCAGGCTCCTGACTGCTTTTCATTACTTGGCCAGATCTCTCCAGAGGCAAATGAAATGCCTGAACTGCCAAATTTCCTCCCCAGAGTTATACCTTTGGACCTTTTAGAAGGAGCAAACATCTTCCTTGTTTTAAATTTGAATGCCTTTACGTTCTTTAGTGAAGAAGTTAGGGATGCAGGGCTGCCTGGGGAGGATGCGGCAGCCCTTCTCTCGGGCCTGGGGGCTCCCCAGCGGAAAGGCGCCCACCCAGAGGTCCTGAGACACGTGTCAGTGCTGAGTCTGAAGCAAGATTTGGGGGGCGGGGCGGGAGACGGGGAGGAGGAGGGAGGGGCGTTTGGGTGGCCCTTGACCTGCCCCCACTGCTAACCCCAGGACAGGCCTGGCCCGGCTCTGGTTTCTGAAGCATCTCTGTGGTCCCTCTCCTGTGCCGAGTCAGTCCTGAGCACGCTGTATACGTACCCAGAGCCCCGCCCCCTGGCAGGTGGGTGAGGGCTGCAGGTGTCAGGCTGCTCTGGCCCCGGCTTCAGCCTCTCCTTCCCCAGGACAGGGCCCACTGGCCAGCCCTGCTCAGACAAGTCCTCACCCAAGGTGGGGCCCTGCTCCCTTGAACTCCATTCCAGACTACTCAGGAGGCCCATCCTGCCATCCCCAGGGTTCAAAACCACCTCTGCCCAGACATCCTGCCAAGAGACCCTCCCAGGGGGGCAGGTATCAGCCAGGAGGGCAGGGGAACACCTACTGTGCACGTGCACCAGGGAGGTTCTTTGTAAGCCTCCCCACGTTTAACCCTCCCCAGGGGCGGTAACTGTCTCATTTAGCACCCGGTTAATCTCTATTGAGAATTTATTCTAAACCAGGGGATGTCGTGTACATCCATTAACTCATCTGGCCTTCAAACCAACCCTCAGGGGTAGATGCTGTGATCATCCCGATTTCACAGATGAGGAGCAGAGGCCCAGAGAGGTTCAGAAACTTGCCTGGAGACACACAGCGAGGAAGTGGCAGAGCCGACCTTTATACCTTTTACCCACAGTCTGACTCCTGGCTCACAGTCTCGACTGTGCTGGCTAAACTGGGAATTGCACTCTCAGCCCGGGCCATGTGCCCTTTGGAGGGGACCCAGGCTCCACAGTGTCCGAGCCTCCCTGTTCCCTTGGACCAGTGGTGGCCCCCCACCAGGCAAAAAGCCCACCCAGCCCTGAGACCGCGGCGCCTGACTTGCTGAGCTGGTGAGCAGTCCAGCGTCCGGAAACACACTCTTCTTGATTTTCTGTTTTGCTGCCTCTCTGTCCTCAGCGAGCCCAGGGAGGAGACACGACGGTGAACAGCCAGTGCTGTCTGGGGAAGTGCCCGCCAAGTTCCCTTGGAAATGACAGCAGCTCTTCTCCCGTCCTGGAGGCGCACAGCCTCCATCGGGGCCTCCACGGCTCCCGGTGCCCAGGCCTGCCCACCCCAGGGGCTGCGCACGAGGTGTTGGGTTTGAGCCCCTGCATGAGGCTGGTCAGGGCTCAGCAAGGAGCAGGACACAGGGCTGTTTGCAGGAGCCCACAGCCTCCCCTCATTCTGTAAAACAAGAAACTAATCCTGAGCACTGTTCCCAGAAAATTATGCAGGATCCCGGGAAGGGGTGCTGGCGGGATCCAGGGCCCGTTTCTCGCAGGGAGATGACCATCCAGCAGAGAATCAGAGAGGGGATGAGGGAATGTGAGCCCCAGAACACGGCTCATTGCCGACTGCCCGAAGAAACCAGAGTCAGCCCGTGGGCTGGTGACCGCGGCCATCCCTGCCTGAGTTCTCCTGAGACAATCGAGCCTGGGCTCCCGTCAGGGCTGAGCCTGCAAGGGAGGTGGCGCCCGGCTAGGTCACCCTCCTAGCAGAGAACTAGCTTCTCGCGGGGGCTGCTCTGCTGACCCCCTGCTTCTCCGAGAGCCCCTGTCCCCATCCCTGTCAATGCTGTGCGGTCACAGGGGTAGGACGGGCACCATGAAAGCAATTCCGCACGAGGATTTGATTTCTTAATTGTAATTGCCTTTTTCCCCCAAAGTGGAAGGTCGAAACCTGGCTGATTGAGCCGGCTAGTTAATCAGACCTCGTTACGCAGGGCACAATGGAGGGGGGAGGAGAAAGCGCGGGGAGCCCCCAGACGGGGCTGACAACCTCGTGAGCTCCAGCTTCTCGCTGAGGACCAGGACCACGGTGCAGCCGCCTGGGAAGGCTCAGTGCAGGGAGAGCCGGGCTCCACCCTGCTCCTGAGATGCCCATGGGCCCCCCGCCAGCCACTTGCCCCCAAGGCTCACTTTCTTCCAGCTGAAGGGACTCTGCACCCTCAGCCCTCCCCCCCCGCCCCCCGCCCTGCACCCCTGCCCCAGAGGCTGTGCTGTGGATGCCCTTGGTGTGGGCAGGGGCAGCGGCAGCCCCGGGGATTCTGCTCTAGGTGGGTGTGGCCCAAAGCTTGTGACACCCTCTCTGCTGCGTGGCTATGGAGGAAAATGCCATGGTGAAGGGGACAGAGGTGGAAACCCAGCTGCTGCAGGGCTGAGGCTGAGGCGCGCCGCCCACTGGTGCGTGTGCACACACATCTTTGCCTAGAGCAGTTTTAGGCTCACAGCAAAATGAGCACAGACATTTCCCATATACCACCTCCCCCAAGATCAGCATCCACGCCAGGGGGTACGCTTTGTAAACACTCTGGCCTATATCTCCGCATCATTGCGGATAGAAATGGAAAATCGACTGACTTTCTCCCGAACCCCAAGAAGCCGAGACAGACGACCAGCAGGGGTTCTCGGTTTCGTCATGGTGCCGTCAAGCCCCAGCCGCCCTGAAGGATCTGGGCTGAGGATGCACGGGGGCAGCGTGTCCTGTGAAACCCCCCTTGGGAATGCAGGAGAGCGGGACCAGCCCCCAGGACCACCCCAGAGCCAGGGAGTGGAAGTGGCCCAAGACACAAGAACCAGGACCCCCGACCACCTGCATTTGTTTCTTGGCGGGAGGAGGGTCTGTCTGCCTGCTGGTCTTTGTGGACCACAACAGCGGGAGGGTGGGGTCACAGAACCTGACTTGGAGGTGGGGGAAGAACTGCAATGTTAGCAGGAGTAGCGGCGTGAAAGGAAGTGGGAGGTGGGAGGAGAGGGAAAGCGCGTGGCATTGGGGGCTGAGATGAGGCCCGAGGCCGCTCCCCTGGATCCCTCCGAGGCCCTCCCAGCTTCCAGGGGGCTGGGACCAGTGTGAGCTGTGCTTTCAGGGCATCAGTGACTGAGCTTTTTGCTTTACAAGGAGGCATCCCCTTAACTGGGGAGAAGTTTGCACCAGTTGACACAGCCTGCCTGGAGGCTGGTTTTTATGTCGACTGGACTCTCTGCCCTCCGAGGGAGGGTCAAGTAAATGAGCCCATGGTAACTAATTCGAGGCCGTGAGCCGGGACTAATTCCACCCTCTCTCGTCTTTTTTGCGGCCCGGGGTCAAGGAGTTAAGAAAGGCACACTTTCGGGCCTCCCTGGTGGCGCAGTGGTTGAGAGTCCGCCTGCCGATGCAGGGGATACGGGTTCGTGCCCCGGTCTGGGAGGATCCCATATGCCGCGGAGCGGCTGGGCCCGTGAGCCATGGCCGCTGGGCCTGCGTGTCCGGAGCCTGTGCTCCGCAACGGGAGAGGCCACAACAGTGAGAGGCCCGCATACCGCAAAAAAAAAAAAAAAAAAAGAAAGGCACACTTTCACTTCTCGGGGGTGAGGGGCTGCCCCAGGGCTGTGGGCTGCTCGGATGCAGCCCTGAGACCCAACCCACCCCAGCCTTCCCCGATGGCTGCCCTCCTGAGTCCACATCCATGTCCACGTCCAGGGAGAGTTCCGGCCTGGGGGCGGGGGCTGGATGGGGGCAGGGAAGGAGGAAGACTGATGGGTAGACTGTGGGCCTGGCACTGGTCGGGCCCAGCCTGAAGTCTGTCTGTGCTGCTAACTACCAGTCGAGCACCCTCGGTGGAAAGTTGCTCAGCTGTTGCATGCCTCAGTTTACCCTCCATAAAATAGGAGTGGGGAACATGTTTATCTCTGAGCTTGGCACGTGCTAGCGTTAGGGCCCCCTCCCCGACCCTGTTCGTCTCCCTTTGTCACTGTTGTCCTTACTGAGGGCCCGGAGGGTGGAGAGAGAGGATGGGGAGGTTGGGGGCGTCTGGCAGGGACTGCCCTGGAGGTGCCCACCTGGTGCACAGCCCTGCCTTCCAGGCCCCTGGCAGGACCATCAGCCGGGGTGCGGTTACTACAGAGCCCAGTCACACAGCCCCGGGCAGATGGCTGGACCCAGAGCAGTCATTTTCCTTCAAAACGTCTCTTCCAGCAAGATGTCCAAATGTGAGGACGCCAGCCTGTGCTGACACATTGTGGTTGTGACACATTTTAAATAACTTTCACTAATTGTGCTCATTGCTCATCTCTTCCTACCATTTCATAAATTGCATTTCATTGTTTTGGGGCTGATTGTTTAAAAATAAATTGTTACCTAGAATCCTTCTCCAGGCGTCTGCCCACACGCGCGTCGGGTGACGCACCCCCAGGTGGCTGGGCCAGCCTCGCTTCTGTCTGTTTGCCTCGATAGCACCTCAATGGATGAAGGCAGTTCCAACAGAAGCTTGAAGCTGGTGTTGCCAACGTCATCCCCAAGCCAGAAGATGAACCCAGCCCAGGCTGGCGAGAGCCAGCGAGCATCCATGCAGGAGGTGCCGGTTCCCACGTCAGGCATCTCGCCTGCATTCTTTTATTTCATCCTTGCAGGAACCCACAAGAAAGGTTCTTTCGCATAAGGAAATGGGGGCTCAGAAAAGTGCCCAACATGAAAACCTTCACCGTTTCCTCCCTCCCTCCCTCCTCTTCCTCATCTCCGTGCCCTGCACCACCAACCAGCTCGGCGCCCTCATCATCCCATCCGATCCTTGCCAGGAGGGGCCCAGCTTCCTCAGAGTACAAAGGAGGCCATTTCCTTGGCAACAAGGTCTTTCCGCCTCTCTGGGCAGGGCTGGCTTCACTGCCAGAAGCCCCTCCTGAGACCCCCTCTCTCTGTGCACCACTCAGGGTCCCACCCTTGGGGGCCGTGGGTGGAATTTTAAGCTCGAGAGGTATTCTTAAAAAGCACCCATGTGCCTTCCCTTAAACCTCCTAAAATAATTGCAGTTAAGCAATTACTCCCTTTAAAGGCGTTCACAGGTGTTGAGATCCAGGCTCCCGTTTTTCGTGATGGAAGCCAGTCACTTTGTGCTGCAGGGCCCAGCTGGGGGCAGCTCGGCCTTCAAGGCCACTCCTTCCACAGGTGGGTGGGTGCGCCCATGGGTGCGCCCGGGGTGCCCCTCCCCTCTTCTCTCGCCTCCACCCACACCTCGCAGGCTTGTCAGGGAGCCTGAGGATAAGAGGAGCCACCGCAAAGGAAGGGGAAGTCAGCACTTCCAGGTCCCAGCGGAGGTGGAGGACTTCACAGAGCAGGCATCTCCCGGTGTGGCCGCTTCCCAAAGCCAGGCCTGCCTCCATCCTGCGCCGGCCACTCTGGTCAGTGGTCAGCGGGAGCAGGTCCCCTGGTCTCTGTGTCCCCCCTGCCCCGTCCCTCTCCCTTCTTCCTCACTCCTCATGGAGCACCTCCTCTGTGCTGACATTTAGTGCAGTGCATCAAGGCAGCCGCTACCCTCGGGAGCACCAGCACGTAGACAGACAGACAGCCACAACTGCACCGTGCATGGCTGCGACGGGGTGGGGTGCAGGATCAGAGCGGGGGGCTCGTCACAATCTTGGGGACCCAAGGAACCTTTCTAGAGGAGGCAGGTGAACACAGACAACCGTGTGGCAAGGCCCCTCCCCCAACGGCCTGGCCAATGGAGGGCGGTGCAGAGGACAGCGTGTGCATCCTGACCTTGACCCTCGAAAGGCCAGGCCGCCGCGCTTCTGTGCATCATCCATTGGCAGCTTCTGACCCCACTCCACTCCCACCCCATGAGGAGAGCATGCTGGGGTGGATGGGGACGCATGTGGCAGAGCTGGCATGAGCCCACGGCCTGGAGCCCCGGCCATGCTCAGCTCGGAGCAGCCAAGCCCTAGCCAAACGCAGGCTCGTGAGCGAGAAGCAAATGCTGTCTGCTTAAGCCACTGAGTTACAGTGGTTTTTGGGCAGCAGCACTGTGACCGGAGCTAAACCACACAAGGTGACACTTGTTCTGGACCCTTAAATCCAGCAGGGCGTGGCCGGGTGCGGAAGGGCACCCAGGCACAGGGAATGATGCAAACAGGGAAGGAGGGTGCTGGACCCCACCCACGCCTCATGCCCCTCTCACTCTGGAGGCGGCTCCCGGCCCGTGAGCACCCTCAGGGTCGGGCCAGCAAGGGTGGGAGGTGCACCAAACAAGAGAGTCCTGCCACCCGCCCCAGCCCTACCCACTGAGCTCTGAGAGCCTCGTCCCTCGGAGGCCATCTCTTACCTAAGGACTCCTCTTTAGGACACCTGAGCTCCTGTACTCTCCCCACAAGGAGTGTGGGCTGCAGCCCAAACAGATGAGTCTTGATTCTCCACCCAGCACCACTTTCCCATCCTCCATCTCATCTCCTCACCTGACTCTCCACCCAACCCCCCCATCCTCCATCCCATCTCCTCACCTGACTCTCCACCCAACCCCCACAACCTCCATCCCATCTCCTCACCTGGCTCTCCACCCAGCACCCCCAACCTCCATCTCATCTCCTCACCTGGCTCTCCACCCAACCCCCCCATCCTCCATCCCATCTCCTCACCTGGCTCTCCACCCAGCCCCCCCCAACCTCCATCTCATCTCCTCACCTGGCTCTCCACCCAGCCTCCCCCATCCTCCATCCCATCTCCTCACCTGGCTCTCCACCCAGCCCCCCGCAACCTCCATCCTATCTCCTCACCTGGCTCTCCACCCAGCCCCCCCAACCTCCATCTCATCTCCTCACCTGGCTCTCCACCCAGCCCCCCCCAACCTCCATCCTATCTCCTCACCTGGCTCTCCACCCAGCCCCCCCAACCTCCATCCCATCTCCTCACCTGGCTCTCCACCCAGCCTCCCGCATCCTCCATCTCATCTCCTCACCTGACTCTCCACCCAAACCCCCCAACCTCCATCCCATCTCCTCACCTGGCTCTCCACCCAGCACCCCCAACCTCCATCTCATCTCCTCACCTGACTCTCCACCCAGCCCCCCCAACCTCCAACCCATCTCCTCACCTGACTTTCCACCCAGCCCCGCCCATCCTCCATCCCATCTCCTCACCTGGCTCTCTACGCAGCCCCGCCATCCTCCATCCCATCTCCTCACCTTGCTCTCCACCCAACGCTCACCTCTGGGCCTTCGCCTATCCTATTCCCTCCACCTGGAAGGACAGACCTCTCTTTGCCCCTCCTTCCCACGGCCCCCTCTGCCTGTGACACTCTCCGTCCATCAGAACCTTGTTCCCACGCCACCCCCTGTAGGCTGGGTCTCTGACTGGGCAGCGGTGGCCTCGCCCCTCTGGTCAGCAGCCCTCCACCTCCGCCCAAAGGCTGCAGGCTCTTTCTGCCTCGTGACAAAACCAGACATTGGTCAGGGGAGTGACACTGCAGCCCAGGTGCTTAGATGTGGTGTCACCTGGACCGCCAGGGCCCAGGCAGGATGCAGATTCCCAGTCACGCCTCCAGAGAACCAAAGGTGGGCCCCGGGGTCTGTACTTCTTCCTCTGCACACTTGGAGAAGCACCCCAGGCGACCAGAAGGGTCTCTGTCTGCCTCACCCTTGCACCCCCTCCCACACCCAGTGGGGTCCGCAGCAGCCTGTTTGTCCAATGACGCTGGCCCCCTCCAGCATCCGAGCCCTGTGCTCAGAGCACACTCCAAGCTGTCAGACTTAGAGATGAAGAGAAATGGGCTGTTTCGCCCTGGAGGGGAAAGACTCCATTTTGGCTCCATCACTTGGCTAACTGACTCCACTGTGTCCTGGAGCCCTGCCTGGGACCCAGGAGGCTGGGGGGACACAGAGCAAACAGGCACAGGTGCGCAGGACCTCCTCGTGGGATCTGTCAGACCTCTCCTGCCCGCCCGCTGCCCCCTAACCTGTCAGGCCCACCCCTGCCCCCATCCTGGGATCCTGGGATTCTCCCCGGAGGTGGACCCTGATGGACCAGGCCGCCTCAGAGGCCTAAGGGCCCCTCCACTCTCGTGCAAAGCAGAACGAGACCTCCCCCAGTTTCCACTCCCCCAGCCCTGCAGGTCCCGGCCCCCAGAGAAGCGACAGCAGCCTGTGCTTCCTCCTTCAGGCCCTCCTCCATCCTGCAGAGCCCACAGGCCAAGCTCACTCCCTGCACACTCTTCACCTTGAGCACAAACTTTACCCAGCTACACGGCGCCCTGGGCACCTCTGTCAACGTTACCCCAAACAGAGCCCGAGAGTCCACAGGCCCCGTGCAGCTGTCGTGCAGCTGTGCCTCCACCCAGACCAGGACCCGGGGCCCAGCCTCAGGCTGCACCAGCCACGAGGCTGCTCCACAGGGAGCTGGGTTGGGGCGGACAGTTATGGCTGCACGTAGGGCCCAAGTTTTCTTCTCCCGGCTTTTAAATGCCTGGAGCAGACACATGTACTTAAATCTGAAGAACGCAAGTCAGTAAACTCCAATTCCTAATAGCATTTGTTACTCAACCATCCTGCTGTTCTCAGCAGCGAGAGTGGAAATTTGATGCCTTGCAAGAGGGACCTCTTACTTCTCCCAGGCCTCAAACAGAAAAGCCTGAATCATTCCAAAACAGATTAAATCCCAATTAACCAGCTTATCTCAAAAGGGGCAAAAAGAGGAAAGTAAACACTAAATTGATTCCTTCCATGGATTTAAACATTACTTTTAACAATGGAGCAGATACTGATACACACCCAGGCGTGAAAACCCGAGGGCTGATCAATTAGCCCTGCCTTCCAAAGCAGCCATTTACTGACTTGTTAAGGAAAGCACCAATTTCTCAGATAAATAAACCATTCTTAACTCGGCTGTAAACTGATTTTTTATGTTTACTTAAATTGGACCACGGCTATTCCAGCACATTCTTATTTTATCTCTTCCAGAGGACAGAATCAAAAATTCTAGCTTACGTATTTGCTTTCCTTGCCCCCGCCTTCAAATTTACTCTGTCCTCGTACACTGATTCTGAAATATCTCCTGGGTCTGCTCTGTCCTGGGCATGGTGCTGGGCCCCAGGGGGTGAACGTTAGTGGATAAATCACCTAAGATCTCTCCACACTCATTGTCCTGCCTCCAGCCCTTAGAAAAGACCAGAGAAATCTAAGATACGCCCGAAATCCTTTAACAGTGCTGAAAAGCAGGGATGAGTGCCCTCTGAAGACCCCAAACTGTGCAGCTTACGTGGACTGACCTGCGGAAGGCCCAGGGCAGTGCTGGCAGACTGCACTCAACACTGGCAAAGCCAGGAAGGAGAGGGAATGGCCACCGCGAGGACACAGAGGTTGGAAAGGCCCAGTGAACGGAGGGACGAGCAGGTGCAGGGTGAGGGTGGGTGGTGATGGAAAAGGAAGCACAGTGCAGCTCAGGAAGACTTGGGCGCCTCATCAGGATGCTCGGAGACGCTTTTGTGAGCCGTGTGGGACAACAGCACCAGCTTTTAAGCAGTTAGGGAACTATTCCAGTGAATGATTTTCATTCTCCGAGATGAAAATGACTATAAAGGCAATCCATGATTGCAGCAAAAATTTCAGATAATATGGAAAAACATAAGAAAATGGAAATCACTCCAAATCTCACCACCCAGACATAATCTCTGCTAACTTTCTGATAGACATCCTTCCAGACATTGACCTCCGAATGTGCATATAGGTCCCTCTGTGTAAATGAACTTGCACTCTACCTGATGTTCTGTAAGCTGCTATTATGTCTTGGGTGACTTTCCACGGCATTGGACACAGACCTGCCCATCACTGGAAACCACGTGGTGTTCCCGGGAAGGATGCACCGGCCACATGTGATGGATGCCCTGGAGAAGCACATGTAGGTTTGTCCAGCTTTTCGGTGTCACAAACAACACTGCAACCAGCGTCCCCCTGCACAGAACCCTGCCAGCGGGAGGACAGCAGGGTCAGGGAACAAACAGCCTGCGGTGCCAGGCTCTGCTCTGGGTGGTGGGCTGGGGGGCAGCACAGGGTCGGATAATTAGACCATGCGTCACGGAACCTGATCCATGTACGATGGACAGCCGCCGACCCTGGATCAGCAACATCTGAGAAGGTCTCCAGCATGAAAGACAGAAACGCAGACCCAAACTGAAAAGGGACCTGGGAATAAACAGAGAGGAGAAAAACTCCCAGAAAATGAGAGAGAGGCTCAAGGAGATGAGAAAAGATAACACATTCACAAAATAAGAACATGGCCCCATAAAAACAAACATTCGGCAAAAAGGAAAAATTCCTGCACGTTAATTAGATGATGGTGGAAGCTTGAGAAGGTAATGCTGAGGACAGGGTGGAGAGAGAACAAGGATTCAAAGACAGAAAATGGCGCAGGGATGGGAGAGGTGAGCACCAGAGAGGTGAATGCTGGAGGACTTGCCCCGGAGCACGACCCAGGATGAGTGAAGGGAGGGAGGCTGGCTTCAAAGAAACAGCTCCAACCCCTGTCCCGGAATGAAGACCATGACTCACAGGGCCTCCAAGTCCCCGGCACAAGCATGATACACAGTCGCTGAGTGCGTCCCAGTGAAATTTCACTGCACGGGAAGTACAGTTTCCAGGGGGAAGCAGAAATAGGTCACAAAAGAAGGTCAGGACGCAGAATGGATTTGAACTTCTCAGGTGCATCCTGAAAGCTGGGAGAGGGTGGAGCATCCATGGCTGAGACAGTTCACACACGCCAGAATTCCTAGCCAGTCCACCGCCACCCAGTATTGGGGACAGACAGGGACCCTCCATTACTCAGAAAATGCACAGCCCCTGCACCCGTGGCCAAGACCTCCTGGAGAACTGCAGCACCGAAGGAGAGAGGAAAATCACCAGCAGGAGGACGTGGGATCATCGAAGGAGAGAGACTGAGCAGCTGAGAACAGGGAAGAGAAGACACTTTCAGGGACTTCCCTGGTGGCGCAGTGGTTAAGAATCCGCCTGCCAATGCAGGGGACACGGGTTCGAGCTCTAGTCCGGGAAGATCCCACATGCCGCGGAGCAACTAAGCCTGTGCGCCACAACTACTGAGCCTGCACTCTAGAGCCCGCAAGCCACAACTACTGAAGCCCATGCACCTAGAGCCCGTGCTTTGCAACAAGAGAAGCCACTGCAATGAGAAGCCCCGCTCGCCGCAACTAGAGAAAGCCACATGCAGCAACAAAAATGCAATGCAGCCAAATAAGTAAGTACATAAATAAATCTTTAAAAAAAAAAAAAAAAGAAGAAGACGCCTTCAGGATAGACATCTCCAGGGAGAAAACTGGGTTGGACCTGCCACCTGCCACATGAAACACAGAGGACAATGAGTTCTCACGTGCTTTTGTGAAAAGTTCAGGGGAAGAATTAGTGATGGAAAACATAAGAAAATGTATAATGTAGCCCCCAAAGAGCTCACTTCCAGGAGAGAGGGAAAAATACTGACAGAGACATAACATTTGACTAGAGAATGGATGTACTGATGAGCCTCATTTAAAAGACTTAATCCATATGTTGACAGATTGATTAATATTGAAGAGTAATTGAACCCTAAAGGCGCTTCCCCTCTATGGGGAGGTGGGGGGTTCTGAGAGAATTCAACGCTCATCTGTCACCATGGAAGAGGCGGTATCTACAGAGAAAAATCGACACACGGCAGGATAACATGTCATTTGGAAATAGGGAGGGAAGTGTCAGACCAATAAAACCAAAACAGACGAAAAGTCGAAAGGCTTTGCTTTCAGGGACGGGGAACCAGAGTGGCAGAGGCCGAGACACAGATGGCTTTTATGATAAACCTTGAAGAATGATCTGGCTTTTGGGGTGAGGCACTTAACACGCTGTTTCAAGGAAATGAAAGGTAAGATAGCATTCAAGGGGCACCTGCCGACCTAGCGGTTGGTCAGGAGTGTCTGGTCCCTGGTCATGTGGCTTCTGTCTAGGAACGGCGTCCAAGAGCAGGGTCCTCCTGGGACTCCCCTGAGCTCAGGCCCGGCTCACCGTTTCAGGCCAGCACCCCAGACCCCCCACTTCAGTGGTGCCGACCAGACCACGCCCAGCAAGAGCCTCAGGAAGGAGGCCTGGGGCCCTGCCTGGACCAGGGGCTGGTCTGAGGGAGGCTTTGGCAAGTGTAGACAGATGGATCAGAGATGCCATCCAGGTGGGGAGACGGAGAGCAGGGGGGCCTGCAGACGGGAAGGAGGCCGTGGTGTTGGCGGGACATCAGAGGCCACCTGACGGGAAGGGAGGGACCAGGGTTGCAGATAACTTGTTTAACTGGCTCCTGAGATGACACTGCAGCCTCGCTCACTGGTGGAATCCTTCCCAAATGTGGGACTAGAAAGCACTTGCGTAAAGTGCTTTAAAAACAGATGCTCAGAAACACCTCCTGGTCCCTGCCTCAAGGAGGGAAAAACCCCGACTCCAGGGTCCTCAGAGGCCTGTCTGCTGATCAGAGGGCGGAGGCCACCTCCTATTCAGGGTGCAGAACATGGAAACAGCTCTTCCCAAAAGCCCTCAGCCAGCATACGCTTAGCATGCCCCAGGCCCCTGCCAGGGCTTGCCCTAGGTCTGAGATCCTGCTGGGACCTGGGCTCGCAGCTACAGTGCCTCGGTCACCTCTGCTCTGCCCCCAGTCCTGTGCATGGTTCAGGGGCATCCAAAGGCCCAGCCCGGCCAGCACGACCCCTTCCTAGCACAGGTGCTCCTCCTGGGGTGGGGAACAGGCGGCCTAATGTCACATGACCTCCCAAGGGCTCCAGAGATCCCCTGCCTGAGTCAGGAGTCACCGTGGAGCACCAGACAATGAGATGTCCCAAGGATGTCCAGGCTCCCTGGACAGTGAGTCTAAGGTCCGACAGAGTGGGGGGACACGGCAGGGTCTCTGGGAATGTGGCCAGCACCTGGCCAGATGCCTCCACTCTGCCAGCTGCATCCCCACATCTTCTGAGAAGGTGCCCAGAGGGAGAGGGTGGTGCCCTGACAAAGGCTGGGGGTGGGGCCTGACCCCAGTCTGAGAAGGTTCCCAAAGCGGAGGGTGGGTCTGCCTGAGGGGCAGAGGCTGGCACCTGAGTACACTGCCACTCTGCGCATCACCTATCACAGAGCACACGACTCTGAGGCTCCCTCCACATCCAGCCGGGGGTCCTGGGCACACGGCTGGAGTCATAGAGAACCGGGCTGGTGGGTCACCTCAGGGCACGTGGGCCACTCCCTTGGGGATGCTACATGTGACAAAGAGGAAGAGGGGCACCAGATGACGTTCCAGGCCCCCCCCAGGCCTCCACCCTCAGCAAGTCAAAGCCCCCAGGCCGGGGGAGGCCAGTGAGTAGCGGGCACAGCTGGACAGCTCCCTGGGAGCCCGGACGCTCGAGAACATTGAGGTGGGACCCCTGGCAGCCGCTCAGAAGTTGAGGGTGGCTGCCTGGGACATTCAAGTTATTGGTGTCCCTTCGAGAACCTGCAGAGTTTACTAAAAATGCAGATATCCAGGCCCAACTCCAGCAATTCTGATCCAGGGGCCCCAGAATGGGTCCAGGGATCTGCGTTTCATTTCATCTGTTTGCAGTGTTTCCGTGGATCACGGAAGTCTTTAAGCCGCCGCTCATGCTGTTCCCCGCCTGTAACACCCTTCCTCCCCATCTCCTCCCCTCCCCTCCCCCCTCCTCCTCCTTCAGACGTCAGATGTCCACTTTGCCTTCAAGACCCAGTTTCAATATGACCTTGGGGGGACAAATTGTCTCCACATGTTCCCCAGCCTCGGGGCCCCCTCGTGCCGAGCAGAGACCACCCAGTGTGGTAACCCCGTGGGGGTCCCCCGCACATTGTAGGCCTTCAGTAGAGGTGATGGCTGGGCAAATCCATTCCCACAGGTTCTAGAAGCAGCAGTGGTAATGGCCACACAGCCACCCTGGGCGCAAAGTCCCAAGGCCCAGGGCGGGGGGGCCCCAGCGGGTGCTTCTCTGGGGTTGGAGACACGCCTCTGGAAAGTTCCCTCCTGTCGGCCCCCCAGTCATGGCTCTGCAGCTTGCTTGGCCTGGCCCAGCAGAGGCAGTCAAACTTGGCTGGGATCAGAGCTCGGCGGGCCCAGTCCATCCCCACCACCCGCTGCCCCCCGGGACCAGACCCCCTTCCTCGGGATGGGAGCCCAGGACAGTCCCTGGAGCCACTGCCAGGAGAAAGGAAGGAACAGTAAACATGCCTGACGCAGCCTGAAGAAGGGCCAGACTCCACGGAGATGCTGGAAAACTCCCCCTATTCTTAGAGCCAAATGGCAGGGAATTAAACCCAGTTTGGACTTAGAGCCAGGATGCCCACACCTCGGGGGCCATGGAGACGCTCTGTCCTGCCCCAGAGGCCAGGAGAGGAGGTGGAGGCTCAGTGCCGAGAGAAGGAAGCTCAGGACTTGGGCCCTTGCTCTGCGCCCTGTGCACGTGGGCAAACCCAGGCAGGCAGCGTGACCCTAACCACAGTCCTCGTGCGGCCCTTACTCTGCGCACAGCCTGTGTTCACACGCTGACCCCTCATGGGCCCCCACGAGGCGGTCATCACCTCCCTCGTTAGGTGGCTCCCGCCCTCAGGCTTGTACGTCCAGTCATGGGCGCCGGCGCCCTCCTGGCTCTTCTGGCTCCCGGCCTTCCTGGCTCTCCCTGGAGGTTCAGGCTGGCCTTGGGCTCTCCGGCCCCCACCGATGTGGACATTTCCTCAGGGTCTCTGGCCTTTTGGAAGTTGACCCAGCACTGTGCAGACCACTGGCGGAGGATTTGGGAGAGATCCAGGAGGGAGCTGTCTGCCAATGGAACAGGACTCGGTCCCTGTAAAGACACGCTCACCCCACCTGGAGTGCCCGGGAGGGTGCCCGGGGCCCCTGGGGTCAGCTAGCCATGGGCAGGCTCTCCACTGCACTCAGTACCATGCCAGCCCAGGGCAGGGCCTGGACATCGTGCCCTCGGGCGCCCAGCTGGAAGCTGCAGGACAGTGGAGTGTGGAAGTCCCTCCCTGGGCCCCTTGGGCCCCCCTGGGCTGTGTGTGGGGGGGGTGGGGGGATCGGGGTGAAGCCTGGGGTGCAGGATCTCAGATCTGTTACCAGAGGCCTGCGATGGATTTTGGTCCCTGTAATTTCCTGATTTAAACCCATTCGTTTTGCTGACACCGTATGTGTAAGTCTGAGGCCAGGCTGCCTGCAAGGGCCCCAGGATAGGGCCTCTGGGTCGGAGGGGCATTTACTCATTCATTCATTCATTCATTCAACCACACCCATCTGCCCTGTCCCCAGCGCAAGGGCTGAAGGGAGGTCCCCACGGGGGTGAGGACTGTGGGCCTCGAGGGGCCTCAGCCCCTCCCCATGGAAGAGAGAGGGAGGCTCAGAGACTGTTCTGCCTGGCACCTCCACGGGCCTCACTTCACCTTCCCAGCCTCCCTGCCAGGGAGGGACCCACACACATCTTATAGGAAAGGAAGCTTCCCTCAACTCTTGCCTCGAATTTTTAAAGTAATAATAAACAATCATCTACTCTATAATCACATCAATAACTTCCGTCTCTGTTTGCGTGGCTCTGGGCACCTCTACTAAATGAGTAAATGAATAAATGAGGCTTATGTTCTTCTCCATTTTGCCTGTGAGTTACCAGGGCTGCCAGGGGTTGGTGATGTGCGTCCACATCCAGAGGGCAGCTGGGGAAGTTCTGTCTTCCAGCAGTGACCGCCACAGAGGGGCAACCATGCCGAGTGTGCACAGCCGTGGACTGCGCAGGCTGCCTGGCCTGAAGGGGTGAGCAGTGGGTCTTGGCTTCTTCTTCCCGGGCTGCGTGAGCGTCACCAGCCGGCTGGCTCCCAACCGCTGAGATCTACTGTCTCACGGTCTGGAGGCTGCAAGTTCAAAACCACGGTGTCGGCAGGGCTGGTTCCCTCCGAGGCTCTGACTTCCTTGTCTCTTCCAGCTTCTGGGGGCTGCTGGCATCCTGTGTTCCCAGGCTCGTGGCCGCATCGTTCCGATCTCTCCTCCATGGTAACGCGGCCGCCTCCCTGTGTGTCCCCTCCTCTTCTTACAGGGACATTGGTCATTGGGTATAGGGCCCACCCTAGTCCAGGGTGACTGCATGTAAACCGATTACATCCACTAAGAGCCTGTTCCACATTCTGAGGTTCCAGGTGGACATGAATTTCGGGGGACTGTTCAGCCCAGTCCAGGAGGAGACTGTCAGCTGACCGCTTGCTCACAGCTGGGCAGAGAGTCCCCGCTTGAAGGGAGATGTGAGCTGGCCCTACGTGGGCCACAGTCCACCTCCTCGCCACATGGACCCACTTCACACACGTTGGGGAGCAACTCCCAGGGCCCCTGTGGGCTCCTCCTCTCGAGGGGAACTCAGAGGCCGAGTCAGTGGGCGACGACCTGCAGGCCTGTCTGCACTTGGTCTGGGACCTCCTGAGATCACCCCCATCTGAGTCCAGTGTCTCTGTTTCCCTTTGTCCCCATCCATTCAGAAGACCCATCAGAGCCTCCAGCTGGCACTGACGAGGTTGTATCAGCCACCACGATACCCCCAACCCACCGCTTCTTGTTCAAAACCAGTGACAGAGCGCACAGCGCCGGGCAGCTGCATGGGGGCCGGGACGCGAGGAGGCGCTCCCTCTCCTGAGAGACCAGGGCTGTGGCTGGAGAGTCGGAGGGGCTGTGTCCTCTCGGGCGCTACTATTGCTCACTTTCCAGGCTCAGGGACAGGGATTTCTTCCTGCTTGTAGCCTGGACGGAAACCAGAGGGGTCCTGCTGCCCAGCCCCGCAGACCCAGCCCTGAGACGCTTTCTTCACCTAGCGTCTGTGCGTGTGCGTGTGCCCCCTGCATGCCCCACATGATGCACGTGCACGGGTGAGATGGGAGCTCACCCCACGCCTTCAGCCCTGGACCAGAGGGGTTGGCTCTTATCCCAAATCAGCGAGGAGGGGTGTAAACCCTCTGAGCAGGGGAGCAACGTGCCCCAAGCTCTATCTCGAGCTCGGGCTGAGGCCCAGTCGTCCATTCACTTAATTCAGAGTTCACATCTGCTCACCAACAGCAGGGAGCACGGAACCTTCACGGCCCTCTCAGAGCTCCAGGTGGGGCAGGGGAGGGGCCGGGACGGAGCTGATCATCCCGCTGGGCATGAAGGTCAGTTCCCAAGAGCCAAGAGCCTTCTTATGGGGCCGACTCTAGTCCCGGGAAAGCCAACCCACGCCAGGTTAGCTGGCCTTGGGGGCTCCGGCCAGCAGGGGTGTGAGGCTAAACAGCAGTAGCCTGTAGGGGATGTCCCCATCCCCTGGACCCTCGGCTACTCTTCTCCCCCTCTGTTCCTGCCACTGTTGACCTGTGACCATGTGGCCTGGGGCCGACCCGTCTCACACCCTGGAATCCCCAGAAGCTTCCACCACTTCCAGTCTCGGGCAAGGGGCCTCAGCACTCGCATCTGCCAAAGGGGTGGGTGGTACACCTTAGGTTAACCCCCCACAGAGCGATCGTTGACCTTGGTGACAGGAGGTTGGAGGGAGCCAGCAACAAAGCCCCCCACCCCCACCTCCCTGGCTCCTTCCAAGGACTCTGGCAGGTGAGGGGCCTGGTGGACCTGTCTGGAGATGCCCCACGTGGCTCCGACATCCGGTCGGCAGTGATGCTAGGGTGGTGAGGCGTTGCCTGGCACTGCTCTCTGTCCTCCCCAGCCTCCTTCCCCTCCTCCCGCCCTCTTGCTGCCCTGAGACCACCCCTCCTATTTAAACCTTGGGTCCTAATCCCTGCCTCAGGCTCTGCCTTCCAGGGAGCTCAGCTGAGACAAGGAGGTCAGGAAGGGAACAGGCTGTGCAAAGGTTCCATGCAGGAGAGGGGCAGGAACAGCCCAGGATTTGGGGGCATCCAGTGGGGCCAGAGCAGTGGGGGGCAGCCAAGACAGGGCCTTGTGGGATACGGGAACGGGCCCGGGCCTGGGGTCAGCCATCCTAGGTCGAATCCCAGCTCTGTCATTTCTAAGCTCCCTGTGGCAGCTGTTTCATCTTCTGAGGGGCAGCTGCTGTGTATACAGGAAGGCCAAGACCCCACCTCTCAGGGCTGCTGCAGGGTGGGAGGGGTGAGTCTGCTTCTAGGGAGGGCTGGCTTCCTGGCTCTGGCTTCTCCACATGGCCCAGGACTCTAGATCTGCAGCCAAGACGCCATCAACCCTGAGGCAGGGCAACCCCAAAAGCAGAAGGCAGGTGCACCATGCGGCTCGCCTCCCGGACCTGCTTCCAGCTCTCTATCTGCATCCCTTGTACAAGTCGGGATGCTTGGACCATCTGCTTCTGATTTGCCAGTGGCCGTGCACCGGCCAAGGCTGCCCTGAGCCTTTTCTCTGTTCTTTCACATTTGTCTGTTGGCTTGTTTTTGTTTACTCAGGAATTTTTTTTTTTTAAACCAAGGCTAGTGAACCACGGTGTGGAGTTCAAGTATGGAGTTCAAGTTTGGGTCAAAATAACCATCTATGGATTCACGGTGGGCTCAGGGCTCAAAGGAGTAATTCCATCTCTGCCCCGATCACACAGGTGTGCATACACATGCACATGCACACGTGTGCACACTCAACATGCACACACACCCTGCAGACAGACATGCACATGCACATAGGTGGCTTGAACAGAGATTCCCAGACCCCCTTCCTCCCCACAGGACACAGGAAGGGGGAAGAGGCTGAGCAAGGGCCCAGGGGACAGAAAATATGACTGAATTGTGACTCCACTGGGGCCAAGCCTGTACCCATGGGTTGCTGGAACCCTGAATGAATCCCTCCTACCCTGTGCACCTCAGTCTCCACATCTGTGAAATGGGATCATCCCTGCCTCCCAGGATGTTGGGAGAAGCAGTTGAGAAGATGAAAGAAAATGCCTTTCCAGGTGCTAAGTGCAGTGCTGCTGAGGTCAAAAAACTGTGGCCCCTGGGGGCTTCCCTGGTGGCGCAGTGGTTGAGAGTCCGCCTGCCGATGTAGGAGACATGGGTTCATGCCCCGGTCCAGGAAGATCCCACATCCCGTGGAGTGGCTGGGCCTGTGAGCCATGGCCACTGAGCCTGCGCGTCTGGAGCCTGTGCTCTGCAACGGGAGAGGCCACAACAGTGAGAGGCCCGCGTACCGCAAAAAAAAAAACAAAAAAAAAAAACAGTGCCCCCACCCCCGTGATGACAATGCAGCCACCCTATGCTGGGGCTCCAGGGACAAGGAGACAGGCTGTGGATCAGCCACACTCCCAGCACCTGCGTGAAGCCAGCACAATCAGGACCTGCTGTGTGATCTTGGGGAAGCGCCTGCCCTTTCTGGGCCTCAGCATTCCTTCACCATAGAGCAGCTGCTGCCGTCTTCCAAGAGAGAGTTCAGGGGAGCCAGGGCCTGTGCTGGGGCAACCCAGTGCTTCCTCTCTGTGCAGCGAGACAAAGAAACTGGGGACAGGACTGGAGAATAAGGCCCAAAACCAGGGCGACGGCTCTCAATCCATGCTTATAAGTGCAGTCGTTCATCATATGTGTCAACCTGATGGGTGGCTGGATGTTTGGTCAAAATGATTCTGTGTGTGTCTGCGAGGGGGTTCTTGGATGAACTTAGCATTTTTTTTTTTTTTTTTTTTTTTTTTTTGCGGTACATGGGCCTCTCACGGTTATGGCCTCTCCCGTTGCTGAGCACAGGCTCCGGACGCACAGGCTCAGCGGCCATGGCTCACGGGCCCAGCCGCTCTGCAACATGTGGGATCCTCCCAGACCGGGGCACGAACCCGTGTCCCCTGCATCGGCAGGCGGACTCTCAACCTCTGTGCCACCAGGGAAGCCCTCAACCACTAATTTGACCATGAAATTTCCTCTCAGGGGCTGCCCAAAGCTCACAGCATGATTTCCAGCCCTGAACCGTGAAGACCCCAGCTCAAAGCTGGCCAGGAACTGGAACCCCGCCCAAGAAGGAGGGAGGACGTGCAGTGAGTTAGTCCTGGCTGAGGTCACAGAAATTAGCCAGAGGCCTGCCCTCAACATCAGCACCCTCATGGTGACCCCAGGACCCTGTGGTGAGTAGACACGTTCTGGGGTATCCCCCAAGGCAGCAGCCTCGCTGCTCAGAGCAAGTGCGGAGTCAACTGTGCAATACTTCCCATCATACGCACATGTGAAGTGGATGCTCAAACAAAACCACCACCTCCAACAACTGGGTGAGATACTGAGAAGGAACGGTCCAAAAACACCAACGTCAGGGCCTGGCACTTTGGAGGTGCAAAAGATAACCATCCATCCACCCATCCATCCATCCACCTGCTTATCCATTGATCCATCTACCCATTAATCCATCCATCCACCCATTCATCCCCTTGCCTATTCATCCATCATCCACCCCTTTCTCTAGCCATCTACCAATCCATGCAATCATCCATCCACGCATTCATTACCTATCCATCCACCCACCCACCACCCACCCATCCATCCATCCATCATCCATTCACCCACCACCCACCCACCTACCCATCCACCCATCCTGCCAGCCAGCCAGTCAGCTGGCCATCATCCGTCATTCATCAATCTGTCCATCCACTCATGCATCCATCATCCATCTATCATCCACCTATCCATCCACCCACCCACCCACACATCCATTATCCATCCATCCTTCCATCCATCCATCCATCCATCTATCCATCCATTTACTGAACAAATCTTGAGCTTCTGCTGTGCACCAGGCCCTGTCCAGGTTCTGGGGAACTGGGAACAAGCTGGTCTGACAGGTTCCTGCCCCATGGAGCTGACCTGGGGAGGTGGGGAGGGAGCAAACAATGACCTGATAAATCAATTTATTACCAAGAAGAACAGCAGATGGCGAGGACAGCTGTTCCCCTTCGCCTGGCTGGTGTGTCTGGTCCTGTCCTCTTTCTCACCACCACAAATGGTGTCTGGTCCAGATGGGCTTGTGCTTGTGCCTGACTCCAGGGGAGGGCCTGGCCCTCTGCAGGGCCCTGAAGCCTGCACAGGGAAACAGCACCCTGCGGGCCAATTAAACCCTTCGAGCTCCACACGACTGCACTTGTGGGAAGACAGCCATGATTTCCACGGCCAAGTGCTCCGCCGACATTCATCTTCTTAATTCTTCTCTCAAAATGTCAAATCGCTCTGAAGCAGGCTCCCCGTCGGACACGTGACGGGGCTGCTGGAGAAGCATTTGGACAGAGCTAACAGCTGAGGCAGGAGCCACCCTCCAGAGGACCCCGACGGGACCCCCAGGGATGCAGAGGAGCGCCACACAGACAGGGGTGCTAGGAAGATCTGGAAGCTTCCTTGGCCACCCCAGGAGGGCTGCAGCTGAGAAGCCTGCACTGGGGGGCGCCCAGGCAAGGGCAGGCTGGGCCGACCCTGTGTGCGACCCTGGACACGGCCCTCTCCAAGCCTCAGGTCTCCAAGGGTAAAATTGGGCATGGGGCCTCTGTCATCGTCCTCTCCATGAATCAGCTAACAACACCTCATTCACCTCAATATCTCAGCTGCCAGCTCTAGCCTGAAGTCCCACCAACAAGGAAGACTGGAACCATCCCTCAGGCTCCTGCTCACATTTAGCCCGTGAGGGCTCAGCTGGCAGGGGACCCTCTGCCCACGTGACCTCTCCCCACCCACCTCAGCGTGGCAGGAAACTGAGACTGCCCCCAGTCCACTCCACTGTGTGCTGACCAAGGAATAAGCAGATCCTGGGGAGAGGAGAGGCTGGTGACCATGGAAACCTGAGCCTCCATGAGCTTAGACTTCCCAAGGATGGTGCAGGCACTGAGGCAAGGGAGGGGCGGGGCTGAGCATCGGGGGGACCAGGGCAGGCTCATGGGAGGGGGGTCAGGATGACAGGAGCCTCCCTGCAACACAGAAGGTCCCAGAGTCTGGGCGGGCTCCCTCTGTGGCTTGTGCTTCCTGATGTTATGGCGCTGGTCCGTGAATTGGCTTTCTGTCCCCTGGGTGCCCGCTCTGGACTGGGGATGGGTCTGTTGCTTGTGGGTGCCCCTAAGGCCGGGCACACAGTTGGTCCATATTGATGGGCAGTGATGGACAGGACACTCAGAGCTCCCTTAAGAGGCCGCCCGCACAGAGGCACCAGCCACGGCACATGCAGGATTTGCTTTGTGACCAAGGTCACGCACAGTGGCCCAGGCAGGGGCCAGGCATGGCCGGGAACAGGGCTCACCATCTCTGACCCATGCAGGCTCCTCTGCGGCAGCCTTTCCCCGGGAGCAGCTGTGGGCAGGTTAAGACCCTCTCAGAACCACCCTACAATCCAAGGCCTTCGGGCCCTTCCCCATCCTCTGCATCCCCTTCGGAGGTGCCAGACCAGCATCACCATCTGCTGGCCCTCCCTGACCACACCTGCCCCGCCCCTTTGTCTTTCACAAGCATCACCCAATAAATGTCTGGCACTTCTAACTCCTTCCCAGAACACCCAAACCAGCATAGTTTGATGAAGAAATAAGTGAATACCTGAAAGGGGCCTTGGCCACTGTTGTCTGACTCAGAGAAAGGACTGCCTTGGCCTGTTTTTCTGCCATCTTCAGATTACAAGGGGCAAATTTTGGTAGAAGGACGATGAGGCTGGTGATGAGTGAGAAAACACACAGGAGGCACATTGACAGGCAGAGGAATTCAGGGTGTGAGGCTGCCTATCTCAGCCAGGTCCCTGAGAAAGCAGAGCCTGAGGCAAGTGTTAAGTTGCTGCCACTTCACATGAGAAGCACAAGGCGAGGACAGCGAGGGTCAGGGGACAGGAAGCAGACAACGAAGGATGCTTGTGGCTGATGTGCCTGTGCACTGGCCGCCACTTGACAATGAGCAGGAACAGGCAGGCAGATGTGCTCAGTCAGCACGGGGTGGCGGTGAGGGGACGTCTCAGGATGGGCTGCACAGAGGAATCACGTATGGGATTGTCTATGGAGGGGAAGCTGCCCACCCTCCTCTGTCTCCCAACCATTCCCCACCAGGCCCCAATGCCTGCTCTCTCTGCTTGTAATACCCGGCCACACAGGAAGCCAGCCCCTGGGGTCTGCAATGGGGGGTTGCATCCACATGGACGGTGGGGGTCGCCCATCACAGGCAGGGTGCCAGCCAAGAGAGAGAAGGAGGCCCTCGAGGGGCTGAGAAGGTGCACAGGACTGTGTCCTCTCGTGCTGCCCAAACCCTGCCTCGGGACACCCTGGGGGGAGGGGGAGGCTCAGCCACATTGGAGCCCAGCGTCCTTGGAAAGTGACAGAATTTCTCTGCTCTGCAAAGTGGGTGAAATAGAGCCCCTTCGTGGGGTACGTGAGTGTCCTCTTGGCTGCTGTACAAATTACCACAAATTGGGTGACTTATAGCAACAAAAATTTATTTTCCCACATTTCTGGCCCCAAAAGTCCAAAATCAAGGCGTTGGCACTCCTTCCAGGATCTGTAGGGGTTCTCCCATCTCTCCCAGCTCCTGGGGGTCCGGGTGTTCCTGGGCTTGTGGTAGCATCGCCCCAACCTCTGCACCATCACCACATGGCCCCCTCCCCTGTGTCTTCTCCTCTGTGTGTCTCTTATAAGGACAACTGTTGTTGGATTTGGGGGGTATCAAGGTGATCCAGGACTATCTCATCTCTAGATCCTTAACGAATTACATCTCAGCAAGGATGCTTTTTTCAAATAAGATCACGTTCTGAGGTTCCAGGGGTCAGGACATGGACCCCCCCTTTGGGGGTCCCCATTCAATCCACTGAAACGGGTGAGTGATCATGGATACGATAGACCTCAGACCCCAGAAAGAGAGCACATGGGTCCCACGGGGTGATAACTAGATCATGTCTCTAGATAAAAGCTCAGGAGCAGCGGAGGAAAGGGGGCTGGGACCCCTTCACTGGACAGTGCAGATCAGCAGGGATGGGGTGGCTGACCCTGGACACGGAGGGGAGCTGGGCCAGCAGGGACCTCCCCCTCCTTCCCACTCGCACCAGCCTGGCCTGTGGTGGACAGATTCCCGGAGATGCTGCAGGAAGCATCGTCCTCCTGGCTCGGGGACCCCCACACTCCTAACCCTCCCACGACCGAGGGGGCCTCTCTCTCCACACTCCGGGCTCATCATCTGTAAGATGGGGGGGGGGTCATCGTGGTCCCACTGGTGCAGCTTTCCTGAGGAGTGAGTGAGCTAATATGCATGGAAACTTCTGGAGCAGCATCCGGCACATTGTGGGTCTCACGGACCAGTCAGCCATTGTTGTTGTCGTCATGAAGGGTTTGGAATCCTGCTCAGTACCCTGACATTGAGCATGTCCCGTGTGGACCCTGGGGGCCGAGTGGTGACCTGCCAAAGCCCGCGGAAGACACAGACAGTACAGGGCAGACCCGCAGCCTGCTCCACAGCAAGGCTCCCGAGGAGGCTGCCTTCTCCCGGCAAGGCCATAGGGGCCCAGCTGGTGCTCCCACGGAATAGGTGAGGAGGTCCATCGGGGGGCCTGACGGGGTTGGGCTGTGAGCCCCCCAGGACACCATGGGCCGACTGGGACCAGGGGAGAGGTGAGCAGGAGGGCAGCCGAAGTCCTGAGGGTCGCGCCTCCCCTGACCCCCCGCCCAACCCCTAGGGGAACCTGCGGGCACCCAGAGTGGCCCCTCACCCCAGCACCCCCTTCTTCTTATGCACCACGGCTGCTGCCCTACAGGGCTTCCTGGGCGCAGAGGTTTGCTCTGTAAATAAGACCATAAATCATGGTGATGTTTTGTTTCCTTGGGAGAACAGGCCCCTGGGCGGGCACCTCACTCTCTTCGCCTGCTCTGCCGCCAGGCTGATGTCTCAAAACTCATCTGCAGGATTATCCTAATTGTCTTAGCCTAGATTGGAGACTTTCATACAAAACCATACCGTGGAAGGTTCCAGGGTTTGGGTCCCGGAGCCTTTGGACATCCTCCCCCCACATGGTGAGTGAGGAAGAGGATGGGGCAGGTCATGGGGCCTCAGCGGAGCCTCCAGGGAATGTCTGGGAGGCAGGTGGACACGTGGGTCTGAGGCTCCAGGCCATGGTCAGTGCTGGGGACAGAGAGGCAGGTCCTCAGCACGTCCAGGGGAGATGGTGCAGGGAGGTTGGAGCCCCGGGGACACATGGTTGACAACCCCAGGTAAGGGATGCGACAGAAGACCCCACCTCAACAAGGAGGCTGCTCGTGCCCCTCAATCCCGGGACGAGCCCCATTCAGGAGGAGGGCAGGATGCCTCCAGGAGAAAGGCAGGAAGGGTGAGCACGAGGTCACCAAGAATTCTGGGTGCTGTGTCCTAGTGCAGAGATAGGGGCGCCACCCGGGCTCAGCCTCCCTCCCACTGACGCCCTGGTCCCTGGACCCTCTTAGCCCCATCCCAGGTAGGCGGGAGCCTCCATTCGCCCGGTGAGGAAGCTGAGGCCCCGGCAGGCAGGACCTGGAGAGCCTGGGTGTGCTGCATCGGGAGACAGAAGGACGTGAGGACAAGACCCAGTGACACCCTCCTCGGGATGGGGGGATGCGTCTCTGCTCCACACCCTGCGTGCCCGGTGCCCACAGTCTTCCCAGCCAGCCCTTCCCAAGGACAGCTCCAACGGTGACCCACTTTCTCCCCCAAACAGCCTGGAATCTGCCTCTAGGTATTTTCCGTCCCCTGGCCTGGACCTCTTCCTAATACCAGGTGGTTCAATTTAAGCCTCCTGCTGGGTCAGCAGATTTGCAAACCACAGGTTTCTTCCATTTCTTTGAAAATAAAAAGAAGAAAGAAAAGGAAAGAAAATCATTTTCCAAAGCCTTATCTTTCTTCCCGATCAATCACGGCTGCAGGGCCTGGCTACAGCCCAGGGCCCATGGGACAGCAGATCTGGTGACTCAGCCCCTGGATGGGGCTCAGCTGTCCTGCATGGGGAGCAGACCCCACCTGGGGTCATCTGCTTTTCTCCACTAGGACCCAGCAGCGTCGCCAGAAGCAGCCCAGAGGTGGTGTGGCCAAGCTGGTGGGCCAAGAAGTGAATCTCCACCCTCCCCCAACGCCTGACTCAGAGGGTCACCCTGGACAGCAGTGTATGTGCTCAAGGAGCTGTAATGGACACCGACTCAAGGGGTGGAGTCGGGGGTCCAGAGACCTCTCCAAACTAGCTAAGCTCCCACCATCAAACCCCTTCCCTTTCACCGGAGTTCCAGAGCCCATCAGGAGACAAGGGCATTGGACTGGCCGTCCTGACACAGTCTAACGGGGTCACCAGATCTGGACCAAAGCATCGCCCTTTTGTGCACCTGCCTTTTCCTCCTGGCCGTGTGGCCCCGACCATTCCCTGGGCTCCTTCACCCGTCTGTGCTGGGGTGGAAGGTCGGACCTCACGGGCCTTTGAGCAAAGAGTTCACGGGCAGGACCGTGAGGCTTCCCAGCCCAGCTCAGGGCACACGCTGTGCCCTGGGGGGTGGGCATTTTCTGAGGACCAGATGGGAGCCTCTGACAGCAGCTGGGGGTGATGTTGCTGAGGGGGACCCAGACGCAGCCATTGGGTGGAGCGATGGGGGTTGCTGGGGACATGGCCAAGGTGGCTGGGAAGCAGCAGAGGGAGGAGACCCTGCCTGGAGCCGGTGGGAGAGGAGAGGCTGAGGAATGGAGTCGAGAAAGAGCCCTGTGGAGCACAGGAGGTGGGTGGGACAGCGGCCACCGGGGCACGGGGAGGAGACTTGCTTATTTTTTTATTGAGGTCATCAGTCCAGTGGCATTTAGTCCATCCTCAGTGTAGGGCAGCCGCCACCTCTAGTTCCAGAACACGCCCGTCACCCCAAAGCAGGTGTGCCCTCTCCTGCCCCTCCCCCTCCCCAACCACCGCCAGTCCACGCTCTGTCTGTTTGCCTGTCCTGGGCACTCCACATAAATGGAATCGTACAGTGTGTGGCCTTTCATGTCTGGCCTGTGTCACTGAGCATCATGTGTTTTGGTTTTTTTTTTTTTTTTTTTGTGGTACGCGGGCCTCTCACTGTTGCGGCCTCTCCCACTGCAGACCACAGGCTCCGGACGTGCAGGCCCAGCGGCCATGGCTCACGGGCCCAGCCGCTCTGTGGCACGCGGGACCTTCCCGGACCAGGGCACGAACCCGCGTCCCCTGCATTGGCAGGCGGACTCTCAACCACTGTGCCACCAGGGAAGCCCGAGCATCATGTTTTTGAGGTTCACCCATGTGGTAGCGTGGGTCAGTACATTGTTCCTCTTCAGGGCTAAATCACACTCCATCGCACAGATGGACCACACTTTGTTCCTCCATTCACCCCTGGATGCATATGTGGGTTGTTTCACTTGTGGGCTGTTGTGAGTACCGTTACTGCAACATGTGTGTACAGCTACCTGCTTCAGTTCTATTGAATTCGTTGGCTGGGGCTGCCTTAGCAAAGACCACAGACCAGGTGACTTGGTAGAGCTTTATCCTCTCCCAGTCCTGGAGGCTAGACATCCGAGTTCAAGGTGTGGGCAGGTTGGCTTCTCCTGAGGCCTCTCTCCTTGACGTGTAGATGGCGTCTTCTCCCTGTGTCCTCACATGACTTTCCCTCCATGCGTGTCTGTGTCCTTATCTCCTTTTTATACCAGGACACCAGTCAGATTGGATCAGGGCCCACCCCAATGACCTCATTTTACCTTAATTACCTCTTTAAAGGCCCCCCTCTCCAAATGCAGTCACTTTCTGAGGTGCTGGGGGCTCGGTCTTCAACATATGAGCTTTGGGGGAGACCTGTCTTTAGTTCTTTTGCTCCTGGGAAAGTACAAGGCAAGGTCTGGTCTCTGGTCTGCCGGTCTCTGGTCACAACGTTTCCACCAGCCAATCAACATGGGACCTTGTTTTGTGTGTGCTCCTTCTTAAAGACGGCTTCTTACGTATGTATGCCGATTCAGTGCATTGGGCTCAGAGCAGCGCCGTAACCCAGCATGAATGAAACTCACCTGCACACATGACTCCCTGCCCACACACCCCAGCCTCTCACGCTCAGAACACTGGGCATCACCCCATCACCAGGCCTGCGGGCCATTTTAAACAGCGAAGAAGGCACCAACCAAACACAAAAAGGCAAAAACAGTGGCACTAACAGACAGCGAAAAGGATGCTTGTTTCCAGCACCAGCTGACACAGAGGCAGGGGTGCCCTCGGTCCCCATCAGGCAGGGGTGTGCCCGCCAGGCCATGCTGCACTGTCCGCCAGTGACCGCTAAAGAACCACGAGTATTGACTTGGGGGTTATAAATGCACTTTAGTGAGTAGGCGAATTCACTAATACGGAATCCGAGAACCGTGAGGATGGCTGTGGTGAGCCTGAGTGGGGGAGATGCGTTCATACTCCCCCCGGCCTTCCCCATCCTGCTTCCTGACCCAGGGGGTTCCCTGACTCGGGCCTCCGATGGGACGTGGACATTCTCACGGCCTTCCCCCCTGCAGAGTTATGACAACCAAAAATGTCAGCAGACACAGCCAAACATCCCCACGGGGAAGGGGAAGGGAAACCCACCCCAGCTGAGAACTCTATTGAAACACTAAGATCTCTTATTCCAAAGGCATGCGAGGAGGAACAGTGGCCCGGGTCGGGGGCCCCATCATGCCACCGCAGAGCAGGTGAAGAGGTCTAAGGGCTCCGCTGGGGGCATCTCCTCTGGGAGCAGAAATAATGACCAATTAGTGAGCCAGCAGCAAATCTCACCGCCTCCACTAATTCAGAGTCTAGGCAGGACAATGGGAACATAAGTCCTATTTCCCCCAAAGCGGAGTTCCTTATTTCAGAATTAAATAACACAGAGATGGCTCTGCTGTAAACAAATTCTCTCTGGATGCACTGCCTGTTTCTTTCATCAGCACGGTCAGGAGATGTTTCTGAGAGCTGAAATGTGCGGTTGTGCTGGGTTTCTAATTTGCCCCAAACGCCGATCCAGGATGACACCGCGCCACCACCCGCAGGACGGCAGCGGGTGGAGGAGGGCGGTCGGCTTTGCAGTCCATTTCGGGCTGGTGAACCCTGCTTCGGGCCCTGACCAGCCAGCTCTTTCCAGCAAGATCCTTCATTTCTCTGAGCGTCGGGCTGCTCGTCTGTAAAATGCAAATTCTGGTAAGTGGCTATGGGAATTCAGTGACATTTAGGTGCCCAGCCAAATACTATTGGTGGGTACTTGTGGATAATTTGATGGGACACAAGCCCTGGGTCTAAGCCCCTTACATTTATTCATTGATGTGCTCCTTGCGATACCCACGAGTAGTCATTACCATTCCCGCTTTACAGAAGGGAAAACTGAGGCAGAGAGCATAACTCACTTCCTGTCCAGCAGCCTCTTTGGACGTCAGTTGGAAACTGGGGTCTGGAGACAGTCATAGAGCTGGGGGGTGGATCTGGATGGGCTTCCCGAGGGAGGAGATGGAGAAAGGGCTCAAGGCCTGGGGTGAAGGCAGGAGGGAAAGAGGGTCCCATGGGGTTGGGGTGGAGTGGGGTCCCAGGAGGAGCCGACCTCAGGCGGGCGGTCCCGGGAAGCCCAGAGACCCTCAAGAGCTTGTGCAAAGGATGTCCAACAGCCCCATTCACCTGGGTCTGGGGGGCTCCTGGGACACGGGACTTTCTGGGCTAAAACAGGGACAGTCGTAGGCAAACCAGGACAAGCGGTACCCTGCAGTTGCCCACGAATCCCGGAGGTGAGAGGGGGCTGGGAGGGCTGAAGCCGCCTGGCCCTCCGCCTGAGGCTTGGACATCAGGCCTCTTCTGGGAAGCTGTCCGCTTGCCAAGGTTGCTTTCCACCCACCGACGGGATAATTACAGGGAAGAGCGAAAAAACTGAAGTTGAAAGGGCTGCAGATTTCCAGCGCTAGCGACCCGTTAACTGCTCTGGCCACTGGCTGCTTTCCTTCGCCTGATCCCAAGGAAGCAGGAGATTCCAGAAGCTTTGATGGATGAGGTACCTTCTGGGATCCTGCCTGCTAGCCCAGGGCACCTGGCCCATCTCCCTGTGGGTTGGCACAGAGGCCTCCTCCCCGGGGTCTCAGCTGATGTTACACTGACAGTGAGGAAGTGGCTGCCACCCTGACGTCCCCCGAGCTCCCAACCCCTCACGGCTGCAGAAGCCCCCCCATCCCGGCCAGCTGAACCCTCCCAGCCCGCCCCTCTCCTGACTGGTGGGGCCAGATGGAGCCTCTGGAGGCCTGTGGGTCCAAGTTCTGCCCAGAATGTTTCGGAAGGCAGCCGGCCACCGGCCACGGTGCTGCCCTCAGATGACCCGGACACAAGCCACAGGGGGCCTCGGGGGCAGGACAGCTTCCAGGACCAGCCCCTCCCTGCAGAGCCACCACCTCCCTCTCTCCATCCTGGTCCCCACCCTTTTGTTTTTTCCCCTTTTTAACTGATAGACTTTATAGTTCAGAAGAGTTTTAGGTTTACAGAAAACCTGAGCAGAAAAAGGTCAGAGTTCCCATGTACCCCTCCCCCCAACTCCCCTGATCGTCCCTGCCTGGCAGTGGTGCAGTGTGTTCGTGACCATTGACGAGCTGCCGTGGATACCTTGTCATTAGCCACGGCCCGTGGTTTATAGCAGCTTCCCTCCCTGTGGTTTGAATCCTGTGGTTTTGACAAATGTCCTATTTTTACCATTACAGTTTCATACTGAATGGCTTCACCACCCTTAGCATCCTCTGTGCCCACCTCTGCAAATGCATCTCTCCTCCCTCTTTGGGGGGCCCTTGCTGCCAAGCACAGGCTGAGGGGGACCTTGCCCAGGACTCAGGCCTGGGGAGGGATGGATTAGAGGGGCAGGAACAGGGGGACACATTTTGTGAATGGGGAGACTAAGGTCCAGACTGGGGAAGCGTCTCAGAATCACACAGCCAGGGGGTGAGGTTTCCTGCTGGCACAGACATCTCCTCCACCCCAAACACCAAGCACTCTGGGACTTTGTGCAGTAGGGACCCACCAACCCCTGGGAGGCCCCTGATTCATGACCTTGGGATACCCAGGCCGGCCTGTAGAGTCAGCTCTGGAACTAGACACCTCGCTGCCCTTTGGGAGCAGTGTGGCCTTGAGCAGGCTGCTTTCCCTCTCTGGGCCTGCTTCTTCATCTGTAAGTGGGCTTTCTCGCAGTGCTGGGGGTTCTCTAGTGGTGTTACTTGAAAGGAGGTAGAATTGCCTGGTGCCATGTTACTTCCTCCCCCCGAGGGGGGCGGTGCCCACCTGGAACTTGGCAGGGAGAGGAGGAGCCTGCATCACCAAGGCTGCAAACCTCAGAGGCTTTCTGTTTCTATGGCAACCTGGAGCTGCACTCAGCACAGGTTTTGTAGAGGACTGTGGGGCTCCAGGCAGTCCTGGGGTGAGGGCCGGGCTGCAGGAGGGGAGACCGCTGGGACCCAGGGCTGGCTGAGCCCTGATCCACCTGGGCCCCAGGTCTCTGAAGGACAGGCCCTGGGCCTGGTGCAGCTGGCTCTGTCTGGAGGCTGGGCCTCCCTTGCCATCTGAGGGAGGGGTCAGGGCCGGAGTCTGTGAGGCTGGAAGGGGGGACCCTCCGGCAACATCCGGGAGGCTTAGCTTACTCAGGCTCTCCTGCCTGCCTGGTCTGATTCCTCCCCCCGAGACTCCTGGGAGGCAAGCATTATCTTCCCCCACCCCCATTTTTCAAGGAGAAATTGGGCTGGATGAGAAGCCGGGTGAGACCCAGCTTGGGGCGGGGAAGCCAGGACCACTGTCCTGAGCAGCTGCCAGGGCCAAGGACACTGCCCTGGAGAGAGCTGGCAGGGCTGGCGTCTCCCGAGCCTCCACTTCTCCTGCCCCCGGGGTCAGAGCCGCAGGCATGCAGGGCCAGGCAGACGGCCGGAGAATTCTGTGGATGCCTAGAAGCTGAACTCAAACCAGTGCAGTGAAGTGACAGAATCAGATTTTGCTCTGAGAAGCAGTGAGCTCCCCATCCATGGGGGCATCCAAGCAGAGGCCAACTGTGGGGAGGTTCCCATAGCACATGGTGGTGGACTCAGTTGGGCCCCTTCAGGGGTTCATCTAAGGAGGAGCCCTGATGATACTCTAGGGGTCAACGCTTTGAAAGGGTTTGCTGAAGAAGCCCCAGACCCGGGTAAACAGGGGGCCACAGACAGGCTCCAAAATGCAGAGTCCCTGATGCCTGCAGCCCCTCCTGAGGAGAAGGGGGTCCCAGCCCCTGTTTGCATGCAAATGTCTCCCCTGACAGAATGCAAACTGGAAAGACAAGGCTGGGGTCTTGCTCACTGCTGCCCCATCATCATCTCCTCCCCGTCCTCCCCCCACCATCACCATCATCACATCATCACCACCATCCTAATCACCATCATAACCACCATCATCACACCATCACATCACATTACCTTCATCACCATCTTCATCATCCTCCCTATCACCATCATCACCCTCTTCATCACTGTCTTCATCATGTTCTATCATCATTGCCATCTTCTTTTACTTCTTCACTGCCTCCCCCCCTTCATCATTGTTTCATCTTCACCCTCCCCATCAGCATCATTTTGCCATGGTCTTTTTCACTGCCATCTTCGTCTTTGTTGAGCCCTTATGGTTGGCCCTCCATATCCACAGGTTCCACATCCGTGGATTCAACCAACCACAGATCAAAAATATATTTTTTAAAAATTCCAGAAAGTTCTCAAAAAGCAAAACTTGAATTTGCCAAGCACTGGCAACTATTTACAAAACATTTACATTGTATCGGGTATTGTAAGTAGTCTAGAGATGATTTAAAGTATATGGTAGGATGTGCTAGGTTACTTGTAAATACCACGCCATTTTGCATAAGGGACTTAAGCATCCAGGGATTTTGGTATTGGCAGGGGTCCTGAACCAACCCCATGGATGCTGTGAGGGAGAGCCGTATCTGCAGCAGGGTTGCGAGCACTTTCCAAACATGACTCTTTCATCCTCACAACAGAGACGGGCACCCTCAGCCTCATTTCAGAGAAGGGAAAACTGAGGTGCTGGGGGAGATTCAGCTTGCCCCCAGACATGCACTAGCTAGTAGCTATCATCACATGTGGGAGGGAGATACAGGCTGGCCGACTCCAGGCCTGTCCCAAGCCACCGAACGCCCTTGCCAGGCCCTGGAAGGAGCACCTGCTGCATGCAGTGCGGGCTGCTATCTGAAGCCTCCTGTTGGGTCGCAGCTCTCTGGACTCAAGCCCAATGCCACTTGGCTGTCCCCAGGCTTCTCCCCTTTCTCCCTCCGTGCCTGGAGCAGCCCCTCCCCCTGCCTCCCTGCAGGGGGAAGAGCTCACCAGATTGTGTTTGCTGAGCTCCCAGCTCCTTGTTTGGCCTGAAACTCCCTCCTTGATTAAGGAGCCCTGGTCCCCTGGCTTACTCATTATCCTCCTGGCATGGTGACAGACTTTGGATTGGTTTTTACCAAAATCATTTATAATTTCAAACATCTAAAGAGGCCTCTGTTTCTCCAGCCTCTGAGGCAGTGGTTTGAATCCACTGTGACACGCTGAGATTTGCCACAGGGTTGGGTGTCATCACCCAGGGGCAGTGCAGCCCCCTGCCAGGACTGTAGGCCTCCTGGGGCAGGGGCTGCATTTAGTGTCTGGCAGGGACCTGCCCATGCAGTGGGAGGGACAGGGCTCCAGAAAGGCCTGTTTGTCAAAGACATATATGAACAGATGGGTGGAGGAGTGGCTTGATTTGTCCAAATAAAATTATTTTATGGTTATACAAATATTCTATGCTCAGGGTGGGAATTCTGGAAAATACAGAAAAATTAAAAGTTAAAAAGAACTCAGCAAGCCCCCATGCTCCACAGAGAAAACTGCCTTGAACATTTTGGAGTCATTTCTCCTGTACAGCCTTCTATTATATGTCTAGGTTTGTATATTATCCTTTGTGTTTAACATTTTCTAGTTTATTAAATATTCATCGAAAGCATGATTTTTTTTAAACATCTTTACTGGAGTATAATTGCTTTACAGTAGTGTGTTAGTTTCTGCTGTATCACAAAGTGAATCAGCTATATGTATACATATATCTCCATATCCCCTCCCTCTTGCATCTCCCTCCCACCCCGCTAACCCACGCCTCTAGGTGGTCACAAAGCACCGAGCTGATCTCCCTGTGCTATGTGGCTGCTTCCCACTAGCTATCTATTTTACATTCGGTAGTATATATAAGTCTATGCCACTCTCTCACTTCATCCCAGCTTACCCTTCCCCTTCCCATGTCCTCAAGTCCATTCTCTATGTCTGCATGTTTATTCTTGTCCTGCCCCTAGGTTCTTCAGAACCTTTTTTTTTTAGATTCCACATATATGGGTTAGCATACGGTATTTGTTTTTCTTTTTCTGACTTACTTCACTCTGAATGACAGACTCTAGGTCCATCCACCTCTCTACAAATAACTCAATTTCGTTTCTTTTTATGCCTGAGTAATATTCCATTGTATATATGTGCCACATCTTCTTTATCCATTCATCTCTTGATGGACTCTTAGGTTGCTTCCATGTCCTGGCTATTGTAAATAGAGCTGCAATGAACACTGTGGTACATGACTCTTTTTGAATTATGGTTTTCTCAGGATATATGCCCAGTAGTGGGATTGCTGGGTCGTATAGTAGTTCTGTTTTTAGTTATTTAAGGAACCTCCATACTGTTCTCCATAGTGGCCGTTATCAATTTACATTCTCACCAACAGTTCAAGAGGGTTCCGTTTTCTCCACACCCACTCCAGAATTTATTGTTTATAGACTTTTTGATGATGGCCATTCTGACTGGTGTGAGGTGATACCTCATTGCAGCTTTGATTGGCATTTCTCTCATGATTAGTGATGTTGAGCATCCTTTCATGTGTTTGTTGGCAATCTGTATATCTTGAAAGCATGATTTTTTAAAAAAATCCTCTTATTATGGAATTTTCCAAACATATACAAAAACAAAGCGACTTGTGTAATGAGCACTCAGGTAGTCACCCTCCATTTCGACAATTATCAATTTTTTGCCAATATTATGTCATTTATTTCCACCTTTCTTATATTTTATTGTTATTTTTGGTGGAATACTGTTATGGCTTGTATTGTGCCCCCCCAAAAAAATACATCCAGGTCCTAACCTCTGGTCCCTGTTAATGTGACCTTATTTGGAAATAGGGTCATTGCAGATGTAATGAGTTCAGTTCAGATGAGATCAGATTGGTGTAGAGCGGACCCCCAACCCACACAACTTATTTCCTTATAAGAAGCGGAGATTAGGACAGACAGAGAGACAGAGACATGGGGAGGAGGCCATGTGAAGATGGAGGCAGAGACTGGAGGGATGCAGCTGCAGGCCAAGGAGCACCGTGGACTGATGGCCATCGGACACGAGAAGTTAGAAGAGGCAAGAAAAGATCCTACCCAGAGCCTCAGTGGGAACCCAGCCCTGCTGACACTTTGATTTCAGACTTCTGGCCTCCAGACTGGTGAGAGAATCAATCTCTGCTCTTCTAGCTATCCAGATGATGGTACTTGGTTATGGTAGCCACAAGAAACTGATACAAACACTTTAAAGCAAATGCTAAACATCAAAAAGCATGAGTCTGAATGACTGCATAGTATTTGATCTGAGCCATGCTATGAACCTAATAAAGAAGGTGGGAAGAATGTTGTAAAAGGATGTACAAAATACTGGTTTAACCATATATCTATTATGAATGTTTTCTTGATAGGCATAAAAAGAAGACAGAAAGGAAGTACATCAAAACAATTTTTAAATTTGTTAATGGGGGATTCAGATTTGTCGAGTTCTTACTTTGTGCCAGGCACCACATAAGATATTCTACCCCATTTAATATGACCAACAACACTTTGCGGTGGATATTATTATCCCAATTTAAAATAAGGAAGTTGAAGCTCAGATAAATTAAGGGCCTTGTACAAGGTCACCCTGCTGGTAAGTGGCAAGTGAACACCCAAACCATGCCAGACCCCACAATTTCCACATCCCTGCGGGAAACAGGGGGCTGACTTGTGTGTCTCTGTGGATGGAGCCCAGAGCAGGGATATCAGCTCAGGTCCAGCCGGACCCGTGGTTCCTTGACCTCCTCTTCTCCTGATATGACCATCCACCCCTCCAGTGGATCCTCCATGGATGTACCCTGGACTTTGCATTATCATTAAATTCATGCCCTCCAGAGTCTCACATTCAAGCATCCCCCTCGTCATCCCTCACAGGCTCCTGTCTTTCCATCTCACACAGGCTAGTGACTCCATGACCACCCTGGGACTCACAGTCCATCATCCCCATCACCCCTTCATGGGCCCTCACCCCCTTTATGCCCTCAATTTCCTCATTACTCAGCTAGTTTCCATGGTGCATCACTATAATCTCTCCTTTACAAGTGTGCACGTACACACAAATGTACACACACCTTCACATCTCTTATCGTTCTCTGCTTTTATGATACTCAATTGCCATAACCCCATCCCTGGTGAAATCTAGCTCTCCACCTAATCTGCACTTGCACATGATCAAGAGAAGATACAAATTACCAACATCATGAATCAAAGAGGAGACTTACTACAGACCCTACAGACATTAAGAGCATAATAAGGGAACATTATGAACAACTTTATGCCAGTGAATTCAACAGCTTCAATGAATGGACAAAGATTGAAAGATGCGGATTACCAAAACTAACCAAAGCATGTTTACTGGAATTGAACAGTTAGTGGGTGGTGGCAGCCAGGTTTCTCTCTGTGCGGAAAGTTAGAGATAACCAAGAGAAAGAGGCTAGAATGAGCCATGTGATAATGGATTAGAGTTAGAGAGTATGAACTCATATTCAGCTTAATATAGATACACATGGTTACATATAGACACCTTTATAGATTTGTGTATATGTCTACATGGGTAACTGTAAAACAGGTGTATCTCCTTGCTCTGTGACCTGAAAGGGCCTAGAGGCAACAATGATTCCCCAGTATCAACAAGCACCTACTGCCCCATTCTTGGTTTCCAGTACCATCTCCATAAAAGGAACCAGGGCTCCTCAGAGAAATGTCTGATTCTAGCACTGCCCCCGGATCTTATAGTCCCAGAAAGTAAGAACGTGCTCAGTAAAAGACTACAGACATGCACACAATGAAGGTGTTATTTCAGAGGGACTCAGGAGCCAACTGAATGAGTTCCCAATGGCCAAAGCTGGAAAAATTTGAGCAAAAACAAAGTGGTACTGGATTATAACCCAATATCCATGAATCCATACTGATAAAAATAACACTTCCCAACTTGTTTTATGATACCCGGTACCAAAACCAGGCAAAGATATTACAAGAAAAGAAAACTACTGGTATCCCTCATGAATATAGATACAAAAATTTATAACAGAATATTAGTAAATGGAATCCAGGATAAATGGTGAAGCATATATGGTAAAACTTCATGACTAAGTGGATTTATTCAAGAATGTTAAGTTAGTCCAACATTTGAAACCCATTCAATGTAATGCACCACTTCAATGGACTAAAAAGGAAAATTGATAAGATCATTTCAATAGATCCAGAAAAGTAAGTGAATATACAAAGATTCAACCTCTATTCATCATAAACACTCTTATCAAACTAAGAATAGATGGGAAATTTCCTCAACCTGACAAGAGGCACCTATGAAAAATATACAGATCATATCACACTTCATGGTGAAGGAATGTTATAATATTTTAAAAGAAGGTGGTTTTGAGCAGGGATGGGCAAAATGGCCAATAGAAGGGGGTGGAGCCTCCATAAGCGATCCAGCCACATGTAGAAATGTCTGTGGCAGTGGTGGGTTGCCAGTCTGTGTGGGGAAGGTAGACCCCCTTCATAAATGGTGCTGAGAAAATGACCATCTGTGTGGGAAATAATGAATTGGTTTCCTTCTTCACAACAGACACCAAAAAATTCAAATCTAGGCAGTTTAAAGATTTCAATATGAAAGGCAAAACTTTAAAACTTAATGAGAATAAATTAAAACCATTTTCATAACCTCAGAGTGGGTAGAGATTTCATATAAGACACTAGCCACTGCAAAATGGTTCATCAATTTAGCTCCATTAGGTAATAAATTCTGTTTATTAAAATCCAGCATATATTCTCCGTGTATTAAAAAAAACACATACTGAAATATTTACAAGTAAATGAAAAGGAATTGACATTTTGATGCAAAATGGATTCAAGCGACTATGGTGAAAACAAAACAAGACACCAGAAAAGAAAGTGACAAGAAAAACCACTCACTCACAGCAGTCCACAGAACTCAGTGCAGGATTCATAGCCAGAACATATAAAGAGCTCTCACAAACCAACAAGAAAATAACAGTGACAGGATGGAAAAGTGGATAAAGGCAGGAAAAGGGATTGCACAGAAGAGGACATGTCTATCTATCCACCTTATCTATGTATCTATCATCTATGTATCTATCCATCGAATCTATCTACTATCTTTCATAGCACTTTCCCACATAGTGTCCTTTTATTTGCTGCATGTTTGTATAGGAAATATCAGTTGAAGCCCTAAAGGTACTTTCTTCTTTAAGCTATTTGAAACCACTGCTGGGAATAACCTTTGTGCCAGAAAAGAAAACTACAAAAATGGTTCACCAACATGCACAGAACTTGTAATTCCATTGATTTACTAAACACATGCTTTTATACAACTCCAAATCTATTAACAATAAAATGTCTGATGATTCCACAAAAAAATAAGAGGAAATGACAAATAAACGTTTACCTATTATGCGCACATCCCTTACACAAATTAGGAAACGCAAAATAGCACAGGGAAGTACCATCTCCACCTGAGACCTGCCAGGTAGCAAAAGGTAAGACACAGGCAACTGGGAGGGCCGAGGCCTCAGACTCCACTGGAGAGAGTGTAAATCACACATCACCAGCTCCCGGGGATGACTGTTTGCACCCCATCATCCGACACACTTTGAGCAGGTGTCTAATCTTCCCAAAAGCCTTGGCTTAGCACCTACTTTGTGCTGATGCTTTCAACACAGCTTTTTACTTAATCATCCCAGAGTTTACAAAGGGATCATCATTTTGGGGGCAAGGCCATGCAGAAGCAAAATGGTCTGCCCCAGCTCATCCAGAGAGAAAGGGAGCTTGTGGCTGAGCAAACCCAGGCGGGGGCTCAGGAATGCCCCTGCCCATCAACGGGGTAGATGCTGATGTGTGCTGGGCACCGGGGCCCTGGAGATAAAGGCAAACAGATTACTCATACCAGAGGCAGTGTGCAAATACTCACATCACTCAAATACTCACTTTATTTTTCGAGTGGGTTGGAAACACCTGTTCCTTTATTATATCGAGGAATAACCAACTTAAGTGCAAGCCTTGAAGCCAACTCTTGAAAGAAGCACAGGGCCTCCATCTGGCAACTCTTGGTTAATCGCCTGGCCTATGGGAGCTCTGTTTCCCCCCCACAGTGAAGTCGGAAAAGCCCTTATAATTATTGAACAGTCAATGCAGAAGCGTGGACTCCTGCCATGGGCACTGGAGATCCTAAGGAGAAAGCGGCTCAGCCAAGGCCCCTGGAGCCTGGTCACACAGGCCGGTGGCAGGTGGACCTGGATCCCCTGGGCAGTGTGGTCCACTCCCGCCCTAGCCACCCACTGGGACAACACAGGCAGGTGGGGCTGGGGACCACCCTCTGCACTGGTCTTGTGTCAGACGTGGAGTAGTTCCATGCAAGGACCCCAACGTCAACCCCACCCCATAGCTGAGGAGCTGGGGACTTCGGCGGTCTCGCTTACCCTCACTATGCCTCGGGTTCCTCACCCGAGGACGCAAAGTTAATACAGTAAGTCTCCTACATACGAACAAGTTCCGTCCCGAGAGCACATTCATAAGTTCAATTTGTTCGTTAAGTCCAGCAAAGTTAGCCTAGGTACCCAACTAACACAATCAGCTATAGAGTACCATACTGTAATAGGTTTAGAATACTTTTCACCAAATAATACATTAAAAACAAACACAAAAAATAAAGAAAACATTAGTACAGCAGTACAGTACAACAGCTGGCATCCAGGGGCTGGCACTGAGTAAATAGGACAGGAGAGTTATTGACTGGAGGAGGGAAAGAAGGTGGGAGAAGGTAGAGCTGAAGGGTCGTCAGCAACAGGAGATGGAAAGCAAGCTGCAATTTCACTCACGCCTGACGCTGATGGAACGCACGTTCACATCTTTGAAAGTTCTCAACTTAAAGGTTCGTATGTCGGGGACTTACCGTACGTGTAAAACCCTTAGAAAAGAGCCAGACATATGAGCCATGGGCTTGTGTCAGCCAGTGTGACTACTATGGCTTGAAATAACTTCTACGTGCAGGGAACCCGTGGCCTGGACCTCTCCCCAAATCCCAGCCCTGACGCCAGCTGTCCCCTGACATCAATGGAGCTCCAGATCTCGGCCCCCTCCCCAACCTGCACCCCCTACACCCATCTTAGCTTTTTCAGTCACTGGTGACCTCATCCTGCCCTGGCTCAAACCAGAAACCTTGGAGCCTGCGTCAGCCAGGCTCCAAGGCTGTTGTGTCTCAAGCTGCTGGGATGCTTGTGGTGCTAACAAACCACCAGCATCAAAACAGCTTAAAATAAGAGCTCAGCCTGTGTTCCCATCTGTTTGTTGCATCACGAGAGAACCTGGGCCGACAGGCTTCACCATGAGCTGGCTCATGAAGCTGCTGCCCAGAGGGACATGTGTGTGTCCCTCCACCCGTGTCCCTGGCCACAGATCACATGACCTTGTCCAACTTCTACAGTGGGAAATATGACCTGCCCTTAGGGAGGTACCGTGTGTATCTGTGGCATCAGTTTTGTGGCCACAGTCATCTGGGACTCCCACCTCACACCCACCTCTGCCACATGGTCAGCAAATCCTGTTGGCTCTGTTTCAAAGCACGTTTGGAATCCCATCCCTCCTCCTCACCACCTGCTGTCCTGACCCTCGTCCCGGCCCAGGTACAGCCTCTCTGGCCAGAGTGCTTTAGCCACCTCCTAGCTGGTCCCACTGCTTCCATTCTGCCCAAAGCCTGGTCCAGTTCAGCAGCCAGGGGGATCCTTTAAAAGGCAGATCAGACCATGTCACCCCTTGCTTAAAATCCCCCAAATATTTGCATTCACGACCAGTAAATGGTCCCCACAGACACCTTCTGCAGGCCCTGTGGAGAAGTGCATCACAGGCTTGGAAAGATGCCCACCCAGCAGGGCCACTGCTGGGAGCTGACCCTAAAGAGGTCCTTAAGGGTGCAGGAAAGGTGTAGCTATAGGGATGGGCAGCGCGGCTTTGAAAGATTAGCGACAATGGGGCCAGTGAATAAATGACAGCAGGGCCTGCAATGGAACCCGTTGAAACGGAATATAATTACCACCATGTTCCATCATCACACAACGTGGCACAGAGGCAGGAAAAAGAGCAGGATGTTCTCCAGGACTTAGACATGCATATCCTCCTATGTGACTATATGTAAGGCCTAGAAGGAAATGCAAGATGC